>NW_004443943.1:27662676-27686277 GCF_000243295.1 Trichechus manatus latirostris
GGCCGGACGGCTCCGAGTGGCCGCGCGCGGGCTGGAGCCGGGCTGCGCGCCTGAGGAGCGCTGGGGGCGGCTCGGGGCTGAGCATGGAGCAGCGCAGCGGAGGTGAGGGGGTCGCTGCCGGGAGGTGACGTGGGACGCCCCCACCTTCTGCACGCTGGAGGGCCAGTGGGGGACCGGCATGCCACAGCTGCCCCCACTTTATGGAAGGAGGGGCGCTTTTTTGGACTCTTGAGGGTGGGTTGGAGGCTCCTGGCTTCCTGTCGCGGAATGAGAACTCGTGATCCCAGACTTGATCCCGCTTCACTGCTCCTTGGAGTTTGGGTGGGGGGAGACTTTCCCCAACTCTTCAGCCCGCAAAACTGAGGTCTGTGGGAGCCTGGACTTTGGCCAGATCCCCCTGTGGCCCTGGCTGAGCCCCCCGCTCCCCCACCAGCCCCTTACCCACTGAGCGGGGGCTTCCCGTGCCACGGAGATTTCCCATGGAGCAGTGGGAGAGCGAGGGGTTCCCTTTTCTCACAGCCACAAACGCATTTCTCAAAATGGAGCCTCCGCTTGCCCCTCCTTCCCTCTCTGCTCCAAGAGCGGGAGCCCCGGCTGGCTGGGCCTGGCTTTCCAGACGCCTGGCTCGGCTCCTTGGGTGTCTGGCTCTCGGGGCCCAGCTTTGTTTCCGACCTCAGTTTTGGGGCCCTGGCTCCCTGTGTCTGCCGGTCTGCTTGTCTGCCTGACCCTCTGGGCCTCTCCGAGTCTTTGTCTCATGTCTTTGAGGTATTGGTCTTTCTTTCTCTGAGACTGTCCCCTCCCCTCAGTTTTCATTTTCTCTCTGCTCACTGAAGTGGGGGAAATGCAGACAGAGGTGCTAGCTCCCCTGGGTTCCTAAGAAGCCCCTTCTCCACTCCACTGTTCTCCTTATGCCTGGAGTGATCAGGGAGGGGAGAGAGGAGTTGAAGGAGAGGAGGGGGTGTTCTATCCACCTTGTTCAAGGCCTGGACTTGTGGGGTGCTCTCACCTCGGGCCTTGTAGAGGGGCCTGTGATTTCTGCCCGGACACTGCTCACCCCCAGCTCCCAGCTCCTCTCCCCTTGGTCTGGACACCTTCCTGACCTCCAGGGAAGAGGGAGGTGAACTTACAGAGCACAAGCAAGAAAGATGGGGACCAGATTAGGGAAAGGAGTGGGATAATGTGTGTCTCACATCTCCCTGCACTCCAGTGAGGGAAGAAAACAGACTCCCACTCACCCAGTTGGCCCTGCATGCCACCGAAGCTCACACACACTTGTACACACCTTCCTATTCACACACATACTGTTCATCCTGTTCATACACATGTGTAAGATATACGCGAGTTTACACATAAACTCATGTATATGATATACTGATAACATCTGTCCAAACATAATTCTCTGATATATTCACTCGTATATTAAATTCACTTATATATACCTATGAATTCATAGCTTTCACATACTTTCTAATAGTGGCATAGTGGTTAAGAGCTCAGCTGCTAACCAAAAGGTTGACAATTTGAATCCATCAGCTGCTCCTTGGAAACTCTGTGGGGCAGTTCTCTGCCACGTGGAGTTTCTATGAGTCGGAATTGACTCAACAGCAACGGGTTTGGTTTGGTTTTGGATTTACCCATATATACTCTTGTAAGATTGTACACATATGTACACATATGATGTACATATGAATTCACACATTACTCATGTCTATGCACAAGATTGTATTGATTATCCAAACATATGTATACTCTCACGTACATTCATTCATGATGTTTTCCTACACATTTTCGCTCATATATACACAGTGCTCATTTTTCTTCTCCTATGCATATAGTCAGGAGCCCTGATGGCACAATAGTTAAGAGCTTGGCTACTAACCAAAACGTCGGCAGTTCAAATCTACCAGCTTCTCTTTGGAAACCCTGTGGGGCAGTTTTACTCTGTCCTCTAGGGTCACTGTGAGTCGGAATTGACTTGACGCCAATGGGTTTGGCTTTGGTTTTTGATTATGCATATAGTCAAGGAGCCCTGGTGGCGCAGTGGTTAAGTGCTTGGCTGCTAACCAGAAGGCTGGCGGTTCGAACCCACCAGCTGCTCCGTGGGAGGAAGATGTGGCGGTCTGCTTCTGTAAATATTACCCACTGCTGTCGAGTCGATTCCTACTCATAACCACCCTATAGGACAGAGTAGAACTGCCCCATAGGGTTTCCAAGGCTATAAATCTTTAGGGAAGCAGACTGTAAATATTACAGCCGTTCTGCTGTGTCCTGTAGGGTCACTATGAGTCGGAATGAACTCGACGCAGGTTATGCATATAGTCACACATACACCAGTAAATGCACACACTCCTGCTCCCATACAACTCTCTGTCCACTTCTTGGCCCCTTCTCTGCATGATGACTTCAGCAGATGCCTAAGTTCTGGTCATCGGCCTCAGGACTGAGAAGGGAGTTCCGGGTGGAGGCTTGCTATCCCCTTTCTAGGGAAGTGAGATCCTGGAGCAGCTGCCAGAGGTGAGGGTGGGGCCTTTGGTTTGGAAGGATTTGTTCAAGGAGGCTCTTCTACCTTCATCCTCTTGGGGTTACTTTTGGGAACTAGCTAAGGCTGGAAGTTTTCGTAGAGGTTGGCAGTGGGGCAGGGCCTGTGTAGGCTCCTTTAGGCCTGACTGATTGGGTATGGGGAGGCTAGGAGTTGTCATGGAAACAAGTGTTAGCCTGCAGCGACCTCTGAGAGGCAGGAGACCCCAGAGGGCACCTGTGGGCTCCCTAAGAGCTCTCAGTTTCTTGTTTGGCAGGCTCCACCCTTGCCGCCTGTCTGGCTAGGAGAAACTGAGGCCCAGCTGGGGGAGGCTGGGCACTGCCTGGTCTTGGCTGTTTGTTCTCTAATTACCATCTGAGTTGCTGACAGCGTTCCTGAGGTTGTCTTTGCCCAAACTGCCCTGTAATGAGGCCACCTGTCCCAGGGGACCAGGGACCTGTGCTGGGAGCTGTTAGGGAAGGCTTTTTCCCTCACTGAGTCCTGGCCTCTGTGAGAGTTATGGGTTTGGGCTTGGGCTTTGACTTTTGCTGCCAAGGGGCCCTGCATAACCAGCCAGGCCTCCTGTCTCCCTCATCATCTCTGCTCAGTGGACTCAATCCTCAGCCCTGTCCAGACCAAAGTTCACAGTGATCTGGAGTCCAGGGAGAATTGAGGTTCATGCCAGTGCTTGGAAGGGGAGCTTTTTTTTTTTTGGTGGGGGGGTGGTCAGGGCTTGTTACTAGTAGCAGTATTTGGCCTGGGACAAGGACTCAGGAGAGGGATTCAGGGCCTAGTATAGGGAGGGGGCTCAAGGTGGATGTAGGGAGGGACTCTGATACCATGACCCTGCTCACAGGTTGCCCTGGAGGCCCTTGGCCAGGCCTGAGCCTCTGCCGCCATGGCTATTGTGCAGACTCTGCCAGTGCCACTGGAGCCCACGCCTGAGGCCACCACTGCCCCACAAACTCCAGCCATGGGCAGCGTGAGCAGCCTCATCTCAGGCCGGCCCTGCCCGGGGGGGCCGGCTCCTCCCCGCCACCATGGCCCCCCTGGGCCCACCTTCTTCCGCCAGCAAGATGGTCTGCTGCGGGGTGGCTATGGGGCACAGGAGCCACTATGCCCAGATGTACCCCCCAGGAAGGCTGTCCCTGTCACCAGCTTTACCTACATCAATGAGGACTTCCGGACAGAGTCACCCCCCAGCCCCAGCAGTGATGTTGAGGATGCCCGAGAGCAGCGGGCACACAACGCCCACCTCCGTGGCCCCCCACCAAAGCTCATCCCTGTCTCTGGAAAGCTGGAGAAGGTGAGGACCAGCCCTTCCTGTGGGACAGGGTGGAGTCAGGAATCCCCTGGGGAAGCTGGAATTTGGAGGTCTGTTTAGAGGAAAGACTGTGGGCTACAGATTCACCAAACCTGGGTTCTGACCCCAGGTCTGCCTTGTTATAGCTATATGACCCCAGGAAAGTCACTTAACCTGTCTGAGCCTCGATTCCAGTATCTGTAAATTGGAGACAAGAGGTCAGCCTGAATAGGATTGTTCTGAGAATTAAACAAAATACGTAAAGTGCTTAGCATAGTGCTTGGCACATAGCATATACTCAGTAAATGTTAGCTGCTTAAATGATTATTATAACTATGTGTTTGACTTTGGGCAAAGTCCTTAGCTTAGCTGAGCCTCCATTTCCTCATCTGTAATATGGGGATGGTGATACTATTTTGCTCGAATGGCTGTTGTAATGATTAGAGACGAACTTTTTAAAATTACTTGACATAAAGCTGACACTCAGTAGGCTCTCAGCTGATGGGAAACCAAAAACCAAACCTGTTGCTGTTGAGTTGTAGTGACCTGCAGGACAGAGAGCTGCCCCGTAGGGTTTGCAAGGAGCCGCTAGTGGGTTTGAACTGTTGACCTTTTGGTTAGCAGCCAAGCTCTTAACCACTGTGCCACCAGGTGATGTTAGCAATTGTTATTAATGTATGGGGATTGGGACCCCGGGTAGGAGGGCATGAACTGTGATAAGGGCTTGGAAAGATTGGGCAGCTCATCCCCAGTGTTACGTGGTCACCTCATTTCAGAACATGGAGAAAATCCTGATCCGCCCAACAGCCTTCAAGCCAGTGCTGCCGAAACCTCGAGGGGCACCGTCCCTACCTAGCTTCCTGGGTCCTCGGGCCTCCGGGCTGTCTGGGAGCCAGGGGAGCCTGACACAGCTGTTTGGGGGCCCTGCCTCTTCCTCCTCCTCTTCCTCCTCTTCCTCGGCTGCCGACAAGCCCCTGGCACTGAGTGGCTGGGCCAGCGGCTGCCCTTCTGGGACACTGTCCGACTCTGGCCGAAACTCACTGTCCAGCCTGCCTACCTACAGCACCGGGGGTGCCGAGCCGGCCACCAACTCTCCCGGAGGACACCTGCCCTCCCATGGCCCTGGGCGGGGAGCATTGCCTGGGCCAGCCCGAAGGGCCCCTACTGGGCCCTCCCACTCGGACAGTGGCCGGTCCTCCTCCAGCAAGAGCACCGGCTCCCTGGGGGCCCGCATGGCGGGGGGCCTCTTGGGCAGTGGTCCCCGGCCCTCCCCTGACAGCAGTTCCTGTGGGGAGCGCTCCCCACCACCCCCGCCCCCTCCGCCGCCTTCAGATGAGGCCCTGCTGCACTGTGTCCTGGAAGGAAAGCTCCGCGATCGGGAGGCGGAGCTGCAGCAGCTGCGGGACAGCCTGGATGAGAGCGAGGTGACCGTGTGTCAGGTGTGGTCAGCGGCGATCATCAGGGGTGGCATGGCAGAGCAGCAGAAGTGCTGGGAGTACAAGGAGCATTTTCATGGGTGCTGGGGTGGTTCTTGGGCAGTTGTTGTGAACCCACCCTTACCCCAGCCGTCTAGCTTCACCTGTAAAGTGGTGAGGAGTCAGGTTGCGTGGATTCAAATCTAGCACCTCCATTCACTATCTGTTGGATTTGAGCAAGCCACTTAGTCTCACTGAGCCTCAGTTTCCTCATCTATATATGGGGCTGTTTCTGGCTTCATAGGATTATTGTGAAGATTAAATAAGGCAAAGGGTATAAAGTGCTTAGAGTAATGCCTGGCACCTAAGAAGTGCTATGTAAGTGCCTGCTAGTATCATTGTTATGATTTCTATTATTATTATAAAAGGTAGTTGTTATTATTGCCAGAGTGTTTCTTATTTAATGGGATCGACCCTCCCTGAGCCCAGGCCAGGGGCCCACCAGAGCCGTCAGTGAGTGGGGCATTGGGGCGGACAGGCTCAAGTTCCGGGGAGCGGGTCCAGACCCAGGTCTGCCTTCTCGCCCACAGGTGTATGAGGATCAGCAGCGGCACTGGCAGCGGGAGCGTGAGGCCCTGCGAGAGGACTGTGCGGCCCAGGCACAGCAGGTAGCACAACGGGCCCAGCGGGCCCAGCAGCTGCTGCAGCTGCAGGTGTTCCAGCTGCAGCAGGAGAAGCGGCAGTTGCAGGATGACTTTGCTCAGCTGCTTCAGGAGCGGGAGCAGCTGGAGCGGCGCTGCGCCACCTTCGAGCGGGAACAGCGGGAGCTCGGACCACGGCTGGAGGAGACCAAGTGGGAGGTGGGCCAGATCAGGAGGAATGGGGAGCAGGGGCACAAAGGTCATACACCCCCTCAGCCTGCCACCACAGAATGCCTCCCCTTCCTCGCCTTTGTATGAAGAAGACTTCCTGATGTCCCTCTCTGGGTGGGGGTCTCCTCATGGTCTGGTCTAGCACCCATATCCCTGTCCTAGCCTCCTTCCAACCAGTAATAAGAATCTAATGCTTGCTATGTGCCGGGCACTGTTCTAAACATGTTCCCTAGAATATTTCATTTAATCCTTAGAACAACTCTATGAGGTGGGTGCTATTAATAACCCCATTTTACTAGATGAAGAAACTGAGGCCCAGAAAGGCTGGAGTCCAGAATCACACCTAGTAAGTGGCCAAGCTGAGATTTGAACTCAGGCAATCTGGCTGTGATCTCTGTGCTCTTAACTAATACACTGTACTGCCTCTCAACCAGAAATGTGGGCACTGCCCTCAATTGCTCCCACTCTTGCAACTCCTCAGGCAGGATTAGGCAGTGTTTCCACAGTATCTCATGATTTAAAGACAACCAGCATTGAAGGGCAAAGATCTGGGTCTGTTCTCCACTTTAGCCATTTGCTAGCTATATGACCTTGGACATGTTATCACGCTTGCCTCAGTGTCTGCATCTGTAAAATGGGATAATGATTGAACCTCCTCTCCCCAAATTGCCAGCATGATGCTCAGGGCCTGATCCCCAGGGTAAACCCTTCTCACCATCCTTCCTGACCACCTCTTCCTCCTCCCCTGCCCAGGTGTGTCAGAAGTCAGGCGAGATATCCCTGCTGAAGCAGCAACTGAAGGAATCTCAGGCAGAGCTGGTGCAGAAGGGCAGTGAGCTGGTGGCCCTGCGGGTGGCGCTGCGGGAGACCCGGGCTTCGCTGCGGGTCAGTGAGGGCCGGGCACGGGGCCTCCAGGAGGCAGCCCGGGCGCGGGAGCTGGAGCTGGAAGCCTGTTCCCAGGAGCTACAGCGACATCGCCAAGAGGCAGAGCGGCTACGGGAGAAAGCTGGGCAGTTGGATGCTGAGGTGGCTGGACTCCGGGAGCCCCCTGTGCCACCTGCTACCGCTGACCCCTTCCTCTTGGCAGAGAGTGATGAGGCCAAGGTGCAGCGGGCAGCAGCTGGGGTGGGGGGCAGCCTTCGGGCCCAGGTAGAGCGGCTGCGGGCAGAGCTGCAGCAGGAGCGGCGACGGGGCGAGGAGCAGCGGGACAGCTTCGATGGGGAGCGGCAGGCCTGGCAGGCAGAGAAGGAGCAGGTGATCCGCTACCAGAAGCAGCTGCAGCACAACTACATCCAGATGTACCGGCGTAACCGGCAGCTGGAACAGGAGCTGCAGCAGCTCAGCCTGGAGCTGGAGGCCCGGGAGCTCGCCGACCTGGGCCTGGCCGAGCCGGCCCCCTGCATCTGTCTGGAGGAGATCACTGCAACCGAAATCTAGGGCCCTTGGCATCCAACTCTGCAGGGAGCTCTGCTGAAGGGTGGCAGCAGCCTCATATCCTCTCAGGCCCCAAGGTCCACTGACAGCCCCAGAGCCACTCGCCCCCTGGGATCCAGGTGTTTGGGCTGCTGCCAAGAACTCGGGGTGGTTCCATGGCTTGGAGGAGCAAGATCAGACCCCTTGAAGGTCCCTGTGTTTACTGTCACCTGGAAGCTCCTACTCACTTTACCTGTTTTCACTCCCTAACTGCTACCAGTGTCAGTCTGCCAACCCCAGTCACCCCCAGATGCTCACCAGCCCACCCCAGCCAGGGGAGCTGGAAAGAGGAAGGGATTCTCTCATCTCCACATTCTTCCCCACCCCAAGCCAGAGAGAGCCAGACAGCGCCAACTGCTCCAGATGTGCCTGCCCCCACCCTGCCCATGTTGGGGGACAGGGCTGGGACTGGGGTCCGATCCCTGGGTTCCAGCTCTGCAGCCTCTCATGGGGTGAGGGGGCTGTAGTCAGACCAAAGGAAGAACTCAGAAACGTCTTGTTTATTTGTGTTTGTAACCAAGTGGCCCCTTTCAACACCCTGGTTTATGGCCTCATTTTCACTTGTACATTTTTCACACTGTAAATTTCTTGTACAAACCCAAAGAAAAAAATTAAAAAAAAAAATTTGTTTTTAAAAAAGTGAGTATGCTGGATGAAGACTATAGGAACTTGTTTGACCTTCCTCCTTCCCCTACCCCTCAGAGGTCTTATGGGAAGAGAGGCAAATCCAGTCGAAAGTCAGAGGTCCTAGTGGACCACAACATGAAATGGTCTCTCATGGTTTGAGGGACTAGAAGAGCTTTCCATCCTGTCCCTCAACACTGAGTGCTGCTTTGGACTGGGGGTGGATGCGGTAACCCTTTGAGAGCCCTGAGAGTCCATGTCGCTCAGTACTTGGGGGAACCAAATGGGGACATGAGAAAGTGCCTCCAATCTCAGGCTTTAGACCTTGGGTTTCTGGACTCCCTGTCTTGGGAGGCTGGGGTGGGGAGATGAGCACAGGTGACAGCCTACCCAGTAGCACCTTGTCCTTGGACACCAAGTTTATCTAGAAAAGGCAGAGCCTTAGTGATAATTGGGGAGGGTGGAAATTGTGAAGATCAGAGCAATCAGTATGGAGCGCTAGGAGTAGGAGTCCTGAGCAGGTTCAGAGGAGACAGCAAGAGGAGTCTAGGGATCAGTGGGATGGGTCATGGGATAGGTCGGAAGAGTCTGGGGTTGTATCTCTTAGTGTCAAGTTTCGAGTGTTGAAGAGAGGATGGCTGGAGGTCAGCAGGAGAAGCCTGGCATCAGTGGGAAGGAGATCTGAGCATCAGTGGGTGTGGTCTGGGTCAGTGGGTGGCGTGTCGGTGTTGGTGAGAAGGGCATCAGTAGGGGGGATCTGGGTGTTGATAGGAGGTTCTGGGAACCAGTAGAAGGGGACTGGACTAGCATCGGGATCACTGGGCAGGGGATGGGTCAGCAGGAAGGTGCTGATCCCTGAGGGCTGATGAGTCAGAGGGTAAGCGTAGTGGGTCGGGCCCGGGGACCCTGACCACAAGCTCCATGGGCTCCCGAGCCTTGTTTCGATAAGCCCGGCGGATGGTGTCTACTGCTCGCTGGTGGGTCACCTGCTCCAGGCTCTCTCCATCCACTGCCACAAGCTCAAAGCCAGCCTGGGATAGGGGTGGGAGAATCACAGTCCTCCCTCCTCAGTTCACCCTCACCCCACCACCCAACCTAAGGGCAGCCTCCTCTCACCTCCACCAGCTAGGGCATTCCTCCCCCATCTGGGTGTGTGTGTAGGGGGGTGGACAATGAGACTTTTGTGCCTGGAGCCACTGAGGGCAGGGTGGGGTGCCGACAATGGCCCTTTGTCCCTTGGGGCTTGGGATGGAACAGGATGGGCCGCCCTCAGGCTCAGGCTGGCATGAGGGAACAGATTTTTCCCTAGGCCTGCTCATCTTTCACCCCTGACCCTTGCCCTCAAGCCTCCTCCCACGACCTGGTCTCAACATGTCTGGCTGAAAGATGTGTTTGTCCCAGCACACGCCCTGCTCTAGGTCTAGGGAGTGAGCCTGGGTGCTCTTCACTCACCTGAAGGGCCCCACTGAGGAAGGCAGCCCCCCCAGGGAAAATCTTTTCTATCTTCACCATGGGCTGCACTTTGGACTCAATGCCCCCAGAAATGCTGATGCCTAGTGAGAGGAAGAAACAACTGTGTGAGCGTGCAGCCACACCCCAAAACCCAGAGCTCCCAGTAGACACCCAGTACCCCATTCCCAAATCCAAGGCATCCAACTTCTCTCAAACCCTCAGATTTTGTTACTACTCGAGCCTCAACTCACTTCAAAACCCTGATCCTCCAGATCTCAAACTCTTCAAATCTAGACCGCCGACTGTACCCCAATACCCCAGGGATACTTTCTTAGGCCCAAGCCCCCTAGCCACACCCCCAAACCAAGCCAATCAATCTCACCCAAACCCAAGAGTCTGCCTTGCCAGGCCCAATCCCACCTGGACTCACCCAAGGACTGCTTCATCTTGGACAGGGTGACTGTCCTCAATTCTCCACCAGGGGCCTTCGGGGCTGCCTTCTTGGCTGGGGTCCTGCCAGTTCCATTCTCAGAAGGCCCTTGACTGTCCCCCACCTTGGCTATCTGCTCATGCAGAGGCCGTGGCAGAGGGGGCCTGGCCTTTCGAGGCTTGTGGTAGCGCCCGTTGGCCGTACTCGGGGTAGGGACTGGTGCCGGGGACGGGGAGCGCCTGCGTCCAGGGGACTTGCCCCGACTTCGGCTGCGGCTTCGACTGCGGCTATGGGTTAGGCCCTGGCTCTGGATACGCTGAGGGTCCTCATGGGTCAGGGGCTCTGTCAGCAGCCAGTTAGGCCGCGGGGGCCGTGGCGCAACAGGAGGTGGTTGGGGATGGGGTGCACAGGTGCTTCGGCGTGGGGCAAAGGCATCGACTGGCACATCTTGGAGAGGGGGGAACCCTTTGTGGGGATGGTGGGAGGCAGAGGCTCCCAGGGAGACCTTGAGGCCCCCCAGCTGCTCCCTCAGCTCCCCATCATCTTCTTCCTCTGAGAAGCCATTCATAGGCAGCAGGTAGAAGCCTCCACGGCTGTCTGGGGAAGAAAGCCAAGGTCAGGCTAACCCCTCCTTACCTCTCAGCAAGAGCGGGGCTCCCAGCCCAGACCACCCTTCTAGACCCTAGCCCTTGCCTTTGTGTGTGAAGGGCCTATGAGAACCAGGCCTGGGTTTGCTCAGGCCCGACAGCAGCATTTCCCTTAGTGAGGGCCACTTCCCACTGGGGCAGGCAACAGGTTCTATTACAATAGTATTTTAATACTTTCTGTTGTATGGTTACAGTTTTATTTTAATGTGTCTGAGAAAAAATATAAATAGCACACTAAACTGGTGGTTTCTCAGAGATTATTGCATAGAACAAGACTAAATTTAAAAAGTGAGTGGGTTTAAAAACAATGATTAAGTAAATCATAGTACAGGTGGTGAGTGGATGTGATACAAATGGTTCTGGCGGATGACAACTTTCCTTCAGAGAATCTCCAAGTACCTCCCAAGCCACAACTGCCCCATGAAGGGCTGGGATAGGAGGCCTATTGACCCTTCCCAATCTCGCCGGTGTTGTGTCCCCTCCTGAGGCCCTGGAACTCTGACTGACCAGGCACAGGGGTGATGAGGTGACGCTTGGGTGGTGTGTCCTGCCGGGCTGGCCGCAAAGCAGGGGGCCGCACTGGTTGGAGAGGAGGACAGGTCAGAGGCAGGGTGCCCTTGCCACGCTCCCTGCTGGACACAGCTAAAGGGTCACCAGCAATCTCCACCCCGGTCTGCACTGGGAGACCTCAGCCCCATCCCCACCTGGGGGGCAGGGCTCAGGATGCAGAAGTCCTGCCCCCCAGCTGCTGACCTGCCCTGCTCTTGAGGGCCTCGAAAGCCTCCAGCTCCACGGGCATCACCATGCTGTCGAAGCGGCCCAGATCTGTGGGGGCCACTACACTCCTGGGAGAAGCCAAGAGGTGGGGGGTGGGCAGGGGCTTAGTTCTGAAGGTGCAGGGAAGGCTTCAGCCCTGGGGAGGTTGGGGGAGGGTATCAGGAGCCCCTCCCCACCTGATGTCTCTCAGCAGCAGCAGCTTCTCCGGTTTGTCTAGAATGGCCAGCAGGGGCCTCACCAGGTCCTCCACACCACCCTCGTGCACGTACTGCAGACAGATGGACCACAGGTCCTATAGCAGTGAGGACTTCCAGAGCTGGGTGAGGGCAAATACCAGGGCATACAGGGGCCCTGGGACCCACCCTCCCCTCCAAGCTTTAGGAAAGGTTCTCCACACCCCCAGGCTGTCCACAGTATGGTCTTATCTTGACAACTAGGTGAGAGCCTGAAATAATAATAATAGACCTGTAATAGCAAAAACAGTAACAGCTTTGGGACTGGCACTGTTCTAAGCATTTTATGTACAGTCTCATTTAGCCCTACAACCACGCTTGGAGATGACATTAACGATTCCCAGTTTACATATTAGGAAGCTGAGACTCAGAGAGGAGAAGGACTTTGCCCAAGGCCACACAGATAAGGAAGTATGAAGAGGGACTGGATCTTGCCGGCTCCGGTACCCAAAAGGGTGTACAGGGAGTGGACTCTCCTCCACATCCTCACCTCCCAGGCAGAAGGAAGGAATCTGAGCCAAACACTAGACTGTGGGCCTGGCTGTCCCAGTGTGTATCTATACACGGACCTACAAATTAGGCTTTGTTCAGGGCTGAGATGGGGACCTGGGGGGAGGGGTGGCTCTACAGGAGGCCTCTCCAGTTAGTACCCTGGGGGTGGAGCCCCCTCTGCCTGGCACTGCCCAGATGCCACCAGCCACTCCCCACCGCAACCGACGCAGGCGAGTTGAACTCTGGGAGCCACCCTAGTCGGCCAGCATACCACCCCCTGGTGGTGAGAGAGACACATACTGGTTCAGAGATACACACGCATACACAGAGCATTGCCTGTAGGCCTGGACACAGAGATAATGGCATGCCCTGGTGGTCAGAGTGAGTCATTCACAAGTATCTAGAAATACATAAAATATGAACTCTGTGCGTGGCCCTAAACCACACAAAGTAAGAGGGACTCACGCGTACACACAGGACCATATAATCCCTTTTGTCTGGAGACAGAGATATGCCTAATTGCACAAAACCAGCTACACATGTACACACACTTCAAGTCCACAAACCTGCATTCTGCACTCAAGTGCCAGGCCCTGTACTGAGCAGTGGGGGCACAATGAAGACCCTGTCCCGAACCCCCAGGGACTCAGTCTACTGAGAGTAAGGTACAGAATGTATCACGTGCCCCAGTGAACTACAAATACTAGCAATGAAGTGGCGGGGTGGGGGGGGGTGTCTCAGAGGAGGGTGGAGGTCAGAGTGGGCTTCATGGAGGCAATGGCATTTACAGTAACTCTTGCAGGACAGGTGGAGGGAACAGCATGAAAGATGGGAGGAAAGTGCTTCAAGGATAAAGTGGAATAGCGAGTAGATAGAGGTTTAGCTTAACTGTAGGGTACATGGAGGGCCTCCACGTAGGGCTGCGCAGGTTGTGACTACGACCTGTGAGTAGCACCCCCTAGAGTTGTACAGTTCAGAGCCTCTATAAACTACACAGTGCCATGGGAAGATGATGGGGAAGCTCAGGCTGGGGGAAGGGGTCAGATCAGGAAGGGACTTGGATGTGAGGGTAAGGAGTTTGTACTCCATTCTGCCAAAGACAAGGGGTTGCTGGCAGGGGGGTGGTGGTGGTAGTGAGGCATGTAAAGTGATCAGAGAGATGGTTTTTAAGGCCTGGTCTGGCGGCTGTGGAGAAACGGCTTAGAAGGGGAGAGAGGGGACAGGCTTGAGGTTCAGGGCTATGCATCCAAGTCACTAGGGGAGCTTTACTAGTTCCTCAGTCCAGAGCCCCATCCCAGATGGTATGATCTCATACTGCGGATGTGGCTTGGGTCAGGTTTGGACGGTATATAAAGCTCTTCAGGTGATCTGAGGGCCCAGTGAGAGAAGGTCCTGGCTTGGGCTACGTAGGAGGAGTGGAGGGAAGGGAAGAAGGAGCTGACCAAAGAAACACACACAGAGCCCCACCTAGTGGCCAGAGCCCAAAGCTGCAGGCTCACAGGAGGATGGTATACATAGCCCCATTTAGTGCTCAGAGTTGAGCGTGACACCAACCCCAACATGCACGGACACACACATGCATTAGCCAGACACGTGCACGCTCTCACACACAGATACAATCGTACAGTCATGTCAACACAAACCCAGGTACCTCGACACCCAGTCCCACAGACATACAAATGCACACATCTAACAAACATACAACACAGCCCCACCCTGGCCAAGGTGAGCAGGTGGGGGAATCCACAAACAATTTCCTGGTACTCCTCCGCTTGCCCTTGCACAACAGGATCATGTGTGCACTGATGAAAGTCCACCCCAGGAAACTCATGACAGAAATCCAGAGGGAGGGGGAGGACCCTCCAGTCTTCCTGGAGAGGCGGAGCCGCGGCTCCTGCAGCCTCCCCAACATTCAGGCTACAAGCTCTCGCTCAGATCTAATTTCCATCCCTCTGGTTCTGTTTGATGTGGAAGGGAACACAGAACAACAGTGGCTGTGCTGGGGAGGGCTTGAGATGTGTATGGGGGACAAAGGATTACTAGTTACTTGGGTAATGGGAAAGGGGACTTGGCATGGAGCAGGGCCGGCTGGCTGACCCAGGAGCAGAAGGAGGCATGAGGGAAAGTCTGGAGCTTAGATGACAGCAGAGGCAGGGGACTACAGGGACTCACTGCCCCCGTTCATCACCTCTGGGCTCCTTCTCTCCTCAGCTTAAATATCACCTCCTCAGGGAGGCCTTCCAGATCACACCATCTAACTTGCGCCTCCTGGGTTATTTTCTCACGTTCTCTTCCTTCATAGCATTTGACATGATTTGGAGCTATAGGTGTTTGTTGTTTGTTGCCATCGAGTTGATTCCGGCTCATGGCGACTCCATGTGTTTAGGTTCTAGTTATTGTCTGCCTTCCCTTCCTGATTAAGCTCTGGGGAGGAGGAGAAGGAGGGCATCTGCTTTTACTGATTATTGGCCTCTCAGCATTGGGCCCAGATATTGGTCAGTGGGCAGTGGCTTGAATAAATGAGAGACTAGGTGACCGAGTGTCTTGAATTCATGAGGACCTAGGTGACTGAGTGACCATGGGCTAGGGCTGGATGGGAGCTTACCCGAGAGCAGTGACGAGTGACCGCCAACACCTCATCGTCTGTCAGCAGCCTCCGGGCCAGGTCCTGAATAAGGGGTTGTCGGCTCTCCCAGGCCTGCACCCGCTCATCAACATTGGGCAGCTGGTTGGAGGGACTCCCAGACCTGGCAGAGAGCAGGGCCTGGCCCCTCTCCCGGTCTACGGAGCGGGAGCGAAGGCGTGTGGTGAAGGAACCAGGAACCATGCGAGAGGGGCAGGGGCTTCCTTCATTGGGGGAATCAGGACCCAGAATAGACCAGCTGAGGGGTCCAGATGTCCTGGATGGCAGCCTGGCACAGATGCTTCCCACCATGGTCTCCCACCAACGGAGCTTCAAGCCCAGACCCTCTGCCCCCACAACAGATCCCCACACCAGTCTTCCTTCCCTGAACATGCACTCTCATACCGGTCTGTCCCCTACTGGAGTCCTAGCAGAGGCTCCCTCCCTCATCTCTTCAAAATCTTTCTTTGAGAGTTCCAACCCAAGCCCCTCAGTCCCCTATGTACCCCAATATCTGTCTACAGCCTATCTTTCTGTTACAACCCTATGTTTACCAGTAAATTTAAGCTTCTTTTAGCTGCCTGCCAATATGCACCTTCCTATCTTCTGGATTACCCATGTTTGTCGCCAACTGAGTTTAGCCCAAAGCTCCATAGTTATCCCCGAGCATGCACCCCTATCAGTAGCTCTACTATAAGGCAGACCTTGGTAAAAGAATGTGTGACTTACCTCGTCTCAGTCTCCAGGTGACAAACTTCTGCACAGGCCCCACTGACCCTGCTAAGAAAAAGAAAGAAGCTCAGCCACAGGCCCTGGCCCCAGTCTGAGAACAGGGGTTGGGAAGACTCAGAGTTGGCTCGACAGGGAGGAAGAGGCCAGGCCATGAGGGTCTTGAAGGCCATGCTCAGGCTAGGAACTTCATTCATTGGCAATGGGGAGACAGTGAAGGGTTTGGATCAGGAGAGGGTGCAGTCTGTGCTCTGCTTATGGAGATTCATTTGAGAGCAAATATATGAGGGAAGAACTCCAAAGACAGAGCTTGGGGGAGCACCTACCTTCAGGAGACAGAGGGAGAAAAAGGAGCCTTTGAAGAAGAGAGAGGAGTGGCCAGAGAAGTGGGAGGAGAACCTGGAGAGGCCAGGGCCCTGCAAGCTGTGGGGAGACAGATGGGTTGAGGCAGGAGGGTTGGCCTGCCCTACTTTGAAGGGATTATCTTTCCCATGGGACTGTCACCTTGAGACCCCAGAATATTCAACCTCCCAGGGAGGGGCAGGACCCAGCTCCTCGTCCTCTCGTTGTTTTTATCTGCCTGACATCCACATCCCCTTCTGGAAACTGTACCCTGATTTTCACCTGGGGACCCACCCCACCCCCTTTCTCCAGGGTGGGCACGTGATCCAGGCTGGCCGATGAAAGCCCCCCCCCTCCCATATCACAGCGATTTGTGCAGCTGGGCACGTGATACCACCTGCCCCAGTGAGAGCCCACCATTCGACTTAAGCTGGAACTACTGAAGGAAAAGCTGTCTTTCTCCAGGGGTTGCTAAGTGCTGGAGGTCATCTTACTTCCAAGTGGGCAGAGCCTGCATGATAATGAAGCCAACCCATGGGAAAGTGGAACCAAAAGGTGAGGGGACGGATGTCTAATGATACTGTTTAAACCTTTAGACCCAGCTTAAATCAGTAGTTAAGCCATGAAATGCATTGTTAAGCTAGTTGGAGTTGAGTTTCTTTCACATGCAACCCTAAGAGCCTTCACTCATTCACTCTTGTCTAGTCTCTGAACCTCACCAGAGAGATGAGAGGGCCTCTTGTGAGGGTCCTTAAGAAGTCCCTGGCATGAGTACAGCTTGGGCTGGGCACTTTTGCCTGGGCCCTGATGAAGAAATGGCCTTGTTCAAGGATGGTTCTAGAACTGAGTAGAACCTGTGGAGCTCTGGCCAGGGGAGGTGAAGCCAAATGCTGCAGGAAAGGAGTGCTCCCTGATTCAAGCTCTCCCACTTCCTTGCTATGCTGTGACTGTCAGTGTCTCCTTCTATAAAACGGGAGATGAGGCAGTATAACAATGACCACTACGTTTTCTGAGCCTCTTTTATGTGCCAGGTCTTCTGTATGCTAAGTAATGTACGTTCACTCATTCACTTACTCCTCACTATTTCTAAAGAAACAAGTATGATCACTCTCACTTTACCAAGGAGGAAATGGCTCACAGGGGTTGAATGGTATCTCATAGCTAGCTGCGATTTAAACCCAGAACTGCCAGATACCAAAGGTGGTGAACGTTACCCCATCCTCCGTATCTGATCAATCGGGCACTCACCTTTTTCCATGTCCAGGTGAGGGCGGGACTTGGCTGAGCTCCCGCCGTCCAGCGTCCAGGCCTCTCTGTGCCCATCCCCTGCTATCCGCCCCTGCCGCCCTCCCTTGAAGAAGAGGTTCATCAGTGTCTTGGAGCGCTGCAGGGCACCCTTCTCCCCAGGGGCCCCCGACTTCTCCTTCTTCAGCTGTTTCTTCTCCTCTGCAGACACGAGGGAGCACCCGAGGGACTGGAGGAGTGGGCAGAAGGGAAGGATGGGGGGGGCAGCAGGGGTGTGGGAAGGGGCAGAGAGAAGGGGGAGTAGGGGAGGCAGACAGGATCTGCAGCTGTGTGGGGTGGGGGGGGCGGGGGGGCGTTCCTCCTCCGTCCTCCTCCAACCTCCCACCCCCTCCCACTACCCCACAGCAAAAACTGTCAGGAATTTCCATTGAGGGCCAGTTGGAGCGGCTGAGAGTGTGTGGGTGTATGCGTGCGTGTATGCATACAGGTCAGGGTGCAGCCTGGGATGGATGGGCTGGGGTTAGGACTGGTTTGGGACTCAGGCTGACCAGAGCTGGGGCTAGGACTGAGGGTGGATTTTGAGTCCAGGATTAGTTAAAATGGAGCCCAGGGTAGGGGCTGAATATACTCCAGGGCTGGGTTTGAGGCGAGGGCAGGACCTGGGCCAGGGACTGGAGCAGAGATTTGAGGCCCAGGACAGGATCTGAGGCAGGTTTTGGACCAGGGGCTGCAGAGGGAGCAGCAGCCATCTGTCCCCCACATACCCCACAAGGTCAGGTGACTCTGGGAGCGTGTGATGGGGGGCCGGGGTCGGCTGAGGGCCAGCAGCAGAGCAGTCTTGGGAGACTCAGAGAGCGCAGAGTCAAGGCGGCGGGCAGATGGGGGACCGTCAGAGCGGATGGCTGTGTCCCTGAGAATGACCGTGGGCCGCACACTGCACCAGGTCTCCACGAGGGCTCCCATGTCCGGCTCCGTCTGCATAGCTGTGTCTGACCGTCCCCAGCCTGGCTCATGGCTGCCAGGCTTCTCCAGTCCCAGGCAGATATCCATGCGATCAGAGGGCAAGGAGCCTGAGCCCTCGGTGGAGCTGTAGGGGACGCTGGAAGTGTAGGAGCAGACGCTGGAGCTGCTCTCGGAGGCCGGGGACAGCTGCTGTAGCAACCCATTGCTCACTGCAGGGAGGGGGGAGGCAGGGGCATCTCAGGGGTCTGGCCTAGTTGCTGCAGGGCTTGCAACCACCCCTGGGCTTCGGAGGTGGGGTATGAGCATGTGGAACCACAGTGTCTGGGGGACGGGCTGCTCAGCAACCTGCCACTGATTTGCTGACTTTAGAGCTTTTATCTTCTTCAGAGATCCCACCCCACCCCCAGACCAGCCGTTTCCCTCCAACCTTGAGGCCTGAGCCACTTACGTCGGTCCAGCCAACAGTATTCAGAAATCATCTCCTTGTAGGCAGGGTACCGGCCGGTCTCCTGGGCAGGGCATGTGAGCAGAGGAGTGTGGGCGGGAGCAGACGAGAGAGAGGGTAAGAATGGGCAAGTGATGGGACAGGAGTAAACTTTTCAACTCCATTGTCTCCCCTAAGTTCATCATCCTCTAGCCACACTCTCCACTTTATTTCTGAACATGCCAAGTTCCTTTGTACCTCAGGGCCTTTGCACTTGCTGTTCCTTCTGCCTGGAATCTCTTCCTTTAGCCCACTATACAGCTAGCTCCTTCTTTCCCTCCAATTGTCACCTCCTCAGAGAGACCTGCCCTGATGTCCCCCCCCCCACCCCGCCCCGGCTAAAAGAGCCTTTCCTAAATTATTCCATCTTTCTGTTAATTTCCTTATAGCATTTGTCACAGTCTGCAGGTATCTTGTTTATTTGTCTGTCTCCCTCAGTAGCAGAGACCTTGTCTGTCCTGTTCACTGTTATAGCCCCAGTGCTTGGCATAGTGGTTGCCACATAGTAGGTACTCAAAAACATTGTTGAATGAATGAATGAATGAATGAGGGGAAGGGTGGGAGTTAGGAGGGGTGTTTGGGATAATTTTAAGAGGAAAGAAGTGGAGAAATGGGATGTGGGAGAGGTGGGAAAGAGGTGGTGGTGGGGGCAGGGAGAATAGCAGAGGAAGCACTGAATGGCAAGATGGGTGAAGGCATGGGGAAAGGAGAAAGGTAGAGCACGGGCCAGGACTGGGCACTGGAGGAGCATGAAGCATCACTTCCAACAGGAACCAGAGCAGAAGGACCTACCTGATCCTCAGGCAAGTGTGAGTTCTGCATGAATAATGAATCTAGCTGCCTCCCCTGAAACCTAATCTCCAGCCCCGGCTCAGCCCTCCTTTGGAGCCCTGAGGATGCCCACTACCGAGGTCCTGCCCAACGCTCAGCTATCACCCTACCCTTGTCCTTTCAACCCTAGGCCTCCACCACTCACAGAAAGGAGCACTACCCTAGGAGTCTGGGCAGCAAGACTGGAACCAGGCCCTGCCATTGGTCAGCTGAGTAACTGACTATGGTTCCTGAGTTGGTTTGCCTCTCTGAGCCTCGGTCTCTTCTTCTGCAAAATAAGTATGAGAACAATGCCTGCCCTACCTCCCACATCTCTGTGAAAATGTCTTACAAAGTGCAGAGCAATGGACATAATTAAGTACTAGGGTGGTCTGGGAAGTCCTCTCCAATCTGACCTCTCCCTGACTCCCATAGCCCTGCCCACCTTGATGGTCAACATGATGTGCGTTTGGCCCTTCAGCACTTCCACGGCCTGGCTGTGGCTGATGTCGTCAAATCTGACACCGTTGGCCGCCAGGACCTGGTCCCCCACCTTGATGCCATTCTCCTCGGCCAGCCCACCATGGTCCACTCTGGGGGCAGATGGGTATCAATCTGATAGGCCGCCTGACCTGCCTTTCCTTAGGCCATTCTAGACTCCCATCTCTCTTAGATACAGGGATGCCCCAGTCAAACTCCTTGACCTTCCTCCTGGTGACCCCACCTCTCTCTTTGACTCTCTTTCTGATGACCCCTCCCCTTCCCCCAGGCCTTTCCCTTGATCTAGATCTTCATTTGGGCATGTTTTTGGCCAGGCCTCACTTGCTGGCCTATCCCCAGGTCCCACTCCAGGCCTCATTTTCAGCCTTACCTCAGCCCTACCCCATTTCTCTCCCTGCCCCAGCCCTCACTTGGACACATAGATGCCCAGGCCAAACTCCTTGCCACCACGGATGTTGAAGCCCAGGCAGAAGTCATCGGAGGTCGTGTATAGGTGAACGATGCGCCGCACACCATCCTCTGAGCTGCTGTCAGATGGCGTCAAGCTGCATTTCTCCACTACCAGCCGCTGATTCACCACATCCACCCTGAGCCAACAGCAAGGGGCCCTCAGCCCAGGACCCCCATCCACCACCACCCTTCTCATCTCCTCTCAGCAGCCCTGACAACACCACAGGAAAGGGGAGTGGGAAAGGGGTGCTTGCCTTTGGGGACTCCCCAGGCCTGGGACCTTCCATGGGGCATACATTTCATCAAATCTGGTGACCCATCATAGCACCTCTCTTTACTGAGTGGCTACAATGTGCCAGTCCCATCACTAAACCTCCCAACCTTCCTGTGGGGCAGGTGCTATATTATCCCAGGTTTCAGAGCAGCAACAATGTGGAAGACAGGGCCGCTGGCATCTGGGAGAGCAGAGCTGTTAGGGGCAGAGTTGGGGCCTTTCCTCAATTTCAAGATCTCGGGGGACGGAGTCACACAAGCCAGGCCCTGTGCAGACCTTGGTCTCCTCAGCCTCTCCTGCCAATGGGCTTTGGGTGGTGGTGGTGATGGAGTAGGGGCGGGGCAAGGCCAGGGCCAGCGCTGGGCACTGTTCACCATGTGGTCTTCTCCTTGGAGAATTTAATGCCCGGCACACGGCCCATGCGCCGCACCATCATGTGTAGACGGCTGCTGCCCATCAGCACCTTCACAGCGCTGCTCATCGTGGTGCTCTCCAGGCTCAGCCCATTCACCTCCGTAATCTTGTCTCCCACGCACAGGCCAGCCCGCTCTGCACCAGGAGTGGAGGGTGGCTGTCATGGGACCCTTGGGAGAAGTGTCCCCCAGGTAGGAGCTGAGCCTTCCCCATCAGACTAGAGATCCCCAAAGTAGGAGTCCCTTTCCCCATTGCACTAGGGTCCTGTCCCTTACCCCCACTCTACCCTGAGGGTGAGTTCTGTCTCCCCATTGGATCCGGCCCCCCAGAACTGGGGACTCTGTCTCCCCATCACTGACAATAGCACCCACTACCCTGCCGAGCTGGGGGTCACATCCCCTAGGCTAGGGTCTCGCTCATGAGAGCCCCACTCACCTGCACTGCTCCCCTCTTCCACTTTGCTGACGAAGATGCCCAGGCCATGCTCAGAGCCACCTCGCACGCTGAAGCCTAGCCTCCCTGCTGGACTCTTCTCCACTCGGACCGCATGGATGATGTCACTCTCATCACTGTTGGCTGCGGGATGGGGCCGTAGAAGTGACCACCATGCTCATGCTGGGCACAGAGGGCTCCCCAGCTCAGGGTCTGCAAATGCTAGGTTGCCAGGTGCAGCCACACAGGTATCTAGGGCCCTAAATGGGAGTGGGTGGCCAATTTCTGAGTCCCCTGTAGGTGTTTTTGAGACTATGGGCCGGGGAAGGTATGGGAACAAGAGAAAACAGAAGGACAGGACTCCGGGCTAGAAGACACAGTTTTCCTTCTGTCATAATGGGCGAGGGGGTGGGGGTCCAATGCTTACTGAGTTTCCCATGCCCACATGCCTGGGGTAGGCCAAATTCCTAAAACTCCTAAGGGTCAGATGGACAGAAAAGAAGGGTTGAGATCCCATCTATGGGGCATAGTTGACAGAGCATTGGCTTTTCTGCCTGCTGTAGAAATGAGTATATTAGCTCTTTCTTCAGTTATCTGAAGAGCTATCTTGTGGAAGACCTAAGTGTTTTTGTCTGCATATCCAGAAGGCAGAACTAAGCTTTCCCTTACATTGAGCTAAAATCTGCCTCCATCTAACTCTACTCTGTGGGCTTGGCTCTGCCCTCTGGGTTACTTAGGAAAGGCTTCTTGGAGGATGAAGATGGGTGGGATTTGGAAAGGTAGAGGGTTTGGAAAGGGGCACTGATGATGGGATGGAGAGAGCAAGGACTCAGAGGTGGTTCCTTGAGAAGGCCTTCTGCTTTGAGAGAAATGAGAAGATGAAAGAGGCAGGTGGTGTCCCAGGTGAGAAATTGAGATTTCTTCTGTAGGCAAGACTTACACTAGAGGTGTTTGAGAGGAAAAAAATCACATGGACACACACACACACACACCTCTATTTGATCTAAGCGAAATCAGGTTACAAGGCATGACCAGGGCAGCTCAGGAAGAAATCCCCAAGGGCAGCCTGTGGGCGGGGATGGTGCAGGATTACACCTGGGAGATCTTGGGCCTTCTCAGTTGGTTATATCTGCACAGGCCTCAGGACCTTTTCACCCAAGGAACATTTTCCTTCCTCCTCACTCCCTTAGCCCTCTTTCTCCTCAGTCCCTCCCTGGGGCCTCCCTATGGCCCTGGGCTAGGGGTATGTCAAATTTGAGGTTTGGAGCCCAGGAGCTTGGAATTCCTAGGATGGCACTTCCTTAGCCTCCACTGCCCTATGCCAGACCATGGGCCTCTCCCTCCAGGTACTATACAGCAACATCCTGACCATCCCCTTTTAAATTAGAACATGACTTTTCCCTGATTAAAAACTTCCAACAGTTCCTCCTGCTTCTAGAACAAAATCCAAACTCCTCCCCATGCCCTATAAGGCTTTCCATGGGTTTTCCTCTACCCATCTCTTTGCCTTCACCTCTGGCCATTCTCACCACCCACTCCCACTGAGCTTTGGCCACACTGACCTCCTTCAAGTTCCTTATACAGGCCAAGCCCTGTCAGTGTTCCCTCTGCCTGGACTGCTCTTGCCCAGACTGTTATAATAAGGCCAGCTCCTTTTCCTCATTCCACTCCTGACTCAAGTACCACTTCCTCTGAGAAGTTTTCTTGGACTGCCCTACCTAAAGAAGTCCCTTCCCCTTCCTTCCAGTTAGTCTCTGTTATAGTGGTTCTCCAAGTACGGTTCCCAGACCAACAGTATCACATCACCTTGGAACTTGTTAAAAATGAGAGTTCTTGGGTTTTCCCACAGACTCATTGAGTCAAAAGCTCTGGGAGTGCAGCCCAGCAATCTGTCTTTTTTTTTTTTTTCTTGTGGCCAATCTTTTTGATAATTATACTTTATTTGATGGCAAATGAGCTAGTCATCTTGTTTGCTCTTAAAATGGATTTTCCTTTAGTTTTTTTTTTTTATTGTACTTCAGGTGAAGGTTTACAGAACAAATAGTTTCTCATTAAACAGTAGTACACATATTGTTTTATGACATTGGTTAACAACCCC
>NW_004443943.1:27686520-27765796 GCF_000243295.1 Trichechus manatus latirostris
TTTTATGGGGCTGTCCACTCCCCGGCTGAACGGTGAACCTCGGAAGTGACTTCACCACTGAGCTAAAAGGGTGTCTGGGGGCCATACTCTAGGGGGCAATCTGTCTTTTAACAAGCCATCCTGGAAATTCTCATGCACTTTAAAGTTTGAGAACCACTGCTCTATCATTTTGCCCAAGTTATTTCGTTCAGGGTTCTTACCATCCTTTCTCATTACTTGCTTATTTGTAGGTTATTTACTATCTGTCTCCTTTCACTAGACTGTAAGCTCAGTCACGGTAAGGACTTTGTAACTCTCATCTGCCAATGTATCCTCAATATATTACACAGTGCTTGGTAATTGCTAAGTATTTTTTAAATGGATGAATGAACAAATTAATGAACTAAGAGATGAGGAGAAAGAACTGCCTTGGATTAAAGATAATGCATTTTCTCTGGGACCAGTTGAGTTTGAGGAGCTGGTAGGACCTCATGGGATGATGTGGGTAGCAGCATTCCCCTTCCCACTGTTTCTCCCTTATCAGTGACTTTATTCTCTTGGAGTGGTCCTAACCAGTAACATGGCTGCAGGGAGTTGGGTGATGTTTGTGCTCAGGCAGAGGGGAGCATTCTGAGCTCAGAGGCCCCCAGCCCAGGCAGGCTGAAGCCAGAAGGTTGAAGCAGTGCTTTAGTCTTTCAATTGCTAGGAGGTGCTGCTCCCTGGGAGCATGTGGTCAGTCCTGCAGGGGGCACTAGAGTGAGGGAGAGGGAAAGGGAGAAAGCAGTCATGGAACTTCTAGAAGAGGATCTTTAAAGGGATAGTATGATAGCCCTTGCATCATAGTTGGACATGGTGTGGGGGGGTGGGATCTGAGCAGGGACTGAGGATTCTCTTCTAGGAAAATGGAACTAACAAAGCCAGTGCTGCAGTGCCTCCTCCCTCCAAGTCTCCTAATTCCTCTGGGGACTTCTGATCCCTGACCAGGAGGACAGTGGTGACCTCAACAGTGCCTTGTTGCTCACCTGAGGGTGAGACACAGTGTTGTGGATGACTGGGTTGAGCATGCTCCCTGAGCAGCATAGCCCACTCCTGCCCTAGAGGTCTCGATAGGGGTCAGAGGGAAGGAACAGGGTCTGAAAAGTCTAGTCTGGGATCTAGTCAGGGGAGCCCCAAGAAAGAGGAGGAAAGCTGGAGATGTTTATCCAATCCTGCCCACAGAAAGCTTAGGCCCAGGGGGCCACCGGCTCCTCCCCTGGCATTCAAGGTCCTGCCTTGCTCACTGGCTCTTTGTTGTCTCACATCTGCCACTGCAGCTAGGCTATGTCTCCGAAGGGCCCGCTCCACTGTGCTCCAAGGGTTCTCACTTCCCGTCTTTGTTCATGTTATCTCTGCCCCACCCTCAGCTGTTCTAACTGCTCTGTCTCTAAGCTCTGCTAAACTGTATATTTCTGGAAAATGAGGAATAAGCCTTATTTCTGTCTAGGTCCCCTGCAGGGCTTAACCAGTGCTGATACAGAAACTGGTGTGCAATGAAGTGGCATTAAGCAACTACATAAGCTTAGAGCTCCTTCTTTCAGGTTCCAGCTCTAGGGCTCTCTCCCTGGCTCTCAGCCCCTCTGGTCTCCCCCCTCTTCTGAACATTTGCTGCTATACCTTCATTCTGTACGTGAAGCTTTTAATACTGTCTGCCCAACTGGGCCCTGACTCCTCGCAGCCCAGCACAGAGCTGATCACACAAAGGGGGATGTCTTTCCCCATCCCACTGTGCCCAGCCCAGCACATACAAAAACGGGGTTGGGGAAAGGCAGAGTTAGTGAGAGGGAACGGCCAATTCACCGCGCGCGCGCTCACACACACACACACACACACACACACACGCACGCACGCGCACACACACACACACACACACACACACACACACACACACACACGACTTTCCCTGCTTCCATGCCCCTCCCACCTCTGGCCACTCTACAATCTTGGATCCCCAAAGGATTGGCCTGGAGGAGAGGCAAGGGCAGGTGAAGAGTGTGTGGGTTCCATAGGGCCCCATAGGGCCCCCCACGTCCTTAAGACGCTCATCTCTCGAGTTCTCCCACCCATATTGGCTCTGCCCCTCCCACTTAGGTCCCTCTGTCCCCTGCCCCGCCCTCCCTGTTTCGCCCCCGAGGCTGGGCCCCGCCCCCACCTTCGATGGGGGAGTTGATGAGGATGACGCGTCCCATGGGCGATGAGGCTCGGATTCCGCGGGGGGGCCCATTTAGCAGCCGCTGCTGCTTCCTCGGCAGGTATCGCATTGCGGAGCCCAAGTCGCTGCCCAGGTGGCCCCGGGAGCAGAGGGAGCTCAGCGAGCCAGAGCTAAGGTCTCCTAGGCCCAGTGGGTCGCAGCCCAATGCGAAACCGTGCGCCATGGCGGGGGGGACTGCGGCGGGGCCCTACAGCTTCAGAAGGAACCTGCCGGCCCTCGAAAGGCGGGCCCCAAGTGCTGGGGGCTCCATGAGTCTTCAGTGCGGGGCTGGGGTCTCAGTAACGCGGAAGCCCTCACCGCCTGCCGCTCAGGAGTATGCGCTCCAAGCCTGGGCAGAGCAGGGATTGGGGAGGGGATGTGAGTGCTGCCCCGCTGCCCCCAGAACTTCCACCCCTCTCCCTGGCGTGAGCATCCTGCCCTCCTATGCCTTAGGCCAACCCACCTCCCCCACCCCTGGCCAGAGGACTGTCTGGTCCAGACACCATCGCTACTTTTGGAGCCATTTAGGCAACAAGGCAGGTGGGAACATCTTGTTCACCCCTGATTCGGCTCTCATCTGAGACATCTACTCCGGTCCCCATTCCCCTGTAGAGGCTGAGAGAGTGGCGATGAGATTACCGCGGGCCCCGGGACTTCAAGCAGTGTGAGAAAAATGGGGGTTGAGGGCCATTCACTAACCTCCACTCCTGTGTGTGGGATTAGGGGAGCAGCACCCGGGGCTCGGGTCTCTAGGGCCGGCGTTCAGGACCTGGGACAGCTGCAGTCGAGATCCCTTGAGAGCTCCCGCCCCCAGAGACCCCTGGGCCCCAGACTGCTTATCCCAGTTCAAAGAGGTTGCACGGCCCTCTCCCAGGCTTGGGAGGAGGGGCTGCTGGCGAGGGCACAACACAACGCCCTGAGCAAAATCCAGGGCCAAGTCCCCAGAGCAGCTCTGGGGATCTAGAAAGCAGCCCTCCGTCCCCGGCTCGGTCGTCCCTACCCCCCACCTCTCGGGCTCGGCCCCCCTCACCTGCTCGCGTGTCCAGCCGCCGCGGGCCCTGCCCTCCTCGGGGTGCGAGCAACTGCAACAGCGGGGTAGGGACGCCACCCCCTCACCGCCAAGGCTGCAGGAAGGGAGCTCGCCTGGGCAGCCGCGGGCTTCCATTGGCTGGTGAGGCCGCCAGTCGCTTTCTTGGCACCTTCCTGGGACGCCCAGAACTGTCGCTCGTCACCCCGACTGGAGCCTCTGACGCCCCTCCCCGCCGCACCCCGCAGTGTACTGCTTGGGTTTGGCTCATTCCCTCCCGCTCCGCATTCAGGGCAGAACTATGTCTTCTCCAGGCCAAGCCGGCTACCCGGGCTCCTGGAATTGTCGCCCCTCTGCGGTCACCCCTGAAGCTTCAGTAGAGGAATGCCAGCTGGGCAGAGAGAGGCTTGAACCTGCGGCGGGCTGGAGCGGGGCTGGCGCCTGGGTGTGCAGAGGCGCGCTCTGTATGGTGGCTGGGAAAGTCGTGAGAGTGTGTGTGTGTGTGTGTGTGTGTGTGTGTGTGTATGTGTGTGTGGCTGAGCCTAGCCTTTCTTCACAGGTATCCTCCTCCTGTGACACCAGAAGGTGTCTTTCTGGCCACTCAGTTCTGAAAAGATCACAGGATGGGACAGCTGGTCCCGGGACACCAGGAGGAGGGAGAATTCTGATCCGCTTGTTTGGATGGCAGGCAGAGGTTCCTTGAGCCTCTGCCCCTCCACACTCCAGGGCAGGGGCTGGGACTAAGTTCTGTGGTTCAGGGCTCCGGGTTGGGGGCACAAGGAGCCTGGGGACACAGAGATGCTTGGGGTTATAGAGAAGGAGCAGAGAGGGGGCTGCGGAAGACGCAAGGGCTGGAGACATAGAAGGAGCATAGGCACGACAGGAGCGGGGCTGTGAATGGGGTGGAAATGCCAAGGGTCTGCAACAGCAGCTCGTGAGTACTGGGGGAGGAAGCTAGGGGACCAGGCTGGCGGAGGCCACTGCCAAGGCAGCCATCAAGTAAACAAACCAGGTGGTAACCTGATTCTCTCCAGGCGCACCATCTGGGGACGGCCCCTCCACTCCTCCCGCCTGTGCCCTGCGAGCTTTCTCTCCGGGCACCTAGACCCCGTTGCTGCAGGGGCCGGATGCCTCTGGAGGACCTCCAGGGAGCTGCAAGCAGAGAGCAGCGCAGGCGGCTCCTCCCCTCTTCTTTCTGGCTAGCGGCCCGGCCAGAACTGATCCTCGCTCTCCGATTGGCTCTGGAAGGAGGAGTAGGGCCGGGTCCCCGGGGCCCCGCAGCCCGGGCTGGGGGCGTCGCCCCAAATGACACCCACTGCCCTTAGGCTCTGCCAATCCCGGGGCCCAGGGGATGGACTCTCCCGGCGAGTCCGCGCCCCTTCCTGCTGGTCAACGTCACGCGTGACGTCCCGCGTGGTGGCTGGGAGGGCTGGGGCGACGCGCGGAGAGGAAGGCAGGTCTGAGAGCTGCAGCTACCCGGAGCCCAGAAAAGCGTGAGCGCGCCGTCCCGGGCGGGGCTCCTGGCCCGGTACCTGGGGTCCGGGGAGTCCAGGGTTGATGACTAGAGGTCTCAGCGGGAGGCCTGCCTTAGTGGATGCTCAGTTCTGTGGGTTCAGCAATTTCGGCTCTGGAGAGCGCCGGGGGCGGGGGGAGGGGGCAGGAGGAGGGATGGGCAGTGGGGAGGAATGTTAGGGTGGGGCTTAGTGCGGTCACGGGCTCACGTATCTGTAGTTGATGGGTATGCATTGTGTGTATGTGTGTATGTGTGTGTGTAACGGTCTTTGTAGGCCAGTGTGAACAAGGCGCCCGCCTTGTTGGTCTGTTAGGGCGTGCATGATGGTGTCTTTGTGTGTGGGTATTTGAGTGTGCGAGAGAGCTGAGGGTGTGCCTGCCTGTGGGAGAGGAAGAGTGGTTGGAGAGGATTAGTCATTCTGTAGGATTTTGCCTCACACAACCAGATGGCTGCTCCAGGCTTTCTTTTCTGTGCTCTGTGGAGAGGGCACCTACTGAATCCTTCTTTCTGGATGGGGTGCCTCAGGAAGAGGTGGTGGGTATCTGTTTCAACCTGGCCTGCCATGGAACAGGGAGAGCCTTGGGTCATTCAGTGCGGGTTGGGAAAGATGGATCTGGGGCTGGGACATGTGCATGCCTGCACACGCACACAGCTGGCATCAGAGTCCCCTGTATGAGATCCAGAACAGATAAGCCCGTGGGTGGCCAATGAGTCGTTGTTCTCCTCCAGTCAAAGGGTAGGTTGTGGAATGGCTTTGTAGTTAGGTCTCAGGGCAGCTGGGGCCTAAAGCTGTCCATGAACGTGGGTGTATACTGCATATAATATGCATGTTTGGGCATCCAGAACACACATGAGTAGCTGGATGCTTGGGGGTTAGTTGCTGCTCATGCATCAACCACACTCATGAAAATCCACACCAGGCCAGAGGACAAGGAAATTTGTTTTCTGGGTTCCGTTCTTTCCTTCCCCCTCCTCCAGTAACTGCAGGTGTCTCCAGTGACTCCTGGGCCAGGGCACTGCTAGGGAAATAGCTCCTCCCCCTATCCTTGCTTACCTATCTGGAGTGACTTGGAGTTCTAGAATGGATTAGCCTCAGGCTCAGGGACCGGGGCAGGGCCTCCAAAGGCTCCCCCAAATGGAGCACTTCGATTCCCTCCTTGGAGCCCTCTGACTCTTGTCCCTTCCCTTCAGAAAATGGGTGAGTTGCCCTTAGATATCAACATCCAGGAACCTCGCTGGGATCAAAGCACTTTTCTGGGCAGAGCCAGGCACTTCTTCACTGTCACTGACCCCCGAAATCTGCTGCTGTCTGGGGCACAGCTGGAAGCTTCCCGGAACATTGTGCAGAACTACAGGTGACCCCCTATTTGAACCTACGCCCCAAGGTCCCGTCTCTGCCATTGTTACAGTACCTCTTGAACCTTCTTCCCCCAGCTTGAGAGTGACACTGTCCCACTCCACAACCCTCACTCCCTGGCCCTATCTGCTGGCATCACAGACAACAGTGGCACAGAGCCTTAACCCAGAGGATTTTAGGGAGTTTGGGTTAAAGAGGTGACATTGATATTTATGGGGGGGGGGTCTGCTCTGTGCCTCACAAACCCTCTACTGGGACCTGTTCCACTGCTGGGCCACCCTCTGCAGATGGAGCAGCTCAAAGCTGAATCCCAAGGCACCCCCCTTTTCTCCAGGAGGAAGTGAAAATTCTTGCAATGGCCTTGGCCCTTTCTGACTCATCGGAAACCCCCTTTGCCCAAGACCCAGCATTTTGGCAGAAACAGAGGGACACCCCCTCTTTGGGTGGCTGGAGGGGAACTAGAATTAGGAGCCCTCACTTCTGGGGAGCTTTGACCCACCCCAAGAGGCAGGGAGCTCCTTTATTCTGAGACTGGGGGTGGGGGCAAAATTCCAAGTTCTCTGCTCAGACTCTCCCTAAACTGGGCAGGTGGGCCCTGGAGAAATCTGTGTCCCAGAATAGCCTGTCTGTTCCTTGCCAACATCTGTAGGGCTGGTGTGGTGGCCCCTGGACTCACCGAAGACCAGCTGTGGACAGCCAAGTATGTGTACGACTCTGCCTTCCATCCAGACACAGGGGAGAAGGTGGTCCTGATTGGCCGCATGTCAGCCCAGGTGCCCATGAACATGATCATCACTGGCTGCATGCTCAACTTTTACAGGCAGGTCCTGTCCCATGTGTCCCCTTCCCAAGTGCTCCATCCGAACTAGACTAGTTGCTTCCTCTCTGGGCCAGTTTGGCAAGAAGATAGTTGTTGGTGAGAGCCACTTCCATAGAATCCAGTCCTCAGAACTTGGCCCTGTGGGTTCTTTCACTCCAGAGAGAGTGGGTGTGTTTGTGTAAGTATGTAGGGGGTGGGAGTATGCAGGGGTTATCAGAGCAGGTTCTAGGAATAGCCTTTGGAGTTGATTGTAGGGGTCCAAGGATGGGGGACACTGTAGAGGGGACAGAAATAAGTATCTTTGTTCCTTCAGGAAGACCCCAACTGTGGTGTTTTGGCAGTGGGTGAATCAGTCCTTCAATGCCATTGTCAATTACTCCAACCGCAGTGGTGACGCTCCCATCACAGTCAGGTGAGAGCTAGTCCTCCAGGAAGGGCTGCAATGCCCCGTTGGACCCTCTGTTACAAGCCCACTGTTGTTCTCTCTTTTCACTACTGTTCCCTGTATCCCTTGGGCCACTGGCTCAGCTCCCTCCTCTCAGCCTTTCTCCCCCTCACTCTACTTGCCCTGCCTAACACAGGCCATGAAGTCTTCTTGTATATGATTTGGGGGTCTATCCCTCTTTAAGGGGAGGGAATGGGGCTTCCAGACAAGACTACACTGGAGGTGGGGAGAGGGCCTTTTTCTGCCACCCTCCCAGGCCTCATGTGTTGAGGATTTGGCATGTCCCTGAAGGAAAGAACCACATTCTGGACTCTTCACACTCCCCTTGTGACCTGGCTCTTCCACCCACAGGCAGCTGGGAACAGCTTATGTGAGTGCCACCACGGGGGCTGTGGCCACAGCTCTGGGACTCAAATCCCTCACCAAGGTAAAGGCCCCCCCACCATTGTGCCTTTCCTTCTCTTCCTCCTTTTCCACCTCCTTCCCCATCACTCCTCCACCCCTGATACACAGGCTCCCCATATCTCTCCCAGAGTCCCTCACCACCCCATGGCCCTCAGGGCCCCTGACTCGTGCCTTTCCTCCCCTAGCACCTGTCCACCCTGGTTGGCAGATTTGTGCCCTTTGCAGCAGTGGCAGCTGCCAATTGCATCAACATTCCCCTGATGAGGCAGAGGTGAGTGGCCCCAGCCCTTGGTGTGTGTACGCTCAGTAAGCATGTGGGCAAACCATCCATCCCACCCATGCAGACTAGCCTGGAGTGAGGATGCTCCTGTCCCTCCCTGGACATGAGCTGCTGGGCCCTGTCTTGTTTTGACTGCTCAATCTGACCATAGGATCCTGGGGGCAAGAGCACCTGCCTTTGAGTCTAGAATGTCCAGGGGCCCCAGAGAGTAGCTATCCATCAGGACATTGCAGGTAGGATTTGGGGCCTGTGATCTAACCCCCAATCCCTTCCCTTCCCAGGGAGCTGCAAGTGGGCATCCCGGTGACTGACGAGGAGGGTCAGAGACTTGGCCACTCGGTGGCTGCAGCCAAACAGGGAATCTTCCAGGTGGTGATATCGAGAATCTGCATGGCGATTCCTGCCATGGGTGAGGCAGGGGTGGCTGAGTAGGGTGTGGAAGGCCCTGATAGAAAGGGAGTGGTGTGCGGTTCTCAGGGGTTTCTGGGGACTCTGGGGGCAGTGAGACCCTGGGAAGAGTGGGAAGGGAAATGCTGTGAAGGGGACTCCCCTCTTCCTTAGGGTTTCCTACTTTTACTCCGCTAACAACCTCCCTGCCTGCCCTCCCCTCAGCCATTCCCCCCGTGATCATGGACAGTCTGGAGAAGAAAGACTTTCTGAAGGTAGGTTCTCCCATCCTGGAAATAGTGATGGCTGAAAGAAGAGGTGACCAGCCCCCAACCCTCTGCCCACCCTGACCTGAGTCTAAGACTGTCTACCCATTTTCCCCACCCCCATACTTTCCCCTCCACCTTCATTAGACCAGCAAGAATGAACTCTAGGGCAAGGGAACACTGAGGGAGTGGAAGGAGAAGGAGAGGGGAGGAAGGAAGTGGTTTCTGTCCTGAAAGAAATTGGTGTCATTCTAGAGGCCTCTGACATTCACAGTAGTGGACTCTCATAGTCACACTTGATAGCATACTCATGCTGTCACCCAGTAACAGTGAGACACACACACACACATACAGGTGCACACATATGCACACATGCATTAACAGGATAGGGAAGCAAGGCACAGGAATACATGGCTCATTCATGAATCATTTATTCACACATATTTATTGAGCACCAACTATGTACCAAGCATGTCTAGGGCTGAGGAGATGGTACTGAATAAGACAGTCATAGTCTGTCCTCATGAAGCTCATCGTCTAGCGTGGAAGCCAATAAACAAGCAAACAAACAATTAGATATATCATTACAAGCTATAATACATGATCTGTAGGAAACCAACAGGACAATGTAATAGAGACTAACAGGGGAGAGCTGTTTAGATAGGGCGGTCAGAGAAAGGGTCTCTGAAGACCCAAAGGATGAGAAGTAGACAGCCAGGCAAAGAGCGTGGGGAAGAGTGTTTCAGGTAGAAGGACAGCAAGTGCAAAGGCCCCGAGGTGGGAACAGGCTTGCACATTTGAGAAACACAATGGTAGTCCCTATGGCTGGAGCATATCAAGAAGTGTGTGCAGAGCAGGAGATGTGTTTGGAAAGAGACACATTTGTGCTACTGGGATGGGAGGAAGTAAGTGGAAGGTTAGAGGGGACTTCCTGAAGAAAGCATTCCTGGAGGAAATGAGGGAACAGAAAGAGGACTGAGGAGTGCTGTGGGAACCAATTCTGGAAGGCAGGAATGGGTGGGATAGCAGAGAGGGTGGTCAGCAAACAGGCCTGGGTGGAGTAGAGTGGACTTCCTGTTGGTCCCTGCCCTGTTATGGGCTTGGGAGAAAGATAAGGGCCATGTATCTGAGGGCTCAGAGGCAGGGCTGATGTGATAGATCCCTGGTGGGTGAAATGGGGTGGGTGTTGGAAAGGCAGGGAACATGTGCCATTCTACTGTCTGTCCATCTCCCAACAGCGCCGTCCCTGGCTGGGAGCACCCCTGCAGGTGGGACTGGTGGGCTTCTGGTAAGTGTGCAGAGACTTAGCTAAAGTGGAAAAATGCCTTTCCCATGGTGGGCGTGGGTGGGTATTTGTTGCTTTTAAGATGTTTATATGCATCATTCATTTATGTATTCAGCTCATACATGTCCTGGACACCTGTAGGGTGTGCCATGTGTGTTAGGAGTGACCCTTATACTTGAAGATAATAGGATCTATTTGAGGGGGTTATAGTCTCCATATACAAGAGAAACCATGGAAATATACAGGGGTATCATGCATGTTTAAATCCTGATTCTGCCACTTACTGGCTGGAGGGCTTTGGATCACTGCCCCAGAGAATATTTTCCTCAGTCAGAGCAAAATGTCAGGGTTGGGCTCAATGTTCCCTGAAGGACCTTTCCTTTTTAGGGAATCTCTATCCTAGGGGCTGTCTCCAGAGGTGGGGTGAGCTGCAGGGGGGGATCATTCTTAGGCCAAAGGTTCACAAGCCCTTCCAACTGTCTTCTCCCCTAGCCTGGTGTTTGCCACCCCGCTGTGCTGTGCCCTGTTCCCCCAGAGGAGGTAAGTGTTGCCCTGGGCATGGCTGGGGACTCTGGTCAAGTCTCCACATGTCTGGACCAACTGCCCATAAGGGCCTTCAGCGTGTTCTGAGAGGAGGCCTGGCGAGCACACTGCTGATTCTGAGGGTGCGGGATGACAGTGAGCCAGCCCTTCCGGCAGAGAAGGGGAGGATTCCTCAGGCTGGCCATGGGGGAGTAAGGAGGGTGGTCCCTTAGCCTGAGAGGCCTGGGCTCAGGGGACACTCAGGTGGCCTGTGCTGTTCTGTTACAGCTCCATCCACGTCAGCAGGCTGGAGCCGGACCTGCGAGCTCAGATCCGTGAGCAAAATTCCAGCGTTGAAGTGGTTTTCTACAACAAGGGGCTTTGAAGGAGGGCCAGCCCCTATCCTTATCCCTCACCAAGTTGGGCTACTGCTTGAGTGGAGCCTTGCCATCTCTGCCACGTCCCTGTCTGCCTGGCAGGGGACTGTCGGAGGACACGGAGACCAGCAATACATTAGGCTAGGGGAGGTGCCCCCAAAGGCCTTTTTCTCTACTCTCTGGTGTCAAAGAGCAGGGTCAGATAAACCCTCCCTCCTGGGCTTCTGTGTCTATGCATAAATGTATGTGTGTTTGTGTGTGTGTGTGTGCGCGTGTGTGTGTGTGCATGCGTATGTGTTGTCCTGGGATGTTCTGATATCTGCTTTTCCCCACCTGCCAGCTAGCCAGGTTACAGCACTGCCTTTCATAAACTGTTCTTCCAGCTAAGCCCCTTACTGAGCCCCAGGATCTCAGGACAGAGACTGAGGGACCCTAGCAGGCCCAAGTGAGCTGAGTCCTTTAGATTTCTGATCCCTGGCTTCCAAAGCTGACTCAGGAACTGGGCTGACCAAGGGAAGACATGTTAGGATGAGGGAGGCAGGGGGCATATGCTTCCCTCAGTGCCATCCCCTACATCCTGGAATCAATTCATTTCCTCTCCTCTCCTCTATCAGAATGGAGGTGCGCTCTTATCCTCTACTGCCCTCACCATCGCCCCCACTCCACAATCCTAGGAATTCTTGGTCTGCTCTGACATCATGATCTCAAATCTAAATCCTACAATCCCACCCCCTAAACCAAATGCCACGAAGGGAGGGCAAGTACTCCCTTTTATGAGCTCTCCACACACCCTCTTACAGAGAGACACAGCTGTCAGAGCAGTGCTTGAAATCCATGGGCATCTGAGTGGGTGTAACTAGGACACCATCAAGGGCAATTAGGCCAAGTGTACACTCTTACTTAACATAGGGCATTTTGTGTTCCATTGACCTTTGCTAGACATTCGGCAAAACCCTCACCTTAGCTCCTTCTCTTTCTTAAGGCTTGGCCCTGCTCCCAGCCCCATTCCCACCCCCCAAAAGAGGAAGGGCCCAGGCATCAATGGCTCATCCAAATGGAAGGAGGGCTTGGTGATGGAATTGGTGGTAGTAAACTCACAGAGTGCAGAGAGGAAAGGATTCTGGCTCTAACTCCCATGATTTCTGGTTGAAGGGGTAAGTGGGACAGGTGAACAGGACCCCAGTGGGACCCTACCCCCCACAAACAACCTCCACCAGTGATAACAGCTATGATGCCATTGTTACTCAATAAACCACAACCTGTCTAATTCTTGATCTTTATTTGATTCTATGTCCTGAGTGCCCAGGAAGAGCCTCTTGCCTGTGGCCTCCTGTCTCTCCCCACAAAATCCAGGTCTCAGTCTCTCCCCTCCACTTCTATAGGGAGCCTCAGTCCCCAGGAGAGAGCGGTCTGAGATTAGAAAATCAGTTCTCCCATCAGCACCTGTTGTGTGCTAAAGCCAACCCACTGCCAAACCCATTGCCCTGGAGTCCATAGCTTTGTAGTAACTCTATAGGACAGAGTAGAACTGCCCCATAGGGTTTCGAAGGCTGTAAATCTTTAGTGAAGCAGACTGCCATATCTTCAAATCGCCCGCCTTCTGGGTACCAGCCAAGCGCTTTAACCACTATACCACCAGGGCTCCTTACTAAAGCCAAAAAAAAATAAAAATAAAAATAAACCCAAACCCATTACTGTGGAGTTGATTCTGACTCACAGAGATCCTAAAGGACAGAGTAGAACTGCCCCATAGGGTTTCCAAGGAGCAGCTGGTGAATTTGACCTGCCAACCTTTTGGTTAGCAGCCAAGCTGTCAACCACTGTGCCACCAGGGCCCCTACTAAAGCCAAGGGATATGTAAATGCCTCCACTTTCTATTCCCTCAACAAATGGAGTCCTGGCTTCATTCTCCACTTCGTTAGAGGGGCTTATTACACACCTAGACACCATCTCAGGCTCTGGGCTTTCTGGTTTCTTTCAGGCATCCGGCATGGGCTGCCAGCCTTTGGTCCTCAGGGAGGCCTCTGGGAGAGAGTGCTGGTGAGAGGGTTAAGGACTGCCTCAACTTCATCAAAGAGAAACTTTTAGTGGACCAGCACACTCTACACACCTCTCTGTGACCCCATTGATTCACCATGGGTGCAAACATGGTAGGGACCACTTGTCATTTATTCTTTAGGGCATTCCACTCCCTCCCTGCTTATGTAACCCTCTTTTTTTGGTGGGGAGGGGATGGGGCCCAAATCTCATGCTTGTGTATGGCTATTGAGAGCTACTACTAAACAGTTTGTAGCTGCCTCCTTTACCATTAGTCTTGGTTTGAGTAGGTTCAGAAGAGTAAACACGGATTAATCTATAATAGAATCCATGCCACACCCCACGCAGGGAAATATCGCTCATCTTCCATTTTTCACCCTTAAGATCTCACACTAGGTAGGGAGGAAAAGTCTTTAGGACTGAATTGTCCCAGAGTAGCCTAAAACGAACCTGTTATCTTGGCCTGAGAGTCACGCACTCTTCTTTGGGTATGTAGAAGTTTCCTTGCATAAGAAGGGGGTGATACCGGCCATTGTTCACTGAGCCCCACTGTGTGGTGCAAGGCTTAATGGTATCAAGCTCAATAAAGCCAAATGCTTTAAATCCATTGGCTCCTCAGATCTTCATAATGACCTCTGTGAGGCCAAACATATGTCCATTTTCAGCAAAGACACAGGCTTAGAGACAACAAGAAAGTTGCCCACAGCTACACAACCAGGAAGTAATGGGGCCAGGATTCAAGCTGAGGTTGGTGTGACCCTGGAGCCCCTGCTGCGCTTCCTCCTCACCAGGCATCCTGCCAACTGCTGGACAAACTTGAGCTCTTCTTCCTGGTCCCTTTGACATCCCAGGGCATCTTCTCCCTGAGCCCAGGTTGTTTGCAGGCCAGCAAAACTGATACGTCCACAGGTGTACAAAGACCTTTTACTAAAGCCACTGAAGAGTTTTCCAGCTTGAGGGTTTTATAGCTGAAGGAATATAAACAAAGAATCCCATTCTTCATTAAATATGGGACAGCATATAGATCATTCACTATAGTTCCAATTCCATCCCATCCTGCCAATCTAGACTAGCACCTCCTACCCAGCCTGTGGGGCCCTTGGTTGACTCTTTTTTTTTTTTTTTTTTATGCTTTAGGTGAAAGTTTACAGAGCAAATTAGTTTCCCATTCAATAGTTTGTACCCTCGATTGACTCTTGAAGCCTCTTTCTGCCATTATAGTTTTGGCCTTTTGTGATCCTCTTGAAAAAAGACCTTGTACTTTTTAAAAAAAAAAATTTTTTTTACTGTGTTTTCAGTGAAAGTTTACACAACAAATTGGGTTCCCATTTAACAACTTCTACACAAATTGTTCATTACACTGATTACATTTTCCACAATGCGGCAACTTTCTCATTATTTTCATTCTGGTTCTTCCATTTCCAGTAATCTAGTTTCCCTGCCCCTTTACCTTCTCATCTTTGCTTTAGAGTAATTATTAACCATTTGGTCTCATATAGATGACTTTTATAAAGAAGCACAGTACTCACGGGTGATATTCTTTATTTTACAAGCCAATCTGTTACTTAGCTAAAAGGTGACCTCAGGGGATAGCTTCGATTTAAGGTTTAAAGAGTATCTTAGGGCAACAGTCTCGAGGACTCCTCTAGTCTCAACTGGTCCAGTAAGGCTGGACTTTTTAAGAATTTGAGTTCTGTTCCACATTTTCCTCCCACTCTATCAGGATCCATCTATTGTGGCCTTGATCAGAACAGTTGGTATTGGTAGCCAGGCACCAACTAGTTCTTCTGGTCTCTGGATAGAAGGCCTTGCACTTGGTCTATGCACAGGTTCTGCGTGAGCACAATGAATTGTGCTGAAATTCCCATTCTTTGCAATGTTATCCACACAGTCACATGCCTTTGCATTGTCTATAAAACACACGTAAACATCCTTCTGGTATTCTGTGCTTTCAGCCAAGATCCATCTGACATCAGCAAGTAGTATTCCTCGTTCCACATCCTCTTCTGAATCTGGCTTGAATTTCTGACGGTTCTTTGTCAATGTACTCTTGCAACCGTTTTTGAAATATCTTCAGCAAAATTTTTACCTGTGTGTGAGATAAATAATATTATTCAATAATTTTCACATTCCATTGGATCACTTTTCTTTGGAATGGACACGAATATGGATCTCTTCCAGTGACTGGCCAAGTAGCTGTCTTCCAAATTCCTTGGCATAGACGAGTGAGCGCTTCCAGTGTTGCATCCATTTGTTGAAACATCTCAATTAGTATTCCTTCAATTCCTGAAGCCTTGTTTTTCGCCAATGCCTTCAGTACCGCTTGGACTTCTTCCTTCAGTAGTATTGGTTCTTGATCATAAGCTACCTCCTGAAATGGTTGGATGTCAACCAATTCTTTTTGGTACAGCTGACTCTGTGTATTCCTTCCATCTTCTTTCGATACTTCCTATGTCATTCAATATTTGCCACAGAATCCTTCAATGTTGCAACTCGAGGCTTGAATTTTTTCTTCAGTTCTTTCAGCTTGAGAAATGCTGAGCACGTTCTTCCCTTTTGTTTTCTAACTCCAGGTCTTCACATATTTCATTATAATACTTTACTTTGTCTTCTTGAGCTGCCCTTTGACATTTTCTGTTCAGCTCTTTTACGTCCTCATTTCTTCCATTTGCTTTAGCTACTTGACTTGAAAAGCAAGTTTCAGACTCTCTTCTGACATCCACTTTGGTTTTTTCTTTCTTTCCTGTCTTTTTAATGACCTATTGCTTTCTTCATGTATGATGTTCTTGATGTCATACCACAACTCGTCTGGTCTTAGGTCATTAGTGTCCAAAGCATCAAATCTGTTCTTGAAATGGTCTCTAAATTCAGGTGGGATATATTCAAGGTTGTACTTTGGCTCTCATGGACTTATTTTAATTTTCTTCAGCTTCGACTTAAACTTGCACATGAGCAACTGATGGTCTGTTCCGCAGGCGGCCCCTGTCCTTGCTCTGACTGATGATATTGAGCTTCTCCATCATCTCTTTCCACAGATGTAGTTGATTTGATTCCTGTCCATATGGTGAGGTCCATGTGCATAATTGCCATTTATGTTGTTGAAAAAAGGTATTTGCAATGAATAAGTTGTTGGTCTTGCAAAATCCTATCATGCAATCTTTGGCATCATTTCTATCACCAAGGCCATATTTTCCAACTACCAATCCTTCTTTTTTGTTTCCAACTTTTGCATTCCAATCACCAGTAATTATCAATGCATCTTGATTGCATGCTTGATCAATTTCAGACAGCAGAGGTTGGTAAAAATCTTCAATTTCATCTTTAGCCTTAGTGGTTGGTGCGTAAATTTGAGTAATAGTCGTATTAACCAGTCTTCCTTGTAGGCATGTGGATATTATCCTATCACTGATAATGTTGTATTTCAGGATAGATCTTGAAATGTTCTTTTTGATAATGAATGTGATGCCATTCCTCTTAAATTTGTGATTCCCGGAAGAGTAAACCATATGATTGTTCAATTCAAAATGGCTAATACCAGTCCACTTTAGCTCACTAATGAGTAGGATATCAATCTTTATGCCTTCCATTTCATTTCTGATGACTTCCAATGTTCCTAGATTCATACTTTGTACATTCCACGTTCTGATTATTAATGGATGTTTGCAGCTGTTTCTTCTCATTTAGAGTCGTGCTACATCAGCAAAATGAAGGTCCCGACAGCTTGACTTCATCCACATCATTAAAGTTGACTCTACTTTGAGGAGGCAGCTCTTTCCCAGTAGGATTTTGAGTGCCTTCCAACCTGAGGGCCTTATCTTCCAGCACTGTATCAACGTTCTGCTGCTATTCTTAAGGTATTCACTGGCCAATTTCTTTTAGAAGTAGATGCCGGCCCTTCTTCCTAGTCTGTCTCAGTCTGGAATCTCCGCTGAAATCTGTCCACCACGGGTGACCCGGCTGGTATTTGAAATACCGGTGGCATAGCTTCCAGCATCACAGCAACACACAAGCCACTACGGTGCGACAAACTGACAGACAAGTGGTGGAGCCTGGCCATAGGAACGGGCATATTCTGCTCCTTTCCTGGGTCATTGGGACTATTAAGGGCGGGATTCTAACGACAGGTGGTAAGGGCCAGCTTCAGCTCGGGCCCTGTGGGGTCAGCCAATCAGACTTTAGCGTAGTCCCACGTGCTCTCAAAGCCAAGCCCAATCTCCTCCCAGTCAAGCCTGTCAGTCACAGATAAGCCAGCCCCCATGGTGCTGTCAGTTACAAGTACGCCACGCCCCCGGGAATTAGAGCCGGTGCGATGCCGAGTCCCGCCCCGGCCGTGGCAGCTGTCAGTCAAACCTAGGTTCGGCTCTGGCTCCTTCCGGTTTCTTAGGGGCTTTAGAGACGGGCCTGGCGTCTGGAACCTCGTCGCATATTCGTTTCCCGGCTGCGCTCGGTTCTGGACCGCTAAATCCGCCAAATTCCCCTGCCTCCTTTCCAGTTTTGAAACCTACGAGCTCCACGGCGCCCGCCCCGTGACTTCCTGCCCGGAAATCCGCGAGGTTTTCGAGGAATCACACGACGTCTCTCTTGCTGGGTCCCAAGTCCCGATTTTTTTGCGGGAGGAACTTCAGGGCTGTTAGCCCTGCCTGCTGCTCCGTCCTCCCCATGTCCCTCTCCCCACCCTTACATCCAACGTTCAGGAAACTTTACTCTGCTAAGTGTGGCCCTGGCCCGGCGCTGGGGAGAGATGGCAGGGATTGAGGGACCTTTCCCCGCGCCCTCTTTGTCAATCTGCCCGCAAGTTGCCGTGATCTCGAGGTACCCTGATGCGGGGCAACCTTTTGCTAGGAATTGTGGAGTAATCTTGGCCCAGCCGGATCATTCCCAAAAAGGGAGCTTCCTGGGCTGCTCCCTACCCTCTTCACGAGAGGGATACACACATCTCTTTCCTCACTGAGACCCCTTGACTCTGGCTCCAGCCCCAGCCCAGGCAGCCAGAGGGTCATTGGCATCCCCAGGCCACTGCCTGCTCCAGCTTCCTTATCCAATCTTCTCAGACCAGAGAGGTTTTGCAACTCAATAAAGACCAGGAGAAGGTAGGAGGAACCCTGGACAGTTTGCACAACACAGACAAACCTCCACCCCGACACCCCATCCAGTAGGAAAATAAACCCGGTGCCTCTAACAAACAGCAAGAAGCTGCTGCTTATAGGTCAAGAGTTCGCTATGTTCGTCTATAGATTAACCACACAAGTCCTCGGTTGACAACTTTTATATCCCAGAGAGAGCACTTCTGGTTTGGGTTTTAATTGAAGTTATTTTGTTGAAAGCATCAGAGAATGACTGTGGAAGGATTGCGGTAGCTCTCAGAACCAGACACTCTCTCCATTCAAATTTCAAAAACTGGCACAGTTTTAATCAGTTGTCTACCCCTAGAAGGCAGCCAGGGGTCAGGGTCAAGTTGCACAGAGATTGTTACTTCAGGTGCACCTCTGTGGTTGGGATTGTTCCCAAAGAAGGACGATTGTTCTGGGCTGAGAATCACCCCAACTGGTATATACTACAAGATATATATTATTAGTCCCATGCAGATGTTTCTCTCCAGCTTAAATGACTGCCCCCCTCCCCAGGAAGGCACCAAATCTTCACTTTTCTACGCCTACAGTACCTATAAAAGTGCCCAGTACACAGTATGTACTCAGTACATGTTTGCTGAATAAATGAATGTGGAATCTAGAAGTGCCCTAAACCCACACACATGTTGGTTCTAGGTAATACAATGATTCTCAATCTGTTTTACACCTCAGCACACCTAAGAAATGTGACACATTCCCAGCAGAAACAATGGCTCCCAGCATTGGTGACTTTCAACCTGAAGAATGAGGGAGCATGTCCTCCCAGGGAGGCATATAGGAATCTTGGAGATGGTGTGCCTTGAAAAGTCCACCTAGGACAAAGTGCAGCCAACAAGAGCTCAGTCCTTCCTCTTCCTGTGTTTCCATAAGAGTTCCAAATACAGGGGAGTGGGAGAGAGTCACGTGTAATCAGAGTCACTGTCTCCCGCTCTGTTGTCTATCTGCTTCCCTGCTCATGCCAATGCCTATTTACTCTGGCAGATCCCTGTGGTGCGGACCTATCCTCCACCTCTACAGCCACTTGGGGCTGGCACCCTGCTGCCATTACTTAAGGCATCCTTTTTCCAGCTGGAAGGGAGACTTCACTTTATTCTTTCCAGTTCCTAAAGAGGTGATCCCACAGCAGAGTTGCGTGGGCCTCTGGGGATAGTTTCTTTTTCATGGTCTTCTTTCCAGGACATGAAGGTAGTGGGGTAGGGGGTGGTGCTGGGTAGTGGTAGTGTAGGCTTAAGCAGCACCCTACAATATACCTGGAAGCATTGCTTTCTATGACACTCAAGCCTTCTGCTGAGTCTGGTCTGTACTGCTAGACTTGCTTGTTACTGCTAGCGATTTTTCTCTCAGGGCCCCAGTTCTGCAACACCTGAACCCCCAAGTTATCAGACTCTTGCATACATCTGACCCCTAGATTGTGGATAGGATTTAAGGATAGGATTCTTTTCCTTTGGACAAATCAGATGACTTCTGTTGAATTGTCCTGAATTTTCCAAGACCACTAAGGAGGCTTGTTTGCATAAAGAAAATGAGCAGACCCCTAAATTTGTGGTTCCCAAACTGTGCATTGAGGCACACTAGGGTGCCATAATGAACTCACAGGGCTGCTGCAGGACATTTTAAGTTTTCGAAGGAAACACAGCGGTTCTTGACATCTGTTGGATACTGCATGAACTGCTAACTCAAAAGAGTCCAGTTCCGACTCTGGATTGTGCTGCTTTACTTTCAGTGACGTGATGTCTTGTAAAACTGGGTGTTCGATGGTTGCTATGATCAAAAGCAAAACTATACAAAAGTCAGCATGGGACAGGAAATGAAGGCTGCGGCGTCCAAGCTGATTCCATAGTTTGAGAAGTTATGCAAAGCCTAACAGGCATACACACCCCGTTAGTAATCATGGTTATTTAAGAATGAAATAAAAATATTTTTCCCAATCTATGCCTGTTAGTTTTTTAAACAGTTACAAAATTGTTAGGACGCAAATACCTATCAAGTTGTTTGGAGTTAAGCACTGAAAAGGAAGGGTTAGGTATTTCTTTTGGCCTAGGGTTCTGGGGGAAAAAAATGAATGAAAAACTAAGGGTTCCATGAATGGAGAAAGTTGGGGAATCTCTGTCCTAAATGAATGAAGAAATGAAGGAGTGTGGCTTGGGTTGTTGTTGGGCCTCACACTTGCCTTTTGTAAACTCACAGGTACTATGCGTTTGTAGGAAATTTTCTTTTATCGGATTCTTAATACAATAATTCTTTCTGGGAAGCTTGAACTTTATTTCAGTGATCCAGGATTGTTCACGATGGATCAATTAGTGTGTTTTAGAGCGCCCCTAGGGACTAGGGATGGTGATCGCAGCTTGGAAGGTAGAGCTGCGGGGGCCGGGCCGCCTCAGATCAGATGCTGGGAGAAAATGAGGGCTGAGGGCAGAGGTCCCTCCGCACCTGGCTCTGCTCTGCATCTGCCACTGGGCCGCGCCAGGCAGGCGGATCCCCAGAGACCTGCCTCACACTGCGCCGCCTAGAGGCCGTATTGGGACTGTTGGACGCAAGGGATGTGCTGTCCTACGAACACCGGAAATCTGGGGGCGGTTGAGACCCTCATCAAGGGGAAGAGAGAGGGTAGGTGCCGCTGGAGCCCCACGCAGGTCCAAGCCCCTCCCCGCCAGCATCCTCAGATGACTGGCGGGCGCCTTCCCGGCGCGTAGGCGGCAGAACTCGCGGGTCCCTAGCTCCCCCGCTCATACATTAAAGACGCGGAGGCGCCAGGACTGCGGTGCCACAAACATGAAGACCAATTTTTAATCCCGAGCAAGAAGATGATGCGAGATGGGAGGCGTAGGAGAAAAATGAATTAGGTTTTTATTATGTGTTTTATTATGCTGTAATTGAATGGGATTAGGTGAGAATACAATATATTTCCAATGCGGCTGGAGGGAGAAGGGACGGGAGGGAGGCTGACAGCGAGGGAGAAACGACGAAGCCCGCAGATAAGCCGGGCTCCAGAACGCAGCGGGTCCCAGCGGTGGGCCGAGGAGCGGCGCCGGCCGGGCTGGGTGGGCCTGCCCCCCTCAATCCCACGCAGTTTGGGCTGGGATGGGAAAGGGGTGGTGACTGCATTTGGAGGGGCGGTGTTAGTGACAGGTCCCACTAGCATACGCTGGAGGAGGGGACAGGCGTGGGAGTTGAAAGGCTCACAAACCCGCCCCAGAAGGGAAACCGAGTCACAGGAGGGGGAGGGGGCGGCTATTGAAAAGACAGGGCGCTCTGAACCGGGAATTCACACAGATTCCTTACATCTTCCTGCACACGCTGGGCACGGGCCTATGTAGGCCCGAAAACATCCCCAGAACACCCACTTTGTGCCCGGCCCTCGCTTACTGCGGGGCAGCCCGAGCTCTCAGAACACCCCACTTCCCACTGCATGTCCCGCCCACCTCCAGTGACCTCTGAAAACGTCCGTGTCTACGCAGGTCTAACCCAGCATCCCCTTCTTGCTGCGCCTCCAGGTGGTCTCCTCAGGTAAAAGGCGACCAGGTGAGTCCGGAGCTGGGCTGTGGGCAGCGCCGGGTGGGCAAACCATCCTCGCACCCCTGGAGCCGCCGCCCTCCTCCGAGCTCGCCCCTCCGTGCGCCCCAACCCGGGCAGCTTCAATAAGGGCCGCTGCCAGCGCCGCGTCTCACCTGCTGCAGCGCCCCTGGCTCCTCGCCAGGAACCGACTCCTGGCGGTGATAAAGAGGCCCATTAGCCGCTTCTACCTTTAAGGCGCACTGGGCCTCTCTCCCCACCTCACAAATTAGGACCGCAGAAACCGTCAACCAAGATCAATAGTTGCCCCGCTACCGGGCAGGGAGAGGAGCCCAGACACGGCGGCGGCGCCGCTCCTTTCGCGCGGTCCAACCAGGTGCTGGCCGGGCCCGCCGCCTGCAGCCGCTCTCCCTCCTTTCCCGGCCCCCTCGGAGCATCTAAGACGTTTAAGGAGCCCAGAAATGGGGTCGGGGAGTGCAGAGGCCGGAACCCTAGTCCCTGCTTCGTCTGCCACCTGGGCGTGCTCCAAGGCAAGTCAGGGTCTTGGAGATGTGGGAGGAAGGCGCACTATCCTCCAGGGGACTCCCCAACCCTCCCCCGGGCTCGGTTTAAGGACCTCCAACCTTAAATGAAGAACTGACCATAACTATCCCAGACAGGCTTCCTTGGCCCCTTCTCCTCCAAGTCAATTCCTCCTCTTACTTTCTCTCATTGCTCCCTGCTGTGTTTTTCTGTATATGTATCGTGTTTGTGTCATATACCACCAATGTGTCTCCCCCACTGGCCTGTGGGCTCCAGGAGGAGAGGACCGTGGTTTGCTCACCATGGGCTCTCAGAGCGTGTGCAGATTGTGTGTTGAATGAACGAGTGAGGCAACAGGCTTGCTCTCTGTGTTTTTGTTGGAACATCTGTTTCCTGTGCAAGTCCCCCTTCCCCAAAACATTCTCAGCACCTGAACTCTTCCTTCGTAACGCGTAGCATGATTGTAACTTATCATTTCCATGATTATCAGTTTCTGTCGTCTCTCCCTTGAAGCCATAAGCTCATGGAGGGCAGGTAGGGGCTGGCACACAGCTGCATCCCCACCGCCTGGCTGCCAGGAGCTGCTAGGTGCTTAAGTGAAACAGACTATGGTGTCTGGGGCCTAAAGAGCCTGAGGGCTCTTCCAGCCCATTCTAAGGACTGGGAGGTCTGGAGAGGCAAAGTGGCTTGCCTGAGGTCACACAGTCTGCTAGAAGCAAAGCTGGGACTAAAACACCTTTCCTTCCCAACACACTGACTTTTCTCTAAGGACACATCATCTGGGATCCCACGGAAGTCCTTTCTGGATTCTGAGGTTTCTAAGCGTTGGAGACCCGTGGGGGTAGCCCCAACTATCTCTTTTCTCCTTCCTCCTGCTAAGGGGCTTGGGGCCCAGGGACTCCCTATACTCTTTGTCAACAGGGAGGATTCTTCCCATTGAATCTCCCTTATGGTTTTTCTCTTCTTTGGGTATAAAAACCAGCGGAGCCTCCTCTCCCCTCGAGGGATGTGAACTGTCTCTGGTCCCTCGGTGCCCTCTCCCCCTGCAGTAGCATCAGGAAAAAATAATGATTTAAGACTAGAAAATGGAGGGGAAAAAGAGGAAGTGCTAAGACAGAGAGGGAAGGAGTCTGAGCTCTTTCTCCGCCTCATCACACCCCTGGTGTCACCACCTCTCTAGACTCCACTTTCTCTAGGGGAGAGGGGGCGGGTCTGGGTTTGGGGATGGGCTCGAGATCAATACAACACTGGGTTTGGACGACCGCAGGCTTTCACCTTGCAGATAATGGGGTGAGCGGCGGTAATATCTCCCCAACTGAGCGGGCTCCCCCGGCCTTAATGAGATAATCAATACTTGTTCTCGGCTTAATTTCCGTCTAATTGCTCTTTAACGACGCCGGATAATGGGCCGCCTCCTGTGAGGAGGGAGCTGGCTGGGAATCCGACCCGCCTCAGACTCCCACCCTCCTCGCCTCGGGCGGGGTGCCCTCGCGCAGGTGGGATGGGGGCGCATCTCGCACCTCAGTGCGGCGGGAGCTCCCTCTGCCCGCCGCGCCATGTGCTGCCCCCTGCCTGCGGCGCTCTCGGCCCCCGCCTGGGGGCGCTCCAGGCCTTGGATGCGGGATCCCGGCATCCAGTTCCGGGCCACGGAGCCACGTCCAGGCTATCCGCTGGGCCAAGGGGGTTTCGGCTGAGCCCCCAGCAGAGATGAAGGGCCCCGGAACAAGGCCTTTCCTCCTTTCTCTTACCACCTCCGCGCGCTGCGCTGAGCTGGGCCCCAAGCCTTAGGGAAGTTGCTGCGTTTCTGCATCTAAGGAGGACTCCGACCACAGTTTTCCCTGTGGAGCAGCTGGGCTGCCCCCTGCAAAGGAACCTGGCCGGTCACCACAGCACACTCGGGCAAGGAGGGGGGCAAAAATGAGGAGGGGTGGGGCGGGAACTCCTGGTCTCATGACTCAGAGGTTCACGCTGCTCCCCAGCTCAGAGAGCCACCCGGTTTCTTCTCACCTCCACTCTGGCCCAACCACCTATAGCCAGGAAGGTTCCTGGTGTCACTAGCAGCTCAGATATTAGTTTTGACTTTTCCCACCTGTCTCCGCACTAAGAGGAGCTGGGGGTTCTCCCAAGGCCTCTAAACATCCTGACCTGCCCCCCTCCTCCCAGCTCATCTCGTGTTCCTGAGGCACTTGGGCCTCAAGTGCCCAGATGCCGTGACCCACGATGTTTCTCATCATACCCCACCTCCTGATCTCTTGTGGTCTGGGTATGCACTCACCTGCATTTCTACAGCTTGGCTCTTAAATATGGCTTATTTAAATTTATAAAATACCAGCTGCAATTCTGGCTCTAGCTGCACTGCAGTTAGGCTGACAGACATAGTGGCCTTGTCAGGATATAACCATCCCTTGGACCTAGGCAACCCTGGGTTCAAATCTTAGCCCTGCTGCAAATTTACCTAACAGGTCTGAACCTCAGTTTTCTCACCTTGAAAATAAGGTTAGTAATACTACCTCAGAGCCCTGGTGGCGCAGCGGTTAAGGGCATGGCTGCTAACCAAAATGGTGGCAGTTCAAATCCATCAGCTGCTCCTTGAAAACCCTATGGGGCAGTTCAGCTCTGTCCTACAGGGTCCCTATGAGTTGATGGTGAGTCTGATTTTTTTTTTTTTTAACATTACCTCACAAGGTTGTTGTAAGTCTGAAACAAGCTAATATATGTAAATTGCTTGCCACAGTGCCTGGCACATTATAACCATTTGATAAGTGGTAGCTATTATTGTTGTGGAGTCCTTGAGTGGCACAAATGGTTAACACACACTCGGCTGCTAACCAAAAGGTTGGAGGTTCGAGTCCACCCACAGGCTCCTCGGAAGAAAGGCCTTGCAATCTACTCCTGAAAAACCAGCCACTGAAAACCCTACGCAGCACAGTTCTACTCTAACCAACATGGAGTTGCCATGAGTTGGACTCAGGTTTTCGGTTTTTATTGTTGTTATAATTAATGCATGTTACAGCTGAAGGAACCATCTAGTTCAAGGATCACAAGCTCAAAGGCTACATGGGCAGGCAGGAATCTTTGGAGTCAATCAGGGGAAGCAAGCCAGCTCAGGACTGCGTTGAGCTACAGAGGGCCAGCCCCATCTAAACAGCAGCCAGGGCTTGTCTTCAGTTGTTGCTGGGCAGGCCAGTGTATCAATTTCCTAGAGTGACTTAACGAAGTACCACACACTAGGTGGCTTAAAACAGCAGAAATTCATTCTGTCAGAGTTCTGGAGGCTACGAGTCTGAAATCAAGGTGTTGGCAGGGCTTGCTCCCTTTGAAGCCTCTAGTGGAGAACTGTTCCTTGCCTCTTCCAGCTTCTGATGGTCCCAGGCATTCCTTGGCTTGTAGCAGTGTAACTCAGTCTCTGGCTATGTCTTCACAGAGCTGTTTTCCCTCTGTATCTCTTCTCTTCTTATTAGGGCACCAGTCATACTGGAGTAGGGCCTACCCTACTCCACTATGACCTCAACTTAAGTACATCTGCAATGACCCTATTTCCAAATAAGGTTCTTACACTGAGGTTCTGGGAAAGACCTCACATTCTGAGGTTCTGGGAAGGACATGAATTTTGGGGGAATACTGCCCAACCAGTACAGCCAGATTCTGATTTTTCCCCCCAAAAATCTGCCAGCACCAGCAGCTCAGATATTAGCTCTGACTTCTCTCACCTCCCACCTCCCTGTCTCCACACTACGAACAGCTGTGGGCTCTCTCCAAGGCCTCTCTGACATTTGGGGAGGAAAAAAAACTGGATTTTTATATAAAATGTTTCAGTGTTTGAATACTGGCAATTAAATAAAAATTTTAAAACACTGTGCCAAATACAACATGTCTGTAGGCTGAATTCCACCCTCATGTCTCAGAAGAAACTGAGGTTCAGATGGGTCATGGCTGCTGGCAAAGCTGAAACTCGAGGTCTGGATTATAATTCAAAACAAGAACGTCTCCTAGGAGGCCCTTCCTAGACTGTGGGGCATCTTTAGCTGCCTCCCACCACAGGTGCCGCACCCTTTGCAGACAGTGCCCGGCTGCTGGGCCAGTGTTAGCACTTGGCAGCTCCAGAAGTACAAGACCCAGGTAACAGTAGCCTTCTCTTTTGTGAGAAATCCCGAATCTTTTTAAGTGTTGTAGAGGGCAGTGTGACAGCAAGTCAACAGACTAGTACCAGGACCCAGGAGACTTCAACCCCTAATTTAAAGTGCCACATTTCAACACATTTCTTGAGCTCCACTTCAGTGTCATTTCATTCAACAAATTCTCCACTTGGGCACCCTCCCCCCCAATCAGGGGTCAGAGCCAGCAGGAGGCTTACTTGCCATAGTTTTCCTGACTGGCACCTTTTGTTACCTCTCTTCCTCTACCTTGAAGGAAATGGTAGAAAATGTATGAAGGCATCTGGGGTTTGGGAGGCCGAGCACATCAACATGTAAGGCTTATGGACTTCTGAACATGCTTGAAGGTACATGCTGGGCCTCGTTTGTTCTTTCTAGTCCAGCACTTGTTAGTACCGAGTTGCCCACACTGAACAGCGATGGCAGTTGTTCCCTGCTCAGTATTATACTCATTATATTCTGATGCTCTACTGGGGCCCAGAAGTCTCCATGTGGTTTGGCTGCCTGAAAGCGAAGTAGCTCCTGGCCTGCTTTCCTCTTTATTTCCCATCAGCCCTGGAGAAAGCATTTCAATTTCTTCCTTGGAGTTCTGAGCCTACATTTAACAAGTTCCTTTTTGGTTTCAGGAAACTGGTCAACTCAGGGGAGTACTGAATGTTAACCTGTCACCTAACTCCCCACATAAACCAGTACTAGACTCTTGCTATGTCTTAAGAGCAAAGGTTGAAAATGGGATGTAATCAAGGACATCGTCACAAACAAATGTGGTTTTGGGGTCCAAGATCTCTTCCTGGTCCATGAGGTCTTGATGCGGCTCTCAGGGCAGAGGGCCTCCTCCCCTTACAGGAGTTGTGTTAGTTTTGGTTCCCTCAAAAGCAGATCCTGAGACAAGGATTTGGATAAAAGTAGTTTATTTGGAAGATTATCCAGAAAACACAGTAAGGGAGAAGGGAAATGAGAGAGGAGAAGGAGGAAGGGCAATAAATGGTGTATCAACGAGTTGGTTACCAGAGGGCAACTGGGGCTCAGTCCCACTGGAGACCCTCTGCAAGACTGTATAGAATACACCTCAGAATTATCCCACTGAAAGAAAGGAAGCAGGGGTATTTATTCTCCTATTCCCATCTCTCATTCAATGAGGCTTGCTCCTGAGCTATTAACTCCATGGCATTTCTAGCATGCCCTGAATGCCAGCTGAGCTCACTCTAGGGGTCAGAGAATTTCCTCAGGCAGAGAAACCCATGAGATTGTACAGGAACTGTCTACAGGTAACCTGGGTGTAGGCCAAGGGCAAATGGGTGGGGGCATCAACAGCATCTGCTACAGTAGAAGACTCATGATACAGAATGGCCACTCCTTAGCCACAGTGATTAATTCCTACAGAGCACATCACCCAGGCAGGGTCAATCAAAGAGTTTCCTGAAATTTGACATATTGATGCTTTTTCTGGAGTCATAGGTATGATGCAGGCCCAAGCTGCTTATGGCCTTCTTCCCTGGCTGTTGGGAAGATATGGATTAATCAATTTAGATATATTGGTGTGACATTCAGAAGAGAGATCTGGCCCAGAGATGTAAATCTGGGGATCATCTGGACATTATATAAAATAATAGTGGAAGGAATAAGGAATCACTGTAGAGGTGTTGGCAGACTTACCTCATTGGCCTCACCTGCAGAATATTGTTTTTGAATAAAAAGTGGATGTAAGGCGGGACTGAAGAGCCTGCCACTTTGGAGAACAGCCCTTGTCATCACCAAGTCTTTCCTTCTGAGTGTGCCATAATGAAAAGTGGATTTCAACCAGGGACCCTGGAGCTCTGCCTACACCCAGTTTCCTCAGCAGGCTGATGTAAAGTATGAAAACGTGTGAGTATTTAGCTGCAACAACTAGCTTTCCTTCCCATCACTGACTTTTGATAATGTTGTTTGCTGTTGAGTCAATTCCAACTCATAATGACCCAAAGTAGAACGGCCCCATAGAGTTTCCTAGGCTGGAATTTTTATGGGAGTAGATTGCCAGCTTGTTTCTCCTGCAGAGTGGCTGGTGGGTTCGAACCGCCGACCTTTTGGTTAGAAGCCAAGTGCTTAACCATGTGCTACCAGGGCTCGCATCTTTTGATAATAACAATTTAAAAAGCAACTTATATGTTAAGTGACATTTCGTTTAACATTATAGATTCTACTAGTTTTTCCCTTGGCATGAGCTTTAGCCTCTCATGCCCCTGAAGATCCATTTACTCACCTCATCGTTACACAAACCTATACATATGATAAAATTTTATTTAAATACACACACACGAATGCATATAAAAACTGGTGAAATCTGAATAAGGCCCATAGTTTAGTGACTAGTACTGTAGCAACAGCAATTTCCTGGTTTTGATAATTATACTATGATTATAGAAGATGTTGAAGGAGCCCTGGTGGTGCAGTGGTTAAGTGCTCAGCTGCTAACAAAAAGTTCAGCAGTTTGAACCTACGAGCCACTCAGAGGGAGAAAGATGTGGCAGTCTGCTTCTGTAAAGATAACAGCTTTGGAAATCCTGTGGGGGCAATTTTACTTCTGCCCTGTAGGGTTGCTATCAGTCAGAATCGACTCAATAGTAATGGGGTGTTTGGTTTTGGTTATATGTTATCTGGGCAAGCTGGGTGAAGGGTACACAGGAATTTTCTGTGCTATTTTTGCAACTTCTATGTGAATCTAAAATTATTTAAAAATTAAAGGTTAAAAAAAATCAAGTGGGGGGAATCTTTGCAGAAAAAGCCATCTTAAAATCCTAGGCTCTGAAACTTTTACTTAATTGCTAAAATTAAAAAGACGGACAATATCAAGTGTTGGCAAGGATGTGGCGTAATGAGAACTCTCAAACTGCTTATGACTGTAAATTGATAGTCACTTTGATAGTATATACTAATGCTGAATAGATGCATATCATATGAAGTAGCAATTTCACTCCTAGCTATGTTCCAATTTATATAAAAGTCAAAATCAAGTAACATTATAGAGTTAGAAGTAGTTATTTTTGGGGAAGAGGAGGGATAATGATTGGAAAGGGTCATGATGGGGGCTTCTAAGGGTGTTATCCATGTTCTATGGGTGTCCATTTTGTAATAATTAATTGAGCTCTATATCTATTTCATGTACTTTTATGCTTGTCTGTTATACAGGTAGTGCCTGGGTTACGAACGAGATCCATCCCTCAGTGTGTCTTTAAGAATGTGTAAGTTGGAACAGGTGCATACAGTTCTTATTTAGCCTTACTTCAGTGCAAGAAGAAACCCGGATGGTGCAGTGGTTAAAGATCGACTGCTAACTGAAAGGTCAGTAGTTCAAAACCACAAGCGGCTCCTCGGGAGGAAGGTGTGGTAGTCTGCTTCTGTAGAGATTTACAGCCTTGGAAACCCTATGGTGTCACTATGAGTCAGAACTGACTCGACCGCATGAGTTTGGTTTTTTGGTTTTTAGTGCAAGAAGCCCTGGTAGCGCAGTGGTTAAAGCGACTGGTTGACAGTTGAAACCCACCAACTGTTCTATGGGAGAAAGATGTGGCAATCTGCTTACGTAAAGATTACAGCCTTGGAGAAACCTATAGGCAGTTCTACTCTGTCCTATAGGGTCGCTACTCTATGGCAGTGAGTTTTTGGATTAGTGCAAGAAAAGGCTTGAAGCCTTTTCAATGATTTAAAAGCTGCATGTGCAGCAAGTGAAAGTGATTATGATAAAGAATTTGCTGCAAGCAGGGAGTGGAGCCCCGGTGGCAAAGTGGTTAAGAGCTCAGCTGCTAACCAAAAGGACAGCCATTCGAATCCACCAGCCACTCCCCTGGAAACCCTATGGGGCAGTTCTACTCCCTGAGTTGGAATCAACTGGATGGCAACGGGTTTTTTTGGTAGGCGTTGGGGTTGGTTCAGTCCTTTCAAAGTACATTGAAGGCCAAGTACGAGTTGTCCCTAAGTCAGATATTTGTAACCCAGGGACTGCCTGTACTTCAAAATGAAAAAAAGTTAAAAAAACGAAAACAAGAAATGTAAAAAGAGTCTAAATGATTTATACATCCTTCCTAAGTCTGTCAATAAAAAAATCTGGCCAAATCATCAGGCAGATGGAGCTACAATTTCCATCTCAAAGGTGGATGGGAAACTAGGGGGTGGTAAAGACACAGTTGCTTCCTGGGATATAAGAAGAAAAGTAAACTGATGCCATTTTTGACCTAATTTCTTTCTGCAGCCCTTGAAGCTCTTTCAATGTGCTTTAACGTCTAGATATTCCAGAGAGCTAGTCTCCTGGCTATTCCAACTTCCATTTTGTAACATTACGTGTAGCCGAATTACAATGGTTATCTTCCCAACTGCTGTCCCAACTTCCTACATTTATCTTTACATTCTAACTTACCTATAAAAATAGCCTCTGCTTCATTACTATGAAAAATAATTTTACAAAATAAAGAATAGTGAGTATTTTATGCACATTTGCCTCATTCCAAATTTCTTAAGGTGCTTAATGATGATATATATGATAAATATTTACATGGTTGTGATCAGTATCCATATACTCCTCTTTTTCACTTGATTTTACTGCATGTATTTTTTACTTTGACTGAGTCCACCTATTTGTCATACTAGGTAGCTACAAAGTATTCCATCTTAATTATCTATGTTGAGCCTTTTTTGACTTAACTGATTCTAACAGTCACAGGAAGAAGCACAATTCTTCTGCAGTCATCTCTAACGGGTCCTCTCCAGTCATCTCTAATGGGTCATTCTGGATCATTTGTTTCACTTCTGCTTCGTCCTCAAAGTTGTAACCCCACTATTTTTTTTTACCAGCGACGTCAAAACAGGGCTCATGAAGTGGCGTGTTAGAATGCATGGGTCCTCCCAAGTAATTTATTATCAAGTTAAACAAGGACACTTTATTATCTTGTTTCATCTTCTGTTGTTCATTTGTACAGGACCCATTTCACTGTATGTCATTGTATGTGTTATTTCATGGGTGAGTAGCTGAAAGAAAGTGAAAGTATGTGCAGTGCAGTGAATTACCTAACATGGCCCTTTCAGCCATAGTCTTTGTAACTCCCACCAAATGACTGAGTAGGACTATGCAAATGAGGTGCATGAAACCCTAACAAGGGGATTGGTGAGTTTTGTCATCCCGCTAGGCTTAAAGAGAGACACAGAGAGAGGAGCTGTAACACCGGAAACAGAGAGAAGCAGCAGCAGAGAAATGGTGGCAGGAGAACCAGGAGACCAGCAGGAGACTGGCAGGAAACAGTGTGGTGGGCTTCCTGGCCCATGGAGCTAGAGCTGAGCACCTTTGGGCCGAGGCTTACTGGCCAAGTAGGGTGCCTCCGGGCGCTTATTGGCAGACCTAAAAGAGCTTTGTAACACTTGCCCAAGCAGGGCAGAAGCCAGGCTGAGGAGCTGAGAGGCCAGAGAGAGTTGTGCTTGTGGGCATGGCTGAAAAGAGGCTGTCCCGATGGAAGAACTGTATCCTGAGCTTTCCTGAACCTGAATTGTAACCTGTTACTTCCCTAATAAAACTCATAACTCTGAGTACAGTCTGTGAGTTGTGTGTGGCCATTGCAACGAATTATCGAACCTAGCAGAGAAGCAGAGAGTGCTGTGGGAGGAACAGTTGGTGTCAGAATGGGTAAAAAGGTTGGAGAAGAGGTATGTCTGACCGCCTCAGAGCAATCAGCCTTGGGCTGTTGATCTTGATTCTCCTTCCCCCTCTTGTGAAGTTAGAGGAGGTCAGACACCTCCAACATGCCATTTTTACAACAGAAGTGGGATTTGTTGCAATGGCTCCAGACTCATGGAAGCATGGGACTTTGTAAGAGAAAGAACCAAGGGGTGTGGGAAGTGAAACTTTTGATTCTTAGATGGTTACTTTGGTTGTCACCTGTAAAGGCTGAAAGGAAAGTAAGAGATGTTATGCTGCTGCTGAGGTGAGAAAAGCCACATCTGGAGTGGCCTGGGGCAAACACCAAGCTGATTAAACAAGATGACTGACAGGAAGCCAGGGTCTACTTGTTCCACCCGGCCAGAGGCCATATGCATATGAATGGGAAGATAGTCAAGAGGCTGAGAAGATGAACTGGAATGTTTTAAAAAGGGTTATGTGTTTATTTAAATACACTATGGCTACTGAATGTTTCTCCTACCTAGTGATGCAACCCAAACCGGTTGCCACTGAGTCGATTCCAACTCATAGCAACCCTGTAGGACAGAGTAGAACTGCCTAGCAGGGTTTCCAAGGAGCGTCTGGTGGATTGGAACTGCTGACCTTTTGGTTAGCAGACAAGCTCTTAACCACTGTGCCACCAGGGCTCTCCTAGTGTTGTAAAGAAGACCTAAATGTATGATAGAAATGAATACTGGGTATTACAGATAACAGAGAGTGTGTACCTACACCTTCAGCCAATACTTGATTGGATATGCTAAAAGGGAAACTAGGATTTGCCCGAAACACAGGCTGTTAATTTCAGTGCAGTAGCCCTGTGTATACCTGACCTCTGCCCAAAACCTTCAGTCAGGAAATGTGCACTGGAAAAGACATGCAGACCCACCTAGAGCTGCTGGGAGAACAGGAGATTTCCATTTGAAGGAAGGACCTGCAGAAAAAAAAAAGGACTGTTTTGCTTTTTGAATTTTGAACAAGCAGTTTGCTGTTGCTGGATGCATCAAGGCAGGAAAAGTCAGTGCCCATCATAAGAACCTCCCTGAAGACTGGAAGTTAAAGGGAACAAGCAAGTAGACGGCTTGGTACGCTCGTCTGTGGTGACCACCTGGGTCTACTCATGAGTGGAAGTGGGGGAGGTGCAGCATTGAAGAGACAGTCCGAGTCCGGACATGTTCCATTAGTACCCGCTGACCTAGCCCACAGGGGATAAGGATGAGAAAGAGAGAGAGGAAGGGCTGGCTGGTCAGATGTCCAGGGAGTTGTGTGGATGCCTGAGCTTATGGGTGATACCAACTGAACTAGCCCATGGGGGCTAGGGATGAGAGAGAAAAGGGGCTGGATGGTCTGAGGTGCAGGGAGGTGCATGTGAACTCACAAGCCTACAACTGGTACCCATTGTGACCTAGCTTGGATGGCTAGGAATGAGGTGATCAGAACTCGACCAAATGAAGAGAAAGATGTTTGACACCACCGTGTCTTAGTCATCTAGTGCTGCTCTAACAGAAAGACCATATATTTAGGCTTAAAAGGAGATACCGAGAGAGAAAGAGGAGCTGTAACACTGAAGATGAAGAGAAGCAGCAGCAGAGAACCAGCAGACCGGCAGGAGAATGGCACAGTGGACTTCCTGGCCCATGGAGCGAAAAAGTTGAGTGTCTTCAGACAGGAGGCTTGCTGGTGGAGTAGGGTGCCTCCAGGAACTTGGTGGAGCTAGGTTTGCTGACCCATGGAGCCAGAGCTGAGTGCCTTCGGGCCGAGGCCTACTTGCGGAGTGGGGTGTTTCTGGGCAGTTATTGGCAGAGCTAAAAGAGCTTTGTAACACTTACCCGAGAAGGGCAGAGGCCAGGCTGAGGGGCCGAGAGGCTGAAGGGCCAGAGAGAGGTGTGCCTGTGGGCACGGCTGAAAAGAGGCTGTCCTGATGGAAGAACTGTATCCTGAGCAATCCTGAACCTGAATTGTAACCTGTTACTTCCCTAATAAACCCCATAATCATGAGTGTGGTCTGTGAGTTCTGTGTGGCCACTGCAACAAATTATCGAACCCAGCAGAGAAGCAGAGTGCTGTGGGAGGGACAGTTGGTGTCAGAATTGGTAAAGAGGTTGGAGAGGAGGTATGTCTGACCGCCTCACAGCAATCAGCCTTGGGCTGTTGATCTTGATTCTCCTTCCTCCTTGTGAAGTTAGAGGTCAGACCCCTCCACCATGCCATTGTTGAAGTATGATAACCTGTGAACTTTATGCCACTACACACAGTGGAAAGCAAACTACATTTTACACCTCATTCCTTCTTCAGTGCAAGCATCTATAGGAAAGGAAACAAAAGACGCCAGACCATTTGTTCTCCAACAAGTTGTAACTTCACCCTCTTCATTTGAAACTGTTTTCCCTCAAGTTGGTGCAAAGGATGCTGCCACCTGCCCTTCTCTCTCCTTGCAGTACTCACATTATCTAGAGACTAGAGAATCCTTTTCCTTTGATCTAACAGGTCACTATGAGTTAGACTCTACTCGACAGCACACAACAACAGTTCTGCATGAATCCATAATTCTCCGATCAAATATTTTCAAAGTATGAATATGCAAAGTCTTTTGCTATTTCTTTCTTTATTAATGATGATGCCCATAGGTGCTACCGAATGTATTTTGAGACTTAATGGATAAAAAATGTCAGATGATGAGGATCTGAGGACTTATCTAGACTTTTAAACTGCGTCTTATGCAAATAACTCCGTTTTTACAGTATTTTTACAGTATGTGGCATTTTCCTGGAACAAAAATGTCTACTTAATAAAAGCAGATCCCCTGGTATAGTCAATGTATTTAGTGCCTGCTATGTGGGTGGTGCATGGTGGAGCCCTGGTGTCGCACTGGTTAAGAGCTCGGCTGCTAACCAAAAGGCAGGCAGTTCAAATCTACCAGCCACTCCTTGGAAACCCTATGTGGCAGCTCTACCCTGTCCCACAGAGTTGCTATGCATCAACCTGATGGCAACAGGTTTGGTTTTTTTGGTTTATGTACATGATGGAAAGGGGCCTGCTGATACAGTGGTTAAGCGCTTGGCTGCTAACCGAAAGGTCAGTGGTTTGAACCCACTAGCCACTCTGCGGAGAAAGATGTGGCAGTTTGCTTCCGTAAAGATTACAGCCTTGGAAACCCTATGGTGCAGTTCTACTCTGTCCTATAAGGTCGTTACAGGGGCAGATTATCCAACAGGAAAAGTAAGCATGATACTTACCTTACTTACCAGATTATCTATAGTGAACAATTTCACTTTCTTTTTTTTAAACCACATTCTGCTTCTAGCTATGGCTGCTATTTCTCTCTCCCCCAACCCCACAGCACCTTCCTACAGAATCAAAGCCTCTTTTCAAATCTGCAATCCCTGACAGGGCAGACGACCCAGTAAGCAAGATAAGCACGGGATTATTTATGCTTACTTACTAATCTGTAGTGAACATTTTCACATCAAAGATGTGGAGAAATCCATGTGAAATTGTTCACTACAGATGATCTGGTAAGCAAGGTAAGCACTCTGCTCCCTTTACCTATTGGATAATCTGGTCCTGGGTCGCTGAGTCAGAATCAACTGAGGGCAATGGGTTTTGTATATGCATGGTCATGTTCTCATAACAAACCGCAATCCCACCAGAGGGCGCTCGCTCCCTGTCTATCCAGCCTTCTCCATCAAAGGCTCAGAATCCGGGTTAAACTTGACTTTCACACTCAGGAAAAGTCTTTCACATTTAATCCACAAATATCTGCCAAGAATCTGTGTGCCAGGCGCGGGGCTAGGTTCACAGGGTACAGGGGTGAGTTAGGCACCTGGGCTTACAGCCTAGCAAAGACTGAAATTAAACAACAGGCTACAATTGGCTGGAATAAGTAAAAAGTTTCCAGGTCCGCGGAGTTTTTTGTTTAAATGTTCATTCCAAGCCTTAGAAACCTGTAGCAATTCATTGAGACATTTCGAATGGCTAAAACTCTGTCTCCCGGGCAGTGATCTCCGCCCCCAATGTCAGAGCCAGGGGCCTCCCCTTTGGCAGCTCCATTAGCCAGCTCCACAATTTCAAGTCCCCTAGTCCTGGTGGCACGGGGTCACTATGAGTCAGAATCAATTCCATGGCAATCGGTTTTTGTTTTTTTTTTTTTATTACCCCTTCTCAAGGAGCCCTGGTGGCGCAATGGTTAAGCGCTTGGCTGCTAACCAAAAGGCTGGCAGTTCGAACTCACACAGTGCCTCCGCGGGAGAAATCTCTGGTGATCTGCTCCCGTAAAGGTTATAGCTTAGGAAACCCTGTGGGGCAGCTCTACTGTCACATGAAGTCGTTATGATTTGACTGGATGGTACCTAACGACACCACCACGCCCTTCTCGAGTACCTGGGTGGCGCAAACAGTTAAGCGTTCTGAAAGGCTGGTGGTTCAAACCCACCCAGAGGCACCTCATTAAGAAAGTCCTGGCAATGTACTTCAGAAAAGGTCACAGCCATTGAAAACCCTGTGGAGTTCTACCCTGACACAAGAAGGTCATCACGAGTCGGAATCAACTGGACAGCAACTGGTTACCCCCTTTGCAGGGCTTCTTACAGTTCACTTCTGCTCCAGGTAGACATTTCAATTGACCTCAAAGACAAGGAATCACTGAGTCGGAATTGACTGGATGGCTACAGGTTTGGGTTTTTTTTGTTTGTTTATAGCGCAGTGGTTAAGAGCTCGGCTGCTAACCAAAAGCTCGGCAGTTCGAATCCACCAGCCTCTGCTTGGAAACCCTTTGCGACAATTCTACTCCATCCTATAGGGTCGCTATGCGTTGGAATCAACGCGACTGCAACGGGTTATAAGCTGTACGTGGCTCCGCCCATTCTTTTCTGGTTTAAAACCCGCGGGCTTTTTCTGTTCTGACTTCCTGTTCTGACTCTCGCGACTTTAAGAGACCTCGCGTGAAATTCGCTTCCCGCCCCTCCACTGACTTTTAGAAGCCGAGGTGACAGTGTACCTGGCCTCACCCACCGGGTTCAGAACCCCTCTGGCTGGGGGCGGAGTCTGCGCGGCTGAGGAACCCTTAAGGGACAGGGCTTGGTCGAGTTCGGGTGCGCTCTGCCGAGAAGACTCGCAGGTTGCATCCGGGAGCCGGACTCTCCGGAGCTCTCGTACGCATGCGGAACCGATCCCACGGGGTGGCCCCAGGCCACGCCTCGAATTTCAGGGTTGGTGGGGCGGCTCCTGCCCAAACCACTCGGCTGGGGGCGGGGCCTTCTGGGCGGAGCCTGACTAAATAACCCCTCACCAACCGCAAACACTGGGTTCCGCCCCGCACAAACTTGCCTGCAGCGCGGCTTCAGTAGGCCGCTTGGGGCAGGGCGGGGCCTGGCCGACCCCCGGTATGATGGGCAAGCCTGCAGGAACGCTTTCTTCCCAGCCCCTAGCCCAAAGTGCCACGGTGGCTCTAGTGGCGGCAGAAGGAACAGAGTGCCTCCGGCCCTGCCAGCCTAGAAGCCATAGCCTGTAATCCTGGCCCGGAGTGACGCCCGCCGGGAAGGCTCCCGGCCCGCCTTCCCCTGCGGCCGCTAGTCCGATCCGACCTCTAATAACCCGGCTCATCCTCGGGTTGAAGCACCTGCCGGATGTGGGGAGGGTAGAGGAGGCCAGATGTGGGGACGCAGATGTAAGCCCTGAGTCTCTGGTCGGCGCCTTGGTACGGAAGTGAAGTCCGGGAGAGAAAGGGATACTGGAGCAAGCCAGCAATCACCCCCGGGAAGCCGGTCCTGGGCTGCAGGGAGAGGCCGTTGATTGGTTCTGCCTTCCAGGACCACCCAGACATCGACGCAAAAAGACTTGGCACCAGAGCTCCTACCGCCTCCCTATTATACAGCTACTCTAGCAGACCCCAGGGACTGTAAAATCATATGCGACAGGGCCTGGCCGCTCAGTCAACTCTTCGCTTCCCAGCCACTCCCCCCACCCGCCCTCCATCCCGGTCTCTAGTCCTCGCAGCCCTTCCTCTCATCCAGTTTCGGTGTCCGGTTACGATTACAGCTCCTCTGCTCTCCTGACTTTGGGCCAGGGTAGGGGGAAGTGGCCCGGGAGGGTCTCCTGTGGCCGCATAAAATTGGCAGAACAAGGAGGGGGGGTTAGAGTGCGACGTCGATGGGCGGGGAGAGGGGGCGGAGGAGCTGTTCTCTGAGTCCAAGTCCGTGGGCTCTCTCAGAGATCCTCAGGCCGGAGCCGAGGTGGCTGGCAGGCCCAGCCTACTGCGTGCCTCTGCTTTCTTTCCGTTGCCTCCTTTTTCGGACAGGAGTCGTGGCTGCACCGAAGGGCCTAGTCCCGAACACTAGGTGAGCGCCCTGAGCCCCAGGAAAGGGGCATCATCCCCCCGCTCCCGCCTTCTACACCCACTAACAACTCCGTACTTCTTCTGGAGCCGCCTATTCCCATCCACCATCGAGGCAGGGAGCACCAGAGTTAGATGGTGTGTGGTGGTGGTGGTGGCGGTGGCGGTGGTGTGTATGTGTGTGTGTGTGCGTGCGCGCGCCTTAGCTTTATCACCCTTTCCTCTCACCAGCTCCCACCTCCCCTCCCCCCACCCAGGAACAAACCATTCAATTGCCACCCGGCATAACTGGATGTCCCCGAGAAGATCGCTAAGTCTCTATGTTGAGGGTCTACTTCAATTCCAAGGTAGCAGGGGAGGAGCCTACACACAGAGAGGGAGAGAGGACAATGCCAGGGTCAAGCTTTGGTACAAGGAGCAGTGAGGTTGGCCTTTGGGTGCAAGCATCGGTCTGACCTCCTGACCAGGCTTCCCTTCCTAGCAGGGTGCCACGAACGCGCTGATGCCCTGAGTGCTTGCAGGGCTTCCAGCTAACCATGCCGCGGTCGCCCGCAGCTGCCTTAGCACTGCCCCTGCTACTGCTGCTGTTGCGGACGTCGCTCCTGAGCAGTGCGCGATCGTCCCCAGGCCCGGATTATCTGCGGCGCGGTTGGCTGCGGCTGCTGGCGGAGGGCGAGGGCTGCGCGCCCTGCCGGCCAGAAGAGTGCGCCGCGCCACGGGGCTGCCTGGCCGGCCGGGTACGCGACGCATGCGGCTGCTGCTGGGAATGCGCCAACCTCGAGGGTCAGCTCTGCGACCTGGACCCCAGCGCTCACTTCTATGGGCGCTGCGGCGAGCAGCTTGAGTGCCGTTTGGACACAGGTGGCGACCTGAGTCGCGGCGAGGTGCCAGAGCCGCTGTGTGCCTGCCGCTCGCAGCGTCCCCTCTGCGGCTCTGACGGCCGCACCTACGCGCAGATTTGCCGTTTGCAGGAGGCGGCCCGTGCTCGGCCCGACGCCAACCTCACCGTGGCTCACCCGGGGCCCTGCGAGTCGGGTACGCACGGTGCGGGGCCCCTACCCCCAGCACTTGAGCTTCCTGGAGGCAGTACTCCCCAGCTCCCAACGGCATTGGTCTCTTCTGGCCAGCTGAGCGAAAGAGATGAAGCCCGGGAGGCCTAGAGCCCGGTGTCAGAACCTGCCCCTGCTGCTGGTCCGCAGAGGCCGCCACCTGAAGGTGCGGGCCCTGAGCTTTGACAGCAAGCTGCGTGCGCTGAGCTGCTTGAAAGCTCCAGACCCGTCTCTGGGGGATTGGCCCTCTGAGGGAGCATGCCCAGAGCCAGTGGTTGACCTCAAAATCAAGTGTGGGAAGAAAACCACAGCCCCTCCCCTCACCCCGCCCTGACTTTCCCCAGACCAGCTGGAGCCCAGGCAGCGAGATTTGGGCTCCTATGAGATGTAACCACGTTTGGGCAAATTTGGAGAGCAGCCCCAGTGTCCAGTCTCCCCCTTTCTCCTGCACTTAGGGGTTAGTGAAGAGGAGTTGTTCTTTTAGCACCCCCCCACCCCACCCCCGCTTCAGGGGGCTGAGGGCCATTCGGGCCTCAGGTTTTCTTTGGAGACTTTAGTAACTTTCACTTCCTGAGCCAGTGCTTGGGTTCTGGCATAGCTGGGACTGCCAGGAAAACAAACATCCAGCGGGGGTCCCAACACTTTTCCCTCCTCTCCCCTCCTCCAGGCTTTCTGCCCGCTGCCTAGGCCAAGTTTCAGATTCTGCCTTTGCCAGGTGGAACCCCCAGGGAGTGGAGTGGGGGAGGGGCTGCTCTTCAGGGCTTTGGGAACTGGGCCTCGTTGGAAAAGGGGGAGAGGGAAGCCAGGGAGGTGTTGGTTACCAGCGGGGCAGGATGGGGGCCCAAAGGGTGGAATGAGGACAAGGGAACAATCAAGGACAGTGTCGCTGCTAAGCTGAGATGTGGGTCTGTGTGCTTGGTTGTACATTGTCTCTGCGTGGCTCTGTGTGTGTGTGTGTGCATACACATCTCCCTATCTCCTTTCGTGCCCTTGTGTGTACCTGCATTGTCATTTGTGCGTGCCTATGTACATGTCGTGTCTTGTTTATGGATATGCATATACCTTGACATATATTTCCCCACAAACGTGTCTCCAATGGTTTGTATATTGGGTCTTTGCTGGGCTGGATGTGCTATCCTATTCTCAGGCCTCCCACTTCTACCCCCAGAGCCCCAGATTATGTCGCACCCGCACGACACTTGGAATGTGACAGGGCAGGACGTGATCTTTGGCTGTGAAGTGTTTGCCTACCCTATGGCCTCCATTGAGTGGAGGAAGGATGGCTTGGACATCCAGCTGCCAGGGGATGACCCCCACATCTCTGTGCAGGTAGGGGCAGGGAGCAGAGACTTGCCTTGGGCAGCCCAGAACCTCCCTTGAAGGACCCTGCTGACTCCATCTCTGGCTCCAGTTTAGGGGTGGACCCCAGAGGTTTGAGGTGACAGGCTGGCTGCAGATCCAGGCTGTGCGTCCTAGTGATGAGGGCACCTACCGCTGCCTTGCCCGAAATGCCCTGGGCCAGGTGGAGGCCCTGGCTAGCCTGACAGTGCTCACACCAGGTAAGGGGGAGCCCTGAACTCTGGAGGCTGGGTGGATGGTGGTGAATTAGGGCTTTTGAATGTGTGTGTAAGAAACTGAGTCTGTGGGTGAGTGTGTGTGTGCACATACAAGCAGGGCTTTCCCACTGGGAAATGTGGGCATCAACAGCCCTTCTCTCCTACCCTCTCTCCTTTGCCCCGTGTGTATGCAGACCAGCTGAACTCCACAGGCATCCCCCAGCTGCAGTCCCTGAACCTGCTTCCTGAGGAGGAGGCTGAGAGTGAAGAGGGCGAGGACTACTACTAGGTGCAGGGCCCTGGGCTGTCGGGGTGGGTGAGTGGGGATAGTGTTCATCCCTGCTCTTGAAAAGACCTGGGAAGTGCAGGGGGAGCAGGGTCCCTTCCAGGATGTCTTCAATGCCCTTAATAGCGGAGATCGGAGATCATGGTGGTGTTAGTGCGGGGAGGGAGAGAGGCAGAGACCGAGAGCGGTGGGACTCAAGAGGGGCCCATGCAGGAGATACCCTGCTCAGGACAGTCTCCAGCATGAGCCAGCCAGGCGGAGGGCACTAGCTGCCTTCTGGTCCCAGGTTGGGGTGGGTGCAGGTTGGAGGCTGGAGCAGACACAAAGAGGTGTAGACACCAGGATCTTCCACTTCATTCGGGTAGCCCTCCCTCCAGCCCAGGCCAGCTGCCCTCTCCCACAGACCTTTGTTCCTGCTGCTATTTTCCTGATCCCCAACTTTGGCCTAGCCTCAGTTTACCCTTGCTCAAAACTCACCTTCCAGAAGTCTTCCCTCTCTCGTAAGTCCCAGTTGCACTTACTAACTATAGTCCTCATTGTGTTCAGTGTCTGCTGCACAGGAGAGCACAGTGGAGCATGCTAAGTATTTGGGCATATCTGGTTTTTCGTATCCTTCTGGAAACTCCATGAGGCCGGCGTTCTGTCTTATACCACTTTGTATTCGACAATGCCTAGCACAAGACTAGGCATACGGTAGGGACCAAATAAAGATTTATGAATACACCGAGACACCAAGATGCCCAAACAGTTTATACAGATGTGCACATGAAGCCCACATTTCCTTGGGATGCCTACTACACAAGTAGTCTGGCTTCCAGAAGCTACAGATCTTGCTGTCTAAACAAATGCCGGCCAGATGTACAGAGAGAAGGCTTGAGCTCAGGTCTACCTTGCCCTCTAGGGAGGAAAGCTGGAGCCATCTGGCTGGAGGGGAGTGTCCTCCCAGTCTGCTCTCCACTGGGGCTTGTGTAGAGATAGAAGGCCTGCCCCTCTGTTCATCTTAGCTGGTCCCTCCCCAGGCCGACTGGAGAACCACGACTATGTGGGTAGTGCCCCAATATAAGAAAAAAAAAAAAAAAAACTGGATGGAGGAGGAGAGAAATTTGGCCACTTTTATGGGCTGTACCCTTCTCCAGCTCGCATCAGGGAATCCACCCATTCCCCAGCTAAACCCAGACAAAGCCTGTTTCCTCATCTGCCTAGACTGGGACCTGTCCTATTTGGCTGGGGCGGGGGGTGTAGTGGTCCCTCACAGAACCGCAATATATGGTTCCCCAAATCCCTCCCCACACTCTCCTTACCTAGCCCAGGGACACTGATGAGGCGCAGTGTTGGGAAAATGTTTATTGAATGATTGAAGAAGTGCATGAAAGAGTAAGTCAAGGAGGCCAAGCCCCTGTGTGTGGATGGCGACAGCCTCCTACGCGCCTGGGCTCCACCCGGAGCCTGGCGCCACCACAAGAGGGATCGCTGTGGCTCGGCGTCTGAGCTTGTCGTCTGGGGCCCTCCGCAGGGAGCTGGGCCTCCTGGGAGGGGCGTGGTTCGGAGACCCCTACGCTGGGGCTTGGCCACCCCTCTGGGAGACCCGCACGGCTCCTCCAGCTGCTGTCGCCTTGCTAGAGGACAGTTCTCACTGCAGAGCACTGGCACCAGTCCAGCTTCCCCAGGAGCCGCGCGCGACAGCGCGCGCGGTTTGGGATACTTGAGAGAATTTCAAAGCAACTTTGGAAGCAGGAGCAGGGGTGCGACGGGGCGGGGGGAGGGGGCTGCGCGTGCTGTTTGGCTTCGCGACCAGAAGGTCTGCTCCGCGTGAAACGGGAGACTTGGGTCTGGGTCCCGGTGTCTGCAGAGACTCGGCTTCTGGCCGGTTCGTCGCCCTGGGCGCCTGCCTGGCTGGGCTCGCGGGCGCCCCCTGGCGGGCCCAGCGATCCGTCCACGCCCACCTACAGAGACGGGGCTTCACGTGCAAGTTCCCCCCCACCCCCGCCCCGAGTCCCGAGAAGGGCACTCGCACCCGGGGAATCCAACTCCTTGATTGCACTTCCACACTCTATAGGATGTTCCAGTGCAGACTCCTCGTCTCCTTGCTGCCTGTTTCTCCCTGCGCGGCCTGCTAGTTTAGGCCCCACAGCCGCGAATGAGAGGACCTCCTCCTGCCCCCCTTCCCCGCCTCTGCTCAGCTGACCCGCTTTAATAACATCGCTGGAAAGTGACACGCGATTTATTATTAAAGTAATGCGGGCGCGGGGACGGGAAAGGTTTAATAAACGCGCTGAGATGCCGAGGATTATTCACCGCAAATAAATGAGAGCGCGGACGGCGTTTTAATAAATAATTTCCCGCCGCTCCCGGGGGAAGAGGGGGAGGGGGATTCTGAGCCGCTACCCGAGCTCCGGCGTCGCCTCCCGCGGGGTTTCAAGCCTTCCCCGCGTTTGTCGTCCTAGGCTGCTCACACTCGAGATGTGAGGTTCCAGAGGAGCCGGCCCAGAGTGGCCCAGGCCTGGGTGTGGGAGAGGCTCTACCCACCCTACTTCCTCCACCTCTGGAATTTTAAGTCATTTGCTTAAGATGCAGCAAATACTCTTCCTTCGGCTCTGAACTGGCGATCCAGATTAAAGACGACCTGGGCCGGAAGGGTTAACCGAGACCAGATCTCTGCCAAGCCGAGGCTCATAGGTCCCGGGTCCTGGCCATTTTCCTCCCTGCTTCTGACTGACCCTGCCTGGGCTTCAGATGGAAGGGTGTGTGTACAGGTGTGAGGGTGCCACGTGTGTGCAAATGACCCGACTCCTTCCTGGGGCCGTTGTGAGGGATGGGTTAGGGCCAGGAGCGTCTGGCTGTATGTTACTACTAAGGCTCCGAAGAAGGGCCCTTGAGCCGCGCTGGCCTAAACGGAGGCAGACCGGCCTGAGCCCAACCCCTGGCTCGTTGGTGAGAGAGGGTCGATTTGAACGTGGAGCAGAACTGGAGCCCCGAGGGATAGACCGCCCTCTGGGTGGGGGGCTTGAGGCCTGGAGGGCCGAAGCCGTCAGGGCCGCAAGAACGAACCCAGCCTCAGACAGGGCTGAGCATGCAAGTTTTGGGGACCGAGAACATGCCCACTGAGCTCGCCTAGAGGCCGCTTGGGGTGCACCCGGCTCTGCAGGTTTTGTGCAGAGGCCAAAAGAGGCGACATCTCTGGCGACACCTCTGGCAGCACTTGGGAGTACGGGAAGTGGCGAAAGAGTGCCATCTGGTGGATATTTCTGGTTGTGGACGTAAGACCTGGGTCAGGGGCCTTGAAATCTGTTAACTTGAGACAGTTAAACTTTACTCTGGAAAAATCTGAATAAAAAGATGCATTAATTTGTATTGTTTAGCATATGTGTACAAGTGAATTTATGTGTAGTATATATGTGATGGAGCCCTGGTGGCGCAGTGGTTAAGAGCTCAACTGCTAACCAAAAGATCGGCAGTTCTAATCCACAGCTGCTCTTTGGAAACCCTAATGGGGCAGTTCTACTCAGTCCTATAGGGTCGTTATGAGTCAGAATCGACTCTACAGCAAAGGGTATATACGTGATAAAGAGCCCTGGTGGTGTAAACGGTTAAGCCCTGGGCTGCTGCTAGCCAAAGGTTGGCAGTTCGAATCCACCCACCAGTTCTGAGGGAGAAAGTGATCTGTTTCCATAAAGATTATAGCCAAGAAAACTCTATACGACAGTTCTACTCTGTCATATGGGGTCGCTATGGGTCGGAATCGACTCGAGGCATCTAACAACGTATATGTGATGTCTATATGTGATACTATGTGATATCTATATGTAATATCTATAATGGAGCCCTGATGGCACAGTTGTTTAAGAGCTATGGCTGCTAATCAAAAGGTCAGCAGTTCTAATCCACCAGCTGCTCCATGGAAACTCTACGGGGAAGCTCTACTCTGTCCTATAGGGTCACTATGAATCATGTACATAGTAGTTATATGTGTGTAGGTCCCTGGGTGGCTCAAATGGTTTGCGCTTGACTACTAGCCTAAAGGTTGGTGGTTCAAAACCGTCCAGCAGTGCTGTGAAGAAAGACCTGGCAATCTGTTTCCATAAAGATTACAACCAAGAAAACTCTATGGAGCAGTTCTACTCTGTAACACATTGGATTGCCATAAGTCAACATGGACGTGCTGGCAACTTTTTTCTTTATGTGTATGTCTACAGGATCATGTGCACAAATGTATGTACCTCTGTCTATGTGTATGTGTGTGAGGGGTAGATAGGCTTAAATAATTCTCTGGTGGGCCTGGAGATTCCAGGGATTTTTACTCAAAAGCACAGGTTCTGTCACTTAGGACCCTATTCTGAGTGGGGAGGCAGCTAAGGGCAGAGGGAAAGAGGCTGGAGACATAGGCTGATTACCCGCTAGGATAAATTTGAGTATTTCCTCAACCTTCTGAATGACTAGATCCTTTTAAAAAGGAATAGCTATGTAAGTCAGTCCGCAATGACAATGAAATGTTAACCAAGATCAAGTCTTACCTGTCTTCTCAATGTAGAGGACTTTGGGAGGAAGAATGATGGGCTGGGAATGGGGTTTGGGAGACTAGGGGTAGGAATAGGTTCTCTGAGGGCAGTGCTGGGGGCACTAAGTGAAGGGCTGCCAGGGATGAGGTCTGGAAGGTAGTGATGGAGGCTCTGGGAGTTACTTGCAGATACTGGGGAGTGGTTTAAGACTCTTGGGGCAAGGACGGGGTGGTGGGATGGAGATGAGGCCTGAGGGGAGTAGTGAGGTTGGGATCAGGGATGAAGTTTGGAAGGGGGAGAAGCTCAAATGGCAGGGATACACCAGTCTTGGGGTGGAACCTAGAAGCCAGCTTAGATGGAGTCATCCCTCCCTTCCTACCAACCCTCCCTTCCCACGCTGGGGCCTCTGATGTTCTCTAGCCCTCTCTCTGCTCAAGCTAGGTCCCAGATGTACTGGGCAGAGGAGGACAGTTTGGGTTCCAGGGCTCAGCTGGGTTTAGGTGACTCACTGGCAGGTGGGGTGGGGCAGGCTCACATCACCACTGTCCCATGAAGTCTTGTCCCAGCCACGTGGGTCATTGCCCCCTCTCGCAGCTGCCATTACCAGCTTATAGTCTGGGCTCAGACTAGGGGGTTCAAACATGGGTGGGGCTTGGATGTGAAAAAGATCACAGAACATGCACCCCTCCACACACACACACTTCTAGGGCTGAGTTGTAAAAAGTGCTTCTGAATAAGGATTTTTTTCTCCATATGCTAGATGTTTTTCTGGCTCAGTCAGACCAGGAGTCTCCAGGTGCCATCTTAATTCTTGGTCTGCAGTAACCTCATACTTGGTCCCTTCCTTTTCACCTTCCCTTACTGGACCACTTTACTCCCAAACAAGAGTCCCTTTCATTTCTGTCCCTTCATTGCCTCTCCTCCCCTCCTTCAGTCCTTTTCCTCCCAGATTTGATCCCTGGGCTGTGTCCTCACTGGTGGGGGAGATGGAGGGGCTGAAGACACGGCTGGTTCCTGGCCTGGATTTATTTTTGACATTTCCTCTGCTATCTGGGTGACTGAAGGGTCTCTGAACAGGGTGTTAGTTATAAAAGTCTGGTTTTGGTGACAAATGTTATCTACAGTCAATTCTCCCCTGTCCCCTTGGTGAGGAGCACCTTGGAAGTCAGGATGGACTTGAGGGTACTGAAGTGGGGACAGGGTCCTATGAGAAGTAAAGAAAGCCTAGAGAGAAGTGATGGCTTCTCCCTGGATGAGAGTTGGAGACTCTAGGGACAATTGCTCCTACCTGCCCCCCACCACAGATCCCTGGAGCAGGGCTCGAGAAGGCCCCACAGTTCTCCTGGGTTCAGCTGGTTCTCCTGGGACCTAGCTTCTAACTCCAGCTTCCTTAATTTCCTCTCCCCCTTCTCCACTGTGTAAACTGGCATTGGAGGGGTTAAATTTGGAGGGCAGTGCTGGAGGTCTCTGTTGGTAGTGGTGTCTGAAGGGTAATAATGGGTCTTTGGGAGCATAAGTGGGGGCTCTGAGAGCAAGGATAGAAGTAGGGAGAGCATGAGGTGTTGTGGTACAAATTTGAATCTCAGTTCTACCACTTCTAAATGCATACCTTGGGTAAATGTCTTAATCTCCCTTATTCTGTGCCCTTCTCTGCAAAACAGTGGTAGAACCTACTCCACAGGGGTTGTGATAAGGATTAAAGAGCTTATAAGTCATGTGTCTGGAAAGCAATAGGTGTTCAACAAATGGTCAGTTTTATTAGTTCTGGGCTGGTGATCCACATGGGGATGGGGTGGGGGGCCTAGTGCAGAGCGTCCTGCTGAAGTTCCTGTGGTGGAGGATGCGGTCATGGCAGTCTTGGTGCCTGCCAGGAGGAGGCCTTAGGAGGAGGGGAATGGCTAAGGCAGGGTGGGGCTGGGCAGGGACTGCGTTTCCAGAGAACTTGGCAGTCATCACCACCCCAACACCCTCCCCCCCTCCCCCTCCTCAGGGAATCCCTGTCGGAACCAGGGCTCTAGCTCTGGGCTTACAGGGAGGGGCGTCCCCCAAACTCACCTCCATCCATCTCTTTTATCTGGGCTGCTGAAGGGCTGGAGCTCCAATGGGGCCTCTGATGGGGAACAGATACAGACCAGGCGGAAGCAGCCAGAACTGTGCTGAGCTGGAGCTGAGGACCGGGCCAGGGGGTCAGTGAAGACAGATAAAGCTCAGTGCAGCTGGGGGCTCAGGGGATCTGTGGGGAAGGGCAGCAGGGGCTGAGGGCTACTGGGGGGAGGCGAGTGCCGGAAGCTTCTGATGGGGACCGGTGTCCAGGACTTCAAATGACCAGACAGGGCCTCAAATGACTCACTGGGAGGAGGGAAGGGGCAGAACTCCCTCCCCCAGGTGTGAGTGCAGGAAGACCAGGGTGCCAGGGATGGAGGCTGGGCCCAGGGAGAAGCTGAGACTTAGAACAGGGGAGAACCCTCAAGGGTCAGGCCTGTGGCAGGGTTTCTGGGGGCTGCCTTACCTTTAAGGCAGAGATGGGAAAAGGGTTGGTAAGTGATTCTGTGATTTTAGTTCCTGTTTTAATTAACTTTGAAGGGCTTGGGTCCTCCCCTAACACCAGGGAGGGGAGAGAGCGGACATTTATTTTCCTCTTTTCCCTTTTAAAGACAATTTTATTAAATCACTTAGTTTTCATTCTGACTTGCACATGGGGCTTTAAAATGGAAAAGTAATTATTTCACCTGGTTTGCTTATGGAGAAAGGGAGAGTCGGAAGAGGGAACGATGCAGAGAGAGGAAGAGCTGCAGCCTCCGAATCCTGCTCACACTCGCTCCAGCATCAGTGTCAACACACGAACCTTCACGCCGGCACAATCTGTATCACCTCAGAAAGACACCCCTTGTCTACACCAAATATAGACACTTCAGTACTTGCAAACACACACCCACACTGTCACCACAACCACACTTAGAGGCAACATTTCTCTCTCTCATACGTGAACGCTCACAACACATTGTGTTCACAGTATCAGCGCCCTCACAGGCGCCCCAGACATTCTCTTCTAGGCATCCATGGGCACGCATGCACACACATACACAGACTAACATATATGCAGGCACTCTGGAGCTCACTGAAGCCTACCATCATAAGTACACACATGTACACACACTGAACAGACACACAATGAGCCAGACTCTCATTCTCACACAACAAGTGTACTCTGTCCAGGACACCTTGGGACAGACTTGGGTGAAGGGGGCATTGTCATGGAGAAGGTGGAGGAGTGGTGGGACTCTCCCTCTCTTTGGCATTCCTGTTATTGTTGTTAGGTGCCATTGAGTTGGTTCCAACTCATAGCAACCCCATGTGACAGAGGGCAACTGCCCTATAGGGTTTTCTAGGCTGTAATCTTTATGGGAGCAGATCGCAAATCTCTCCTCCCTTGGAGCCGCTGGGTGGGTTCCAACTACCAACTTTCAGGTTGGCAGCCAAGTTACTTAACCATTGTGCCACCAGGGCTCCTACTGGGGTTCCTAGGCCCCCAAATCTACCTACCCCCCAGGCTACTCCACAAGGAGCCCCCTTTCTGTGTCCTTGTAAACGTCGTGAATGATTGCTGGTAGCCTGTGGTTTGCAGCCTCTGGGACAGAGTTGCTTCCTGCAGCCTACAAGCACCTAACCCAGATCGCTCGGGCAGAAGAAGGAGGTCCCACAGTTTTCCTGGGCTCCGCCGCCCCTTGCAGGGACTTAGGTTTTAACTCTGGCTTCTCCAACTCCTCCCCATCCTCCCCCGCTGTGTGAATCGGCATCGGATGGGTTAAAACTTGGGTAGCACGCCCCACTCCACCCCCACCCCTGGCTGGTACATCCAGGGCCGAGTTCTCCGAGCCGTACCTGTACTTTGTCTTCATCTGTCACCCCTTCTGACAGTCAGATACATCTTAGGGGGGGGGCGTGGGGGGCAGGGGAGCAATAATTAACCTCTCCCGCCTCATCCCCCAAATGCCGCTGCCTCGCCGGCTGCAGCGAGAGCTGCGCGAAGAAAGAGGCAAGGAGGGAGGAGATGGAGAGAGGAGAGGGACGAAGGGAGAAAGCGGGAGAGGAGCAGGAGAGAGGCCAGGAGGGAGCCAGAGGAAAGGCCCAGACTTTAGTGTTGCCCTGCCAAGCATTTTTTTGCACCTTTCTCTCCACTCCCTCCTCCCCGGGGACGGCGGGAGACGGAGAGGTGATCGGATGGATGGGAGAAATCCTAGCGCCTTGGCAAATTCATCACGATTCCAGCCCCCACTATATGGCCTTCTGGCCCCTGTTGAAGACTGGGGTTGGTTTGGAGGGGGCAGTGGTGGGGTCAGGGTCATTATATTAGCTTTGCCCAGGGGCATGTAGGGCTGAGAGAATGTGTTGGGTGTGGGTAGGAGGGCTGGGGGGCACCATGCTGGTGTTTCCTGTTTATGGCAAATGACTAGAGCTTGTGTTAAGGATTAATTTTTCTTCCATTCGAGGAAGGGGGAGAGGCTTGGATTATTCCTGGAGAAGGCAAGTGATCCAAGTGCCAAAGAACTGTGGATCAAAGGGGACTTACGATTTGGAGTGGGAGACAGAGGACACTTCCAAAATGTAAAGGAATCAGAGTTTGGAGAAGCTACATTTGACTTGGGCTAGGGCCTTTGCTGAGGCAGGTGGGACTGAGTCAGGCAAGAAACATCTGCCGCCAAGAGTATTTCAGGCCACGTTGCCCCTTGAGCCTGGGTGCCCACGATGGAGCTGGAGCTGGTACTGGAGTCGGGTCCTTGGCAGGAGAGCAGCAGCCACCACGGAAGGAGAGGTGTTGCTGCACCTGCTGGGGCTGGTGTGTGTTGGGGAGAGGGGCAGAAAGTCAGGGCTCTCCCTGCCTGACCAGTGGACAGCCTGCAGCCCTGGAGATTCTGGCCGTTTCCATCTCTTTGAGAAGCTGTTAGTCAAATCTGTCACCCTTACGGCGTCTGAGAAATAGGTCCTTTTCTCTAAGGTCCCTGACAGAGTTGTAGGCATGGCATTGCTCATGAGTCAGGATCCCTGGCTTCTCCTTCTGGTTCTGTCACTAACTAGCTGTGTGACAGAGACAAGCCACTAACCTCTCTGGACCTCAAATTTCTTATTTATAAATTCCGGGTGTGGGGGAAGGGTTGATGAGACAAATTCTATGGATATTGCCAATACTGATGTCCTATAATCTTCTAAGACCTGAGGAATCTTACATTTAGACCCAGCTGTGTTCCCACCCCTGAACACCTCCCACCCCTGAGCATACACACAATTTATATCTTTATGCAGACCAAAAGTGCACGTGTGCTTGCTTTATCTCTCTCTCTCTCTCTCTCACACACACAGGCTGCTTGCCCCATGTACCGTGTATGCCTGGACTCCCAATCATCCATAAAATTTGCTGTGGTTGGAAGGGACCTGGGGGCCAGAGTACCCCAACAGAAAAGCTGACTCTATGTATTCTTGTTAGAAGAAAGGAAAAAAAAAAAAAAAACAAAGCTTAGCAGCACTGGAAAGAGGAACATCAGGGCAGGAAGTGAGCACTGGAAAAGGTTTTCCAAAGAAGAAGAAGGGGGAGGAGAAAGGGAAGAGCCACAGAGAGGCGTGGAGAGAGAAAGAACAAGAAGCCTTAGCTCAGCTTCAGGGACTCACTGCTGAGAGTGAGGAGTGAACCATGCTGACAGCTTTGTCAGGAAATCACCTCAAAGTTTCCACATCCAGGTCTGTCAGGTTCCATCTCCCCAGGGGAGAAGCCCCTGTGAAGCATGGCTGCCTCTGTCCCCTGATTCTACCCCCACCCACCCACATACACACAGAGCCCTGTTCCAGAAGAAAGAATTAATCCATGGCTATATTTTATTCATCATGGGAGAGGAGAAAAGCAGGACTGCTTGGGGTGAGGCCACCTAGGGTGGCCATAGGTCAACCAGAGCAACATGGTGCCTAGGATTGAGCTGGTCTTCTAGGCAATCATGGCACTTAAAATAGAGGTAGGCTTTCTCTAACAGAATATGGGTCACCTAGGACAGATAGGGACCCCTGGTATAGGCTCATTCCCTCCCGAAGAGGAGGGCTGGGATTTGGAGGGAATGGTTCAGGTAGCTTCATCTGTGGTATGGAGATTCTATCTCCCCTAACCTCTGAGGTCAGGTGGTTGAGGCAGGTGGGACTGAGTCAGGCAAGATACATCTGCAGCCAAGGAGGAAAACTTGGATGGGCATAGAGTATTCCTCTTTCCCCTAATCCTCTTTGGAAACACTCTGGGACTTCTCTGTCCCTGCCTCCTTTCTCTTACCTTCGCTTCCTATGTGAATAGGCCTCAAGTTTCAGCCCCAATCTTGTTTTTCACCCACTCCCAGAGCTTCACCCGTCACCTCAATAAGGTAACTACTTAATCTATGTCTTTTGAAAATTCTATGTTCTTTATTTTAAAATGTAGTACTTTATTTTAAAATGTATTGCATAGATGTATGCTTATAAAAATTTCAAAGTTTCAAACAATTCAGAAGTACACAGAGTAAAAAATGAAAGCCTCCTTTCCTCCTTCCCTCTTATCCTAGTCTCTTCTCCATAAGTAGCTACTGTTAACAATTTAGTGTGTATCCTTAGAGGCCTTTTACATATTCACCTCCCACCCCTCCACCACACACATACTCACTCACAAATAAGGTTTTAAAAAATTATTATTATTAGATAGATTTATCATGCCATACTATTATTTTGCAATTTGCGTTTTTTTTTCTCAAAGAGTATCAGAGATATTTTCCAGGTTAGTACATGAGGATATATCTCAGTATATATGGAGATCCCTCAGATGTTGTTGTTCAACGCTGTCCAGTGAATCCCTATTCATAGTGACCCCATGTGACAAAGTAGAACTGTCCCATAGGGTTTTCTTGGCTGTAATCTTTACGGACGCAGATCTCCAGGTCTTTCTCCATGGAGCCAGTGGGTAGTTTCGAATTGCCAACATTTTGGTTAGCAGCCAAGCACTTAACTATTGTCTTAGTCATCTAGTGCTGCTGTAAAGAAATACCACAAGTGGATGGCTTTAACAAAGAGAACTTTATTCTCTCACAGTCCAGTAGGCTACAAGTCCATATTCAGGGCATCAGCTCCAAGGGAACGCTTTCTCTGTCAGCTCTGGAGGCAGGTCCGAGTCATCAATCTTCCCTTGGTCTGGGAGCTTCTCTACACAGGAACCTCAAGTCCAAAGGATGCGCTCTGCTCCCAGCCCTGCCTTCTTGGTGGTAGAGGTTCCCCTGTGTCTCTGCTTACTTCCCTCTTTTATATCTCAAAAGAGATTAGCTTAAGACACTATCCAATCTTGTAGACGTCATCAGTATAACCTCATCATAGTGATAGAGTTTACAACACGTAAGGAGATCACATATAACCTCATCATAGTGTTAGAGTTCACAACACATAAGGAAATCACATCAGATTACACAATCATACAATACTGGGAATTATGACCTAGCCAAGCTGACAGATATTTTTGGGGGACACAATTCAATCCATGACAAACATTATGCCACCAGGGTTCTTTATATCCTTCACATGGCACTCCATGATAGATCTAGCCTATTTCTTACTGGTGGATCTTTAGGTTGGTTCCAAGTTTTTCCTCTTAAAAACAATGCCACAGTGAGCTTCCTTAAACATATGTCATTTTGCACAAAAGTGAATATTTCTGTGATTCAGATTTCTAGAAGTGGGCTTCTGGGTCAGAAGATGTGCTCTTTATATCTAGCCCTGACTTCTCTCCCAAACTTGAAACCCATATTTTCTACTGCCTGATGGTTATTTCCTGGTGAATAGCTCCAGACCCATCAAACTCAACAAATATAATACCAAACTCATTATCCCTTCCTCTCCCATCCTACAACTTTGCCTCCTAACCTCCTTGCTTTGGTTAGCATCATCCCTGTACGTGTTGTCACTCAAGCACAAAGAAACATGGGTCATCTTTGATCAAGGTGTCTATGTGTCCACATTTGCCCGGGATTGTCCAGTTTATGTATGTTGCCCTGGTGAAACTATTGAGAGGACTCCTTTTAGGCTTAAAACTGTTCTGGATTGTACAATAAATTATATGGTCATGATATCCCTCTTCATCTCTAATTCCTGTTCAATCTGTTACCAAGTCCTACCAATTCTTCATGTTTCTTTCCATTGCACGGCTTAAGATCTTATCATCATGCTTGAATTGCAACAACTGACTACTAACTAGCATCCCTACTTTGCATCTCTCTTTCCTTCAACCCACTCTTCCGCTCCACTGCCAGTCTTGTCTTTTTAGGCCACTACTTTTTATTGTATAACTCTCTTGCTCCTCATTGCTTACAGAGATGAGTCCATTCAAGATCCATCATACTGTCATGGTTCATCAGAGCAGATGATCTCCCATCCCCATAGGTCAGGAATCTGTGATTATCTTATCTGGAGAAGGGGACAGTAATCAGGAACTGGTAAACTGGTCTGTGCCACCCAAACCTGTATGAGATGGCATGGCAGGAGACAGACAAATTAATAACTTATGAATAGAAAGGACTCCTTGTGATCTGAACGAAGTCCAGAAGTTGGCTTGGTGTCTCTCTTAATTCAGATCTAGGGGGAAGGTGCATAAAGAGAGGCCCTCTTGGGCAACACTCTTCCATCTCATGCTTTCTCTCCTTTCTCACTTGCTTTGTCACCTGGTTCCATGACAATTTCAAGCAGTACTCCCCCCACCCCCATCTCTTGTTCCAAGACTGGAGTCTTCAGACAAATTTGTGTGTGTGTGTGTGTGTGTGTGTGTGTGTGCTGGGTGGTTTCTGGTTGGCTCCCATCCAGCTGCTGCCTAGCCCTGCATTTCAGATCAACTCTGAGCAGGGCCAGATATGATCAAAGATCACAGGAAAGCCCACCCAGTCTTCTGAGGAGAGAGCCATATAGTGTCTTTAGAGTCAACCCTCAAGCCACTTCCAGCTGCACCCTGGGAAGACTACTCTGGAGAACCTTCAGTATGGGTGTGGTCAGAAATCCCTCCCCCACCCCCACCATGTTCACCACCCCACCTGAGTCTTTAGGGTAAACCTCTGGAGCTCTTCACCAGACCTAAGGGCACCTGCAACCTCTCTACTCTCTTTCTTGGCATCCCCTCCCCTCACTCAGTTGTTGCCAAATGGATGGTGAGCTTGAATGGGTCCTGGCAGCCAAAATCCAAATACAGAAGGAGGCATCCTGGCCCCCTGCCAGTGTTCCATCCATGGTAATTTGGCAGGGAATTGCCAGCTGCATATATCTGCACATCTGTTTATGCCTCTGGCTTGTTATTTATTCTCTGTCTTTCATGGACAGCAGAGCCAGAGCACACCTCAACTCTTCCCAAGTTATATTAACTGGGAAAGAAGGCTGGGACACGCAGTCACTACAATTGCTGATGCTCATTGAAGGGTATGCCTTATCCAGCAGCTGCTGCCACTTTTCATAGAGACACAGAAGAGAGAAGTGGAGGGGAAGGGATGGAGAAGAAAAGGGTGGGAGGAGAAGAGAGGTGAAGGGAGGGTTGTGGAGTTGGAGCCATAGTCATGCTGGGAATACTTAAATCAGGTGGGTCAGAACATTCACCCCACTAGAGAGGGGCTAAGTTGGCCAGTCCTTCAAAACAATAGCACAGACCTTCCTTCCTGCTAGACAGTAGATTTCAGTGTGTGTGAGTGTGTGTTCTTGTATGCTGTGGATAAGAGTCAGTCATGGGGATAAGACTTTCAACAGAAACTGGGTAGAATAGGCTTCTTGAGGTGCTTAAATAACTTTCCTAAATGAATTCCTGGGGTAAAGTAACCAGTGGTGAAAAACCAAAAATCAGGCTCTGTCCTTGGGATAAAGAAGAAGGAATGAGAAGAGGGAAAGGAGGAAGAAGAGAGGGAGGGAGAAGCAGGAAAAAGAATGTTGAAGAATGGGAAGTGTGTTTGAGAGGGAATAAAGAGGGATAGGTGGAGGGGCCTGGAAGTTTGGCAGTCCTTGAAATGGCGGTGGTGCTGTCCTTGGTCCTGACTGACAGAGGCCCCAGGAATAGGAGTCCCCTGCTCTGGATGGGTACTCAAACTCCCCGCCATTTCCTTTGAAGATGACTGGATGATTTTGAAGTAAGAACAAAGGACTTGAGACTCATCTGGTAAGAAGTGAATCCACAGGTCTGATTTCTGCACTCTTATTCAATCCCCCTCTCCTGCCTTTCCCCAAAGCAACTCCCTGTCCAGTCAATGCTCCTTCCACGGGGCAGACAGGTGTGGGCTCAGAGGTCATTTGGGCAGGACTCCCGGGTGAGGTGCAGATACCTGATTCCTGGGGGACCCTTGGCCTGAGCCTAGCCTCATGGGATAGATTGGCTGAAAGGTGGGAGTGCCCAAAGGGTGGGGAGTGCTGGCCTGGTCAGAATAAAAGCAGCCAGGTCCTGCCATAAGTCTGGACAGATATTTTGCTTCCGTTTTCCATCCTGCTTCTTTGCAGAACTCAAATGCCAACACCATGTTTTCCCGCCTTTAAAAAATTATATGTAACGAGCTGTTCACAGGCAGATCTTGCACAGATGGGGGTTTAATCAGCTAGAATCTAAGCACACAGGCATTCCAGCTTAATCCAATTCCCGTCAGTTCATTAGGGGAAATAGTCATCACCCAGAGATTACAGAGGGGCAAAAACTCTGAATGGATTCTAAAGAGCTGTCAGCAGAGCAGGAACTGCACAAGCTGAGACAGAAGGCCAGATTGTGCAAAGGGTTCCTGGCAGCCCTTGGCCATACCCTGACACCCCTGGCCCTACCAGGCCACTTCATAGGCTCCCCTTTTTTCCCAGTCAGTACAAATAAAGAATCAGTGTTTCCAGGTGCCAGGAACTGAGGAAAAGATAGAAGAGAAATATCAGTTGCCCTTAGAAGTCCTTATTTAAAAGGGAGACACATAGTTCCTACTTTTAGGGGCCTCCAGTCTGATGGGGGAGACATGATATCAGCCTTCTAGACTGTTCTCTGAGTTCTCTGCAGAGTACTGACTTGTAAGTGATCAGATATCCTCATCCTACCATCTCTATCAAGAGGCAAGAAATCACCTCCTGATGAAGGCACAGGAAATCACCTCCTAATGCAGCAAATTAGAAGCAGAAGTTGGGAGTAGAAGGCAGAGTACGGACTCCAGACCATGGGGCATCATTACTTTCCTTCTGCCATGGGGTTCTGAGCCAGAGGAAGCCAAGAGGAGAGGATAAGTGATCTCTCCAAGAGTAGCTCTTCCCAAATACATGAGACCCTCACTGATATCAAGTGAGTTTTACCTTCTGGTGCTGAGAATCTTGAAACATTTACTTATAGTTTCTGCCCACATCTCCATCTAACTCTTGGGAAACTTGTTTGTTTATTGCCTCTGGCTTTCCTGATGCCACCTCTGCCTGCCATTTTTTCTTTTCCTCTCAGGGCTAGACTTTGCCCACGAAGACCATATTGCTTCCTGTTACCTGTTCCTACACTTCAATCCTAGACAGGGTCTTGAGGGCTGAGGGAAGCTGGCCAGCTGCAAAGCCTGTCTCTTCTGCCTGGATTATCTGCCCTTCTGCTCATCTGGCCCAGAACACAAGTAAGGGAGAGAGCGAACGTCCAGGGGTGAGGAAGAGCCTCCTGGAGGAAGTGCATTGAAGTTGAGACTGGAAAGATAAGTAGGAGGTACCCAAATGTAGGGCAGGGGAGGATTTTCACATCATGAGCAACTCCTGCTTCCTGTACTACTTCTTTCCCAGACTCCTAGGAGCCATTCTTAGCTCATTGCTCTTCAGTTCAATTTCTGTCAGTTCTTCCCCTCTATCCACACTTTGTTCAGTATCCAGCTTCCTCAGGGACCTGAGGGACTCTGAGACTACACCAGGACAATATCCCAAAGGGATTCAGTTAGAAGACTTCATACCCAGAGGAGGAGGATCCAAAGGGGTGGGGTCTGAATAGTCTTCAAAGGGAATGACCAGTGCCTACAAGGGCACCTAGACTCTGTCACTCTCAAGCTCACGTCCTTATGAAGGTATCAGAGAGAGCAGAAAGAACACAGGACAGAGGGCTAGGAACCCTGCAGAGGGGACAAGATCCAGATAAAAAATGAAAAATCAGCTGAAGCACAGTGAGACTTGAGAGTTATGAGATGAGGAGATCCACAAATACCTTCCCACTTGGGCACAGTTATAACCTACCTGGGACTTGGGACCTGGGTTCTGCCACTGAATGGGCAGTGATAATATAATTGGGTGGCCTGAGTACAAACCTTGTTTTCCCACTTACTAGCTATGAAATCTTTGGTCTGAGACTGTTTTGTATATGATTTCAGTTTCTTCATCAGTCAGACTGAGAACACAGGACAGAGATTTACTATAGGAAACTGCATTATGTGTTTGTGGTGTTTGTGGAGTTTGGCATCCTGGGTTCCTGATTTCAGCTTGATGCTGACTCCTTCCTAAGGGAGTGGACTTAAGAAGAACAGAGCACACACACACACACACACACACACACACACACACACTGATTCTCATTATGTTATTGTGGAAGTCGGCCGCACAAGTCCAAAATCTGTAGGGCAGGCAGAGGCAATCAGGAAGGAAAGATCAGGAGTGAGCTAGAACCCCCTGGGCACTGGCAGAAGCTGTTGTCCACAGTCAACAAGAGAATATCTAGCAAAGGGAGAGCCATTGTAGACCCTGCTGCCGTTTGGAGTCTCCTTCATCAGGAAGAATCTAAGCCCTTTAAAAGGCTTGCCTGATTAGGTCAGGCCCACTTAGAATAATCTTCCTGGTTTAAAATCAACTGATTAGAGACTTCAGTTACATCTTCAAATCCCTTTACAGCAGGACCTAGATTATTGTTTGATTGGACAATTGAGAGAAGGTGTGTGTATGGTGCAAAATGGCTACTGCCCTCCCTTTCTTTCTTGTAGTTTAACCTAACCTGGTTGACACAACAAAAAACCATCACGTGGGGAAATGTGATGGGGATTAGCTTTTAGATACTCTTTGGGAAAGTTCCTGATACATAGGAATCTTTCAGTGTAGGCTGTAGTTCTATATAGCTGGAGCTGTGAGAAGTTGGGGCACCTCTTCCCTTAGTAAAGAGGAACGATGGAGGTCCCATCCTTAGTTTTCATTGGTCAGAAGTCAGGGTGTCTCTGTGGGGCTCCTGAGACTTGTGCACATGGCACAGGATGGGAAGGACCTCAAGATTAACCAGCACTCTCAAGACCCCCTGCCCTGGCTGTTGGGGCCACCAGAGCGAGAGCCACAGCAGCATGTATTGGGAATGGCCCTCAGTGACCAGTGGGGCTTCAGCAGGTAATTACCCGGCAGAAGCTGGGAGTGGACAGGGTAATTATTAGCTTCTAATTGCAGGGCAAACCCAGGCCGGGATCCTCCTCTCCAAAGCAGAGGGCATTACTATTTGCATAGCAATTAATTACTTTGGGAGCTACAGAATTTAATTACCCACTAGTCCGCAGGAGCCAATAATTAAATTACTCTCAGAAACAGGGTATTTGTTTCCCAGTTAGGCTGAGCAGGTAGCTCCTACCTTTGGGAGTGTGCCTGGGAGGTGACCTCTGAACTGATGGTTGGTTTTTGGCCTGAGCATTCACAGGGTGGCCCCTCGGTGCCCAGCAGGGAGTGGCCACACTGTGATGCACACACTGACATAGGCCCTCGCAGAGCACATGGATGCACTGCATCACTTGGCCACACAGGCAGGCGCTCGGACATGCGGTAACCCACGGAGCTATGCACACACACCCACACACAATCACACAGTGAGGAGAAGAGCAAAGTTACCACGCGGGGCATTCTGACTCAGTCATTTTGTCACTGTTGTTTTGCCTAACATGTCAAAATGTACACATTTCTTTTTAGTACCATTTACTTTGGTCAACAGACTCTGATTCTGAGCCTGTCTTGGAATCTCTTTCATCCCTGAAAAGGGATGAGGGTTAGGGTCAGGAGGAGCTCAGGGCAGCGTGGGTGGAGGGGCTGGGGCGTGTCTATTTTAAACATCACCTGATAATTTTAAAAATTCTGGAAGTTTAATGTCCCTGCATCAGAATGGTCATATCATAACGTCGTGTAGTCCTCAGAGATGTGAGCTCATAGAAGACTCAGAGCTCGGGGGGCATCTGGAGGCTTCCAATAGAAAGTGGCCCTTGGAATAGTGCTGTGTGAGGTCCAGCTCTTACCTCTCCCTCTTCATAGAAAACATGGTGGGGCAAAGGTCATGGAGGTAGGAAGCTGAGGGGGTGGGGAAGGGGCCAGGTCAGTTCACCCAACCATGGGACCCCCTGCCCCCAGGCCTATGAAAGTCTAGAGACTAGATAGTGTCTGCCCCACCATCGCCCGCCTTGGTCTCCCCGAAGCCCGCCCCACCCTGTTCTCTGCATCTTTGCTTCCGCTTGCTGCCTGGGAGGACAGCAGCTCCCAGGTAGCTGAGGTCGTGTGGTTCCACCTCCACTCTGGAGAGTGTGGGGTGAAGGCCCTGGCACCAGTCTAGCGTTACGGACAGAACTGCTGTTATCTTCCTTGGAGTCTCTGGGTGGTGCAAACGGTTAATGCCCTCGGCTGATGAGTGAAAGGTTGGAGGTTTGAGTCCACCCAGAAGCAACTCGGAAGAAAGGTCTGGTGATCTACTTCTGAAAAATCAACCACTGAAAACTCTACGGAGCACAGTTCTACTCTGACACACATGGGGTTGCTGTGAGTTCCGACTACACGGCAACTGGTTTGTTATCTTCCTCCCTTCCTTTCCCACAGGTGACTGTGGGCAGGCCCTGAGCCAGGCCACCTCCCTATCCTGCTGCCGTTGAGTAGGGATTTCTTCCCTTACCAAGAAAGTTGAGTGCCTACCTAACCCCTGACACCTCGGAATTCCCCTCCCAAAGCCAAGAGCTGTCGCTGCCCCCACCCCTCCAGCTTGTCCTCTGGCCCTCCCCAGGTGGGATCCTGTAGACACTTCTAATGAAGTTCTCTTGACTCCTTTCAGGGCACCCACCACCCGAGGAAAGGAGCGGCGGCTAGCCCTCGGCCCAGCTGCTGACAGCAGCAATCCATCTCCATCACGGTAATGGCGTCCCCATTAATCGGCCATAAACTAATAAAGCAAGCACTTTCCACCCCTCACCACCACCCCCCAACTTCATTAAGTCTTTAGTACATTAATATGTCTTACTTAGTGTCAGCTAAGCCTCTTCCTGCATTTGGGGTGGAGCATGGTGGGGTGGGCGCCTTGCCCACTGGGTGGGTGAACATGACCCCTCCTCTGGCCTGGACAGAGGGGCTGCTGACTCAGGGCCACCCACTCCCCCTTTTCCCTCCACCCACTCCACCCACTGCCCCCCGGAGGGGCCTGAGAGGCAGCAGAGGGAAGGAACAGGGGCAGGAGGACTAGGAAACCGTGGAGGCAGAGAGATGGGAAGAAAGTGGGGGTGGGAGGAAGAGGACCAAGGAAGACAGGGAGGACTGCGGAGGATGGCAGCAAGGAGGAGGAGATGGGATGGGGGAGGAGCTGTGCACCTCCAAATTAAATTTGTGATTCAGGCATCAGATGGGCCGACAGCCAGAGATTAATTCGACTGATCGAGTTATAAAGAGCGGGAGGCCTGCGTAATCAATCTTGCAGCTGTCAGGCCGACAGGCAGGAGTATTAACCTGGCGAGATGGCACGTACTGAGCACTTTTTCATTTCATTCACCCCAACCACATCCCTGACCACTGCTGGCTCATCTCTCCAAATAATAATAATTGTGGCTGTTAACGATGACAGAGACGGGAGGAGGAGACTGGCCCCTCTGTCCGGGCCTTTCCGCTCAGGCCTCCCAGCCACGGCTCAATTCCACCACTCCCGCAAAGCAGAGTAACTGACAGCTCTTTGCCCTCTTCGAGCGGTGGAGAAATTGAGGCAGGGACTCCAATAAGACCTTCAGACAGGCCAGCGGTGGGGCTGGGAAGGTACTTTGGGATAAAAGTCAGTGTCCCTCTTGCCCCCCGGGAAGAGTTGCCCCCAGCCAGCTGGGTCAGTCCCTGACCCCTTTAGCTCTGGCAGGGAAGCTGAGCCTATCTTCTGGCCTCCTACCCTGGCCATAAATCTGAGCACTGGGGGAGCTGGGCAGGGGCCCATCCCTGGGACAGGCCCCTAAGCTGGGACAGCTGCTTCCCGGCAAGCCACCTCCCTTCCTTCTCACTCTCCTTCCTGCCTGACAGTGTAACTCCACACCTGGGGGTGGGGTGGGGGGATGTCCCTGCAGAGACTTGTGGAAACACCGTCCCTTGGGCAGAGCCAAGGGTGGGGTGGGGGCACTGCCTTGACGTTGACACCTGTCTCATCTCCAGCTAATTTTCACATCCTTCAGATTCTGATACCTCTTTCCCCCTTTTTGCTCCAGGGAAAGGAAAGGAGAGATGGAATATTATGTGTGTGTGTGTGTGTGTGTGTGCATGTATGTGTGTGTGTGTGTGTGAGAGAGAGAGAGAAAGAGAAAGGGAGAAGATGTGATAGGGACACCTTTAGGGTCTACTGGGACTGAGCCAGGACCTATGCAGCTCTCTCTCTGAAGCCAGGGTGGGCTGCGGAAAGTGGAGGCCTTGGAGGGGCTGAGGCAAAGAGACATAAGTCCTTTTTTTCTTTCTCAGCAAGAACCAGGCACAGAGTTAATTGAGAGGACTGTTAATGTTATCTGTTATTATTGTTATTACCAATCTAGGGACCACACCATCCCTATAGACAACAACACGACAATAATAACTCATTGTTGTGTTCTTACTAAGTGCCAGATACTTGTTCACAAAAAAAACCCTATGGAGTAGTTTCTATTTTCAGACCCATTATACAGATGAAAGACAGAGGTTCAGAGAGGCTGGCAGGCTTGCTCAAGCTCACACAGCCTGGAAACAATAAAGCATCAGCATTGGCTCACTTTCCCCCAAGGCTTCCACCCCAACTCTATCCCCCACCAGGGTTACCTAGTGCTCCCTGTTAACTGATTCTGAGAATCTCCAGCTGAGGTTGCCCAGGTGCCAGATCCCCCTGGGTGGGGAGGGTGGTACTCCTGTTTGTTCAGAGGTCCGGGGGGCTTGGGGGTCAGAGAACACTCATCCAAGGCAAAGGGTAGAATGAGGGCCCCATCCAGGGAGGCTCCCCTGTACCCTGCCATGGAGTAACCCTAGGAAGTAGGATTTGCCCTCTCCGCAGGCCCTATGGCCTCTTGGGAAAGGAGAAGGTGCTGACTTGCCTGAACCACCCTGCCTTCCCCAGGGAAGGAGCAGTTGGAGAGATGCCCTGCTGGGTGTGGGTGTGTGTGGGGAGGTGGGTTCTGACTTGGATGGGCCTGGAGGGAAAGCCCTCCCTCTCACCTCCTGACCTAGCTGGGCTGGGCCAGAGGGGGTGGGGAAGTGGGCCAGCTTGGGGCATCAGGGGTTGGCGGGGATGGAGCTGGGCCAGCCTCTCTCCCAGGCTCCCTGGGACCCATTTCAAGTGGCTGCTTCCAGGCTGGGCCAGCCCGGGGGAGGGGGAGCGGGAACAGGGAGTCTGTTTCCAAGCAAATGTTCAAGGGTCTCCCTTCCTGAGTCCCCACCCCCTTGCTCAGGGCAGCTACTAATTCTACCCTGTCAGTCTTTGAGTTTACTCCTTATCTGAGACCAAGGCTGGGTGGAGGGACACAAGTCCCTGGGGATATTGTATGAGCCACCTCACCCCACCTTGAGGAAGTTCTCGGGCTGGGGGGGTGGTTGGGGGGGCACGGAATGGAGACCCTTAGCTCAGACCCTCAGGAGCCAGAATTCTCACCTCTTAAGGTTTTGATCACACAGGTGGCTGGGGTGTTTAACCTGTTATGGTGACTCTTTGTGCACTTCCAACCGCCCTCCCCCCAACTACCTTCTCATTCATATGGGATCCTGGATCTGGGGTTCTGGGGATTTGTAATTCAGGGACCTTTTGTGGCAGTAGGAATGGGAGTATTCTTGGTTTCTAGTCCCCCGAGGGCTGACTGATCATGATCACCATGACTGTCCCTCAAACCTTCTCCATGTCTAGCTCTCCACCTGTAGGTAATGGAGAAAATTACCTCCATGATCTACTTCTTCTGCCTTAGGGATGTGCAAAGGTGGGGTTACTGGGGAGGAAGAGAAGAGAGATCTTTTAAGGCAAATCAGGTAGAACACCTGTTTCAAAAACTGGTCATCTCTCTGTGCCTCAGTTTCTTCATCTGTAAAGCGGGAGAAAGAACACCTACTTCCTTGGGTTGCTGTGATGCTCAGTGAGATGGCAGAGAGGAACCAGCACTCAGGACCTTAATGTTTGGCACATTAAGGATGCTCAATAAAGATTTTAAACCATCAGCCAAAGCAGGTGAAGAGCCTGGGGTGTGGTGAGGGTGTGGGGCTCAGCGGAGAGACTCTCCTTCCTTGCTCTCAGTCCGCCTCCCAGCTTCCCAATACCTCATTCTGCAACAAGCCCAGGCAGAGGCCCTGCTGTCAACCTGGGCATCCCCAGCTCTGACGATCTCTTGGACAAGGCTGGGAGGAGGATGTCTGTCTGCTGGACAGGGTTGGGCTTGTGGGATGTGTGTGTTTCCATGTCCCTATTTCAAGAAAGGAGCTACTTGGATATCAGCCAGGCTGTGTGTACATGTGAATATGTGTCTGCGTGTATGTGTGTGTGTGTGTGTGTGTGTGTGTGTGTGTGGATGTAGGCTCAATGGCTGGCACCAAAATATTTGCTGATTAATCTTTGTCTTCCTCGCACCCGGCCCTGGTCCCTGGGAAGTTCTGGGGCCTGAGTTGGTGTCCAATGGGCCTGAGGGGGCAGAATCAGGCCCAGGAAGATGGATTTCCTTGTCCCCTTGGCCCTACCCAGCAGGGCAGAAGGGGAAGGCTGCTTCATTATATTTAATGGGATCATTGCGGGGGACAGTAGTCATGGGGCATTAGCTGCTAATTGGGTCCGCAATAAAGTTAATAAAGCTCTTATGGTCTTTGCCATTAAGTGTAATTAAGGGGGTGCTCTGTGGTGGGGGGTGGTGTTGGCGGGGAATGGGTACTGGGCTCTTGCTGGTAGGAAGGAGCCAGAACAGGAGCAGGTGACGGGGAAGCTGGCAGCCATGCCAAGGCGGGGAGCTGCACCAGCTTCTAGAGCCCACCCTGGCTGGGCTCCCCAGTAGGCTTTCTGGGGAATGCAGGGGGTGAGGTAGACAGGTAGGGAAGGAGTCCAGGGGAAAATGACTAACCCCAGCCCAGGTGTCCACACCCTGGAAGAAGCTCAGAACACAGAAGAAATGTCTCATCCAAGGAGAGGTGGCATGGACAAATATTAAGCTTTGGGGCCTGACTCTAGCTTGTGTTTGCTGGGTGACCATGGAGAAGTTGCATAACCTCTCTCTGCCTTGGTTTCCCTTTCTGTAACATGAGGGTAATAACAGAGTGGTCATGAGGGTTTCAGAAGCTGCTGTGGTGGGAGGAGCCTAGACAAGTGACTGGTGCTATTATTCTTTTTACAAGCTTTTATTTTGTAATTATACAAGGAATACTTGATGAATTCTTGTTGTCTATACAGAAGCATATAGAATGAACCTTCCCATCTCGCTTGTCCCTCTGTCATCAACTTAATGTTTTTTTTTTAGAGAATTTGAGATACAAATTGATGCAACATATATGTACATAGAGAAACACATAATTTCCTTCCTTCCTTCCTTCTTTTTTACATAAATACCTGTTGCTGTGGAGTTGATTCCAACTCCTAGCAACCGTACAGGACAGATTAGAACTGCCCCATAGGGTTTCCAAGTCTGTAGTCTTTACAGAAGCAGACTGCCACATCTTTCTTCCGCAGAGCGACTGGTGGGTTCAAATTGCCAACCCTTCGATTAGCAGTCCAATGCTTAACCACCACACCACCAGGGCTCCTTTTTTACATAAATAGAACCATGTTTTCACATTGGTTTGCAATGTGTTTTTTTCTCTTACCTTCGTCTTTGCGGTCTTTCATATCAGTACATTAGACGTACTTCATTCTTTGTATGACTGCTCAAAATTCTATTATATGGATGTACCATAATTTATTTAATTACCTATTAATGAGCATTTGCTTGTTTCCAATATTTTAGCACTTAAACAATAGACAATCCTTGCATTATCTTTGTATACTTGTGTATGTCCTCAAGGCAGATCCCTGGAAATTGAATGGTTGGGTTCAAGGGTATATGCGTTTGATTTAGTTTTGAAAGGTAAAATATGTACAAAGTAAAAAAAAATCATGAAGTATAAAGGAATATAACATCGAAAAAGACTGTCTCCCTCCCACCCCTGACCCGCAGTTCTTCTGTAACTTTCTAGAAGATTCTTTCAAAGATATTTTCAAAGATAAAAGAGTATTTGTTTGCATATTTTCCTCACAAATGATGGCATATTCTACACTCTGTTCTTCACCTTACTTTTTCACCCATTATTATATATTGAAGATCATTCTAGATCAGAATATGTAGACTGTTCTTTTTAGTGGCTGCAGAGTGTTCCATTGTATGGCTATGTCTTAATTCTTTAGCTAGTCTCCTAGGTGGACACCTAGATTGTTTCTAGTCTTGAGCTCTTACACTGCTGCAATAAATAGCCTTGATACATTTCTTTAAGCACAAAGGCAGGACACATATAGATAAATTCCTAGAAGTAGAATTGCTGGGTCAAATGATAATGATATGTTCATTAGACAATTTTGGATAGATCGTTGCCAGATTGCACATCAAGATGATTGTACAAATCTACTCCCACTCCCAGACTGGTGTCGGTGCTGTCTCCAGGCCCTTAGCTGCGGCCACATTAGCTGCCCTCAGGCACCCTCACAGGCAACCTTTCTTCCAGAAGTTCCTGGCATGGGGGAGTTCGAGGGAGATCACACAGGAGGGCAGCTTCCCTTGGGAGAGTGCTGGCTAGGAGGGAAAAGGAACAAGCCATCCTGTCTATGCCTGAGAAAGCCACTGGGTAAACACAGTTGTCAGAGAAGAGGAAGAGTTACAGTCTGGGGTCAGGGGTTAATGCAGATGGGGCTACCGGGACATGCTGCGCAGAGCAAACAGAACAAGTTGGGAGGGGGAGGGGCCGGGCCCTCTGCAGGGAGGGGATGCGCCAGCCAGCCTGGACTTGGCTTTTCCCTGGGCAGCTGCCATTGTGGACGCAGGCCTGGACTACTGAGAACATTGTGCCCGGGCTGCTGGGGTCTGAGGCCAGGGGACAGCTTTCCTCTCCCCTAAGGCTGCCCCAGCCCAAAGCTGGCAGGGTGGGCCTGCCTAGCAGCCCTGCCCACCTTGGGGCCCTGCACCAGGTAATCCCCCTGGAGCCCCGTCTGGAGGCTTTGTGAGGTATTAGAAGTGAGCCGGGTGGCGGGCCCTGGAGCCAGGCGCAGCTTTTAGAGCATTCCTGGGCATTAGGCTCCCTGTCCCGGCCCAGCCCGGCCCTCACCCCACCGAGCCCCAGGGGCTTCTTGGCCTCAACTACTCCTGGCCTAATTACAGGTGTCCATGTCGGGGTCAGCAGTGGGGTTAATTTGGGGCTTGTCCTGGGGTGGCCAGGTCTCATTAATGGGGTTCCAGGGAGTCCAGAGGATGAGCCGGGCAAACAGGGTATTAGGGGCTGAGGGAGGCTGTTCTAAGGGGAAGACTGGGTTAAACAGGGCTGAGAGTGGGGCCTGAGGTGTGGCATCAAGTGTGCGTATTCACATTCACCCTCACAGGCACCCATCCAGAGACACAATAGGTGCTCAGACGCACAGACAGACACACAACCACAGCTGTGGGCCCAGACACTCAACCAAAGACTCACGGAAGCCGACACTCAGAATTTCAGTCACCCACAGACACACGACATTACGATTAGAACTGCTTCCCACAAAGCCATGGGAGTGTGAGGGCTGGGGGCCTGGGGAAAGGAACATCAGAATTTCTCCCTCCAGCTGAAACTCTAGCCTCCCCCTGCCAGCCTCCTCTGCCCCGTCCCACCCCCACCAGGGCGATGATGTCCCCTTCTGTCAGCACCTCTTCCCACTCCAGGACTGGAGTTCTGCACCATTGGCCTGTGGTAAGAATGACTTAGAGCAGCTCCTAGCCAGGCTGGGTGAGGGCAGGGGTTGTTCCTCCCAGCGCAGCCCGGCGCAGAGGGTCCCTGCACCCAGCTGTCAGGCCAGCTCCCAGAAGAACCCTGCACCCACCCTGTGCCTTCACAACAACCCCTGGCCACACTGCACAGAGGTCACTAAAGAGGAGAAGGAGGAATGAGCTGACAGGAGACAGGGCTGGGTGGGAGGGGCTAGGCAGGGGGAAATCACTTAACCCCAAAGCCGCCACTGGTCTTTGGAACCCCTTCACACTGATGGGGGCCAGCTGGAGCCAGCTGAGGGAGAGAGGCCCAAGTGTGGGAATCTAGGGAGGGGGCCTCCAAGGCTTCCTGGGTCAGCTGGGAGGGAGGAGACCCTTCTTCCCTAGCCTGCCCCTGCCACCAGCCCCCCACAGGGTGAGGAGACAGGACCTGGCTCCCTGGCTCTGTTGCTGACAGGGAACTTTTCCTAGCATCAGCCACTACCCCCACCCCTGAGCTGGCTGCTGACATTACTCCATTCCTAGCGTGGTGGTGGGGGCAACACAGGGTGGGGGTGGGAGTGGGGGTGGGTCAGAAACCCAACATTTGACTCTAGAAGAGTCAGCTTTTTCCAATGACAGCTCCTTCCGTCTACAGCCCCTTCCCAGGGCACCCCCTTGGCTAGTATTTAGCAGCGACCCTAGGGACAAAGTGACTCCCATTGCAGAAATAGCCAGTAATCCATCCACCAACTTAACTTCTCAGTAAAGGTGCCCACAGGGCCAGGCTGCCACTCAACCATGGTCCTAGGCATCAACCATTCCCTCCGTGGGCTGCCTGTCCCCCTCATGCCATCCCCAGGACCCCCCACATACTCCAGGCCCATAATTGAATATAAAGGCCCAGAAGCCAATGCAAACAGCAGCATTAATCACCAGCAACCTGGCAGCCTCCTGCCATAGATCTTTCTCACACGTAAAATAGCTCATGTTAATCATTGCCGCTGATTTATTGTCTTCTCCGCCTTGTACATAAATTATTCACTATTGCTGGGGCAGCGAGGAAGAATCCTGTAATGAGGCTTCCATCCTCCCATCTCCAAGGTGGAGACTCAGACTTCTGTGGGTGCGCACCGATCTGGGATCTGGCTGAGGCATGGAGCCACCGGCAAGGGAACCTAGAAGGGTGGTAGGGGAGAGGGGTTCGTGTTCAACAGTACCTGCCCCATCCAGGAGCACATGCAGGTCTTCAGCTCCAGGACACAGGGATATGGCCTCCGGGACTGATCCAGCTCTAGACAGGAGAGATGGGGCAGAATGAAGGGCTGTAGAGTAGTCCCTGAGCTTTCTAGAACTGTGGGGGCTGGAGCAGGGGGAGCCTTTACCTGGAGGTTTGTGCTCACCACCTGAGAGCCTCTCCCACCAATCAAGCCCGGCCCTTGGGAGTTCCCCATCCCAGGAAGCAGGATGTGGGCGTGTTTGCAGATTTGGAGACTGCCTCCCCTGCAATGCATACTACCCTGGGATCTGCTGCTCTCTCTGGCCACGCCTTCGAGAGGGCCATGGCCTCCGAAGGTGATGGCAGTAGTTATAGAAATGTCCACCAGATGGCAGACCTGAAGCCCAAAATGGCAGCTCTGGGAGGCAGGAGGCGCACTTGGGTGAGGAAATGTGGCCAGGGGAGGGTGGTAGGGAGTGGATAGAGATGGGGAAGTCCTGCTGAGGAGGAGACCCCATAGCCTTGATGGAACCAGAAGACAGGATTCATCTCACAAATCAGACCAAATGGGATCATCTCAGGAGAAGAATTGGGGACCCAGGAGGTGTATATGGGCAGCAAGACCGGGAAGGGGAGGAAGCAGCCAGCCTCAACTTCATTGGCCCTGGTCTAGCTCCCCTGAACTGCAGCCAGCCTGTCCAGACTCTGCTTCCCAGTTTCAAATACAGCCCTTCCCCATTCCTGTCTCCTGGCTGCAGACTCTCAGAGGCAGCCAAGACAGGAGCTACTGGTGCCATTAGGTCAGTGGGGTCCAGCAAAGGCCAGCCCTTGGGAAAAGGAGCCTTCACTTCTCATTGCAAATATGCAGGACCATGAGTTGCTTGGGCCCAGTCCACTCCAGGACCCCTGGCCCCCACAGACCCCCTCTTTCCTCCCACTCCTTCACAGAGTAGTGAGCTGCCCACAGACACAAATGGATCCTAAGATTTAGGAGATCTGTGGATACAGCACTGGGCTTACCAGAAACTCCCAACCTGATACTTCTCTGAGCCCCTCTGCCTTCCACATACACCCTGAGGGGACAGCCTTATACCCTCTAATGAGGCTGGGCAGGGCACTGCAGACTGAGTTGTGCTGGGCATGGCATAGCATGGCACTGCTGCCAACAAGCCTCTCCCTAGGATGCACGGCTCTGGTCCTCCAAATACCCTGAGCCCCAAGGGAGGAGCTGGCAGGACCAGGCTCTTAAGGGATAGCCAGGTTTCCCATAGCCCCAGCTGCCTCAACTGGAGCCCCAGGAAAATATCTGGAACATTATGTGTCCTTGTCAGTTCTTGTTCAGGTGGCTTTGCCGTGACCCCCGTGCCGAGCTCTCTGCAGATATTATCTGGGATCTTGGAGTGTCCCTCCTATCCCCCAACAGGGTCTTTGTGTCCTGATGGTAACTTCCATCCCAGGCAGGGCCTTTCTCCAGCTCTCAGGTTCCCTGAGGCAGGGTTGAGATTTCCCCATCAATGAAGACCAGTATTTCTCCACATGTGACTCCTGGGCCTGCAGACCTACTGAGCTGGGGACTGGAGATGGGTCCAAGGATCTGAATCCTTACCAAGTGCCCTAAAGTCTGAGAACCACTGCTCTAGAGACTTCCTTAGAGCCAAAGTAAAGTCTTCATTGGACTTGCAGCTTCCTGAGGGCAGCCGCAGACCAGGATGGGGAGTGAGGAGGCCTCAGAGTACTGACTTCTCAGCAGCAGCTGCCCTCGACATGCGTACACCTTTGGCCTCCTCACCATCCTTTCGCCTAGTGGCCCTCCCTTCACTGACAGCCCTCCAGCCAGCACTTCCACACTCAGCTTTCCTGGCTTCCCCGGACCCACTGTCTTCATGTCTTTCTTCACATCAGTTCCAGGGCTGCCCCAGCCTAGCTTGTTTATCCTTCAGGGGGTCCAAGTGGGTGTTTCAACCCCAATTATGCTCTGACCACAGCCACCACAGATACCAAAACAAACGTCCTGGGCGTCAGAGGTGGAGGGAGGCTCAGACAGGCTGGTGCCAGGGGGGCTGCTGATAAAGGGGGAACTGCTTGGGTTGGAGGTGATGAGAGCTGCTCCTAGTGACGGAGCCCTGGAGAACAGGGAGCTCGTGAGTAACTGGCCTCCTCAGAGGGGCCGGTATCTTGATCTCAGTCCCCACCCGGATCCCCCCAGCTTCTCTACTGTTCTCATCTAACAGGGGCCTGGGTGGTGCCCTGGAGAAGCCTCCCCCACCCCAGCTGTGGCTAATTCTGGTTTCACCTCCAGAGGACATAGATCTTGACTCCTCAACCCATGGAGACATTTGACACCCTCTTAGGCCTGGGGGTCAGTATCTGGGGAAGGAAATAAAGGACACGGATTCTAGCCCTGGCACTCCTGGATTATCCCTGTGACTAGGATTGTGGTCCTTGCCTATTCTGTGCCTCAGTTTCCCATCTCTAGGTCAATTAGCAGAAAATGCTTTCCAGTCCGGCTGTACATGAGGGAGAAGAATCCCGACCCTCCCCACCTCCCTGGGTGCCTGCAGAATGCAAGGAAGCTCCTCAGGGAGCAATGGTAAGCAAGACATGGTGGCTACGAGGGTCACTGGTGACAGATGGGGGGTAGGGGACTATGGCAAGGGGTCTGCTGGTTGGCGGGCCCTAGTTTCTATCTAGAGCTTCAGAGGCATGGGGTACCAGGCATCCAAGACTGTAGGGAAGAGCCCCAACTCCTCTCTGCCCTCTGTGAACCAGGGAATCCAGCAAAGGCCATGCTCAGCACCCCCTCCAGCAGTGCCTGCTCCAGCTGGGAGGAGCCCTTCAGTCCCTTCTCCCTTTCTGGTTTCTCACCCCAATACTTGCTTTTATCCCCACCCTTGCCCTCTGCTCTGCCCTGGAAAGGCCACCTCTGCCCATCTGCCCATGGGCTGATCTCTGCAGTGTGCCACACCGGGGGACGTCTTTAATACTTATGTTAATAGGAAAGATAACAATACATAGTCCCTGTTCATTGAACATTTTCCATGTTTTGTGCCAGGAGCTTTTGCAATTTGATCTTCATATCAGTTCTGCAAGGGAGGCACGTATAGTCTTCCCACCTTATAGATGAGGACGCTAAGACTCAGAGAGGGTTGGTAAATTTTCCAAAGCCACACAGCTAGGAGGTGGTAGAACTGGATTTGTACCCAATTGGGTCTGACTTGTGAGCCCAAGCCTTTGGCACCAGACTTTAGATGGCCTGCGGAGAGTAAGAATTGATCTATGTTTGCTGCATCAGCCCCTTGGAAGTTCAGGGTCATGACTCCTGCGGGGGCCTCCCTGTCTTCAGTCCTCATGCTTGGGAGTGGGGAGACCCTTTGACCACTCAGGGCTGAAGAGCCCTAGAATCCCATTGGAAACCTGGGGGTGCTGACTCAGTCCTGACTGGACCTGGACAAGGAGCCTCAACTTCAGCTCCACACATCTGAGTGCAAACTGCACAGGGCTTGGCTCTGCTGTGGGGTTTAGGGGTGGGGCACTGATTCCCTGGTTCCCTTGAGGAGGGTCTAGATGAAGGTGGGGTTTCTATTCTGATGTCTGTTCTCACTTCTCTTGTTCATTCAATCCGGGCTATTGCCCAAACACGGGCAGCCCCTGCCTCGGGGCTGGAGCCACAGGGTGGGAGGTGTGTGTGTGTGCCTGTGACTGTGTACAGGTGTTCACCCGGGAGATGTGAGCAAGGCTGAGTGTGTGCACCAGGGTAAGAGTGTGAGTGTGGGGGCCTTTGAGCACACCAGTGTGAGAGTGTGACTAAGCAAGTGCACTAGTGTCACTACAGGGGTGGGGGTGCCTATGAGTGTAGATGATGGTACTTGGGTGTGAGAGCACGAACATGAGTGGGGAAGGCAGTTACTGTCTGTGTATCTTAGAGGAAAACCCCAGAGGACCCAGAGTCCAATCTCTGCTCTGCTGTTGACCAGCTATGTGACTTTGGACAAGTTACTTCTCAGTCTGTTTCCATGCCAGAACACAAGGAGAAAAACCCCTCACAGGCCGTCATGAAGACAAGTGCAGGTATGCAGTGGAGACACTTTGTACTCTGTCCATTGTAGGTTCTTGGGAAGATCCACGAGCTTGCTCCATCCTCTGCCTGTCTCCCTCACTCCCACAACCTGTTCCTGCCCCAGACAGGCTCTGAGCTGGGGTGCTTTGGGGTCCCAGAGCGGCAGCCCACGCAGGGAGGTTCTGGGTCCCAGGCTCATGATTGGTTGGGGATGCAGAAAAGGAGTGGGTGAGGCTGCCACATCTGTCCTCTTCAGCTTCCATGTTTGACCCAAGGCCGCCTCACCCCATCAACACCAGCCCATCTTCACCCCATTGTTTGGCTCCAGATCTCTCCTCCATCTCATTCCAACCCCCCACACTCCAGACACTGCTACTTCTGCTTCTACAGAGGCAAAGGCCACCGGCAGGAGGCTCTCTCTCCAAGTTCCTTTTCTGACTTTCTTGACACCTTTCCCCACCAAAATTCTCGGGTTCTATGCCCTGTAGTCCACCACCTGTCTGTTTGTTGTACTGTGGTGGCTTGCATGTTGCTACAGTACTGGAAGATATGTCACCAGTATTTAAAATATCTGCAGGGTTACCTATGGAGAACAGATTTTAGTGGTTTCAGACTAAGACAGACTAGTAAGAAAGGCCTGGCGATCTAATTAAGTTAGCCAGTGAAAACCCTATAGGTCACAACAGCATATTGTCTAACTTGCTTGCTTTGGACATGTCACCAAGAAGGATCAATTGCTGGAGGAGGACATCATGTTTGGTGAAGCAGAGGGCCAGTAAGGGCAAGAGAGACCCTCAATGAGATGGATTGGCACAATAGCCATAATGATGGACTTGAACATGCTGGCAATCATGAGGATGACACAGGACCAGTCAATATTTCATTCTATTGTACGTGAGGTCACCATGAGTCTGAGTTGACTCACAGCAGTTATCTATTTATCTCTCTCTCTATGCCCTGTGGTACTCCCACTACCAGCCTCCACTGAGCAGATCTGTGGCCTCCAGTGGGAGGACACCTGTCTAAGCAGAAGAAAGAGTGGTTGCTGTATGCTGTTGAGTCAATTCTGACTCATAGTGACCCCATAGGACAGAGTAGAACTGCCCTATAGGGTTTCCTAGGCTGTGATCTTCATGGGAGCAGATCACCAGGCCTTTTCTCCCGCAGAGCGGCTGGTGGGTTCAAACCACCAACCTTTTGGTTAGCAGTTGAATGCTTAACCACTGCACCATTAGGGCTCCTGAAGAAATAGTGCCAAATCAAAACTAAACCCATTGCCGCGGAGTCAATTCCAACTTATAGCGATTCTATAGGACAGAGTAGAACTGCCCCATAGGGTTTCCAAGCAGACTACTACATCTTTCTCCCTTGGAGCAGGTTGTGGATTCGAACTGCCAACTGTTTTATTAGCAGCCGAGTGCTTAACCATTGCGCCACGAGAGCTCCTTCAGGGAAACAGTAGAGAACCTTTTTTAACATGTAATTTCCAGGTCCCACCCTAGACCTATTAAATCAGAATCTTAGGGATTGGGGCCAGAAGGTTTGCAAAAGAGGAAGAAAGCCTTCTCAGGTGATTCTGGTGCCACTAGTCCATGGACCTGCATTTGGAAGCTATCTGCTTATGCAGAAGTTCAGTGGTTCAATGGTTTGACTCCGTGTAGTTAGGAGTCACCTGGTGAAGATTTTTTTAATGGCCAGGCCAGAATCTCTGGGGCTGGGACTCAAGCATTAAAATAATTTTAATGCTCCCCTAGGTGATTCCAATGTGCAACCAAGATTGAGAACCACTATAATGTTTCCCAAATTCCTGGACGATAAGAATCAGCTGGGATGCTTGTTAAATATACAGCTTCTCAGGCTCCCTTCCCTGGAAATTCTGATTCTGTGGCTCTGGGATGGGGCCCAGGAATTTATATTTTTAATAATTACCACAGGTGATTTTTCTTATCAGGGAATTTTGGAGAAACTAGCCTGGAATCACCTGGGGATCTTGTTAAAATGCAGATTCTGATTCAGTAGGTCTGGGGCGAGAGGCTGAGGAACTAGAAGAAGTTCTGTCCAGCTGGAGCATAAATTAAGAGATGGTGAATGACAAGAGATGAGACCAGAAAGGAAAGCACGGACCTTATAAACCATGACAAGGAGCTTGAACTTGATCCCAAGGCCAATGAGGAGCCATTTTAAACAGGAGGTGGCTTGTTTAGATATGTGTTTTAAAAAGATTATTCTTATAACCATGTGAGGGATGGATTGGAGAATCAGACACCAGCCAGGAGGTTGTTGCCATGGTCCACGAAGAAGGTGGTGGCCTAGGCTAAGAAGGTGGAGAGCAGAGAGACAAGTTAGTAACTCTGGGAGAACTTAGTGATCAGTTGGATATGAGGTGAGGGTGAGGGAGTCTTAAGAGTTACCCTTGAGTTGGCTGCTGCTTTGGCAAGTGGAGAGGAAGAGTACCCGCACCTCACTAGGTTGAGAAGCTCCCTTCCATACCTGCTAATCTGTGGTCTGGTCATTGTTTGGCCTTAGTTCCTGTGGAACTCAGATGGGGGAGAGCAATAGGAAGCAACCTGGAATATGTTCTGGAACTGATGTCATAGAAAGTCCCTCTTCTTGGGTAACCCTGGAGGCTCCCTAGCAGCAGTTGCCAAGACTTGGAGGCTGCTTTGGGTGTTTGGGCTTCTGACACTTTGGCTTTCCATTTTATCTCTCTCCAGACATGGAAGCCTAGGTGAAGGGAAATGCAGGTCCAAAAACACCCTTGTTCTTGATCCCCTTCTGGATGACTCTCATGGTAGACCTTAAGTGCCCCCAAGGACCTCCCCAGGCCATTCCTCATGACATCTCTGCTTGGCCCACTGGCCCCATTCTGCCCTTGACTATAACACTTTCCCATCCCCATTGAGCTCTGACCACCTCTCAGACCATCCACTTGGAGGACACTCAGCTGGTTTTCCTGTTTGAGGACCTCATTTCTCTCTGTTTGCAGCTTGATGCTGGCTCAGCGTTCCCTAGACCCAGATGTTCCTTTGCAGTTCCTAGGCTGCTCTGTTACATCTTTCTTTTATGTAGCACCTACTATGGTACAAGCATGCATTAAAACTGAGATTCAAGTCATGCTCACCAGGGCAGGAGGGCCATTCCATTATAAGTATTTGCCATCATCATCTTTAGCATCTAGTGAAAGCTAATTATGTGCTGGGCACCAAGCTAAGGACTTCACATGTATTATCTTTACATGTATTATCTCAGGGTATGTCTGACACATCCCCAAGAAATAGGTTATTTTATTATTCCCATTTATGGATAAAGAAACAGAAGTAAAAACAGTAAGTAGCTTGCCCAAGGTCACTAGGCTAGGAATTGGTACCGGAACTCTGGTGCATCTGACTCAAGAGTGCATGCCCTTAACCACTGCCTCTCATGAGCTTCATCACCATCCCAAAGCCTCAGTTAAGTCCTCTGTCTGGGATTAGGCTCAGGACTGGATTTTTCCCAGAGCAAACATCAGCCAGGAATAAGGCTCATGCCCAGAGAAACTGAGGCATGGGGCAGAAGGTAACCCCAGAAGGGGTTTTTTGCAGTAGAAAGAGTGGGGGATCAGGGTTCAAAAGGACTGAGTTAGAGTCTTTCTCTGACCTTTGTTATCTGAGCAAAGCTGGCCAAGTCTTTAACCTCTAAGCCTCAGTTTCCTCATCTGTGACATGGGGATAGCATTGTGGGTACAGCAAGGAGTAGCCAGGAGCCCCTGGGCCTGGGCTTGTTCCCAAAATGTCAAATTGTGGTCAAACAAGAACACAGTCAACTTCCACTCTCAGCCTTCCATTAACATTTTGTGTTCTTTCTGTAGCTGTGGCTTGGGCCCTGGCCATCTTTTCTTACCTCTGTAAAATGAGAGTCTCTGGCCCAGCCAGTCTGGACAGCCCCCCAGTTTTAACAGTCCAGGGGTGCTCTACTAGAAGGCAAAATCCTTGTGACATTTTCCAAAGCACAACTGCTGCCAAAGAAGGGCTCTTCTTTTCCAGCAATGGATATAATCTTGGTGCCTGTGATTGTGTATATCAAGTCTCTCTACTTAGCCCTTCATTAATTCATCCAACGCACCTTTATTAAAATTTATTTTAAACGTCAAAAGTAAACCGTATTAGTTTACAAGGGCCGCCATAACAAAGTACCACAAACTGGGTGGCTTAAAACAACAGAAATTTATTCTCCCAGTTTTGGAAGTTAGAAGCTTCAGATGAAGCAGGGCCATACTTCCTCTGAAGGCTCTAGAGACGAATCCTTCCTTGCCTCTTCTAACTTCTGATGGTTGCTGTCGATCCTTGGTATTCCTTGACTTGTAAATGCAACACTCCAATCTCTCTCCTTCTGTGTTCACATGGCCTTCTCCCCTGTGTGTCTGTGTTTCTGTGTCTAAATGTCCCTCTTCTTATAAGACACCAGTCATATCAGACTTAAGGCACACCCTAATCCATTATGGCCTCATCTTAACTTGATTACATCTGCAAAGACCCTATTTCCAAACAAGGTCACATCAACAAGTTCTAGGTGGACATGAATTTTTGAGAAGCACTATTCAACCCAGTACATAGCCATGAATGCATTCTTGCTGTAAGAAATAGAGATGAATCACCCCTTCCAAACACAGAATTCTTCCTAGAGGTCAGTGCTGTGGTCAGCTTATTGCATATTCTTCCAGATCATTTCCTATGCACTTACATGCACATATATATTTTATGTAAATAAACACATAGTATTTTCTGTTTTTTCTTTTACACAAGTATTCATATTTTTCTGCAGTTCACTTTTCTAATTAAAAATATGGCTTGAAAAAATATGGCTTGGTGATATTTCCTATCAATACATATAGATCAACTAATTATTTTTAACTGCTTGCATATTAAGTAGTCCATAGCATGTGGGTGCCATTGTTTACTTACCATTCCCCTTTCAGTGGACTATTAGGTTGTTTCTAATTTTTCATTGTTATAAACAATGCTCAGTGAACTACCTGCTATGTGGTTCTGTGGGCAGACACAAATGTTTTGTTAGAATAGTGGATATCTAGAAATAGAATTGTTTGGACAAAAATGGACATAATTAATTTTAATAGAAAATGCCAAAGTACCCTCCAAAAAGATGAGTCAATTTATGGTGCCACCAAGAGTGGATGAGATGACCCACTTGTACATACTCTCTCCAATGCTGGATACTATCAATCTTTTGAATTTTTGCCAATCTAATAGATCAAGCAGAAACAAATCTTATGTTTGTTTTAATCTGCATTTCTCTAATTATGATCGCATTTCTCTAATGTTGAGCATATTGTCCTAAGTTTATTGGAAATTTTGTATTTCTTTTTCTGTAAATTGCCTATTCACATACTTTGCCCATTTTTCTGTTGGGTTTTTACAAATCTTTTTTTTTTTAATTTTTCCCATACAAAAATTTATATATACATTGCTATGTGACTCTAATTGATCTCCCCATACTGTGACAGCACGCTCTTCCTTTCCACCCCTGATTCCCCACGTCCATTCAACCAGCTCCTCACTCTCTCTGCCTTCCCAACTCACCTCTGGACAGAAGCTGTCCATTTAGTCTCTTGTATCTACTTGAGCTAAGAGGTACACTCCCCATGAGTATCACTCTATGTCCCACAGTCCAGTCCAACCCTGTCTGAAGAGTTGGCCTCGGAAATTGTTTTAGTTCTGGCCTGATAGAGACTCCAGGGAGCATGCTTTCCGGGATTCCTCCAGTCGCGGTCAGACCATTAAGTCTGGTCTTACTAGAATTTGAGTTCTGCACCCCACCTTTTTCCTGCTCCATCCGGGACTCTCTGTTGTGTTCCCTGTCAGGGCGGTCATTGGTGGTAGCCGGGCACCATGTAGTTCTTCTGGTCTCAGGCTGATGAAGTCTCTGGTTTACATGGCCCTTTCTGTCTCTTGGGCTAATACTTTCCTTGTGTCTTTGGTGCTCTTCATTCTCCTTTACTGCAGGTGGTTGGGACCAATTGATGCATCTTAGATGGCTGCTTGCTAGCTTTTAAGACCCCAGAGGCCACTCACCAAAGTATGATGCTGAACATTTTCTTAATAAGCTTTGTTATACCAATTGACCTAGATGTCCCCTGAAAGAATGGTCCTCTGACCTCTACCCCTGCTTCTCTGTCCCTCAAAGTGTTTGATTGTATTCAGGATAACTCCTTAGCTTTGGTTTAGTCCAGTTGTGCTGACTTC
>NW_004443943.1:27767049-27768140 GCF_000243295.1 Trichechus manatus latirostris
TCTGTTCCATTGGTCTATGTATCTGTTGTTGTACCAATACCAGGCTGTTTTGACTATGGTGGCAGTATAATAGGTTCTGAAATCAGGTAGTGTAAGGCCTCCCATTTTGTTCTTCTGGAGTAATGCTTTACTTATCCAGGGCCTCTTCCCTTTCCGTATGAAGTTGATGATTTGTTTCTCCATCTCGTTAAAAACTGTTGTTGGAATTTGGATCAGGATTGCATTATAAATGTAGATCGCTTTGGGTAGAATTGACATTTTCACAATGTTGAGTCTTCCTATCCATGAGCAAGGTATGTTTTGCCACCTATGCAGGTGTCTTTTGGTTTCTTGCAGTATTGTCTTGTATAGATTTCATTGTATAGATCTTTTATGTCTCTAGTTAGATTTATTCCCAAGTATTTTGTCTTCTTGGGGGCTATTGTAAATGGTATTGATTTGGTGATTTCCTCTTTGAAGTTCTCTTTCTTGGTGTAAAGGAATCCAACCGATTTTTGTATGTTTACCTTGTATCCTGAAACTTCGCTGAAATCTTTTATTAGTTCCAGTAGTTTTCTTGTGGATTCTTTGGGGTTTTCTGTGTATAAGATCCTCTCATCTGCAAATAGAGATACTTTGACTTCTTCCCTACCAATTTGGATGCCCTGTATTCCTTTTTCTAGCATAATTGCTTTGGCTAGGACCTCCAGCACAATGTTAAATAAGAGTGGTGATAAAGGGCATCCTTGTCTGGTTCTCATTCTCAAGGGGAATGCTTTCAAACTCTCTCCATTTAGGATGATGTTGGCTGTTGACTTTGTATAAATGCCCTTAATTATGTTGAGGAATTTCCCTTCTATTCCTATTTTGTTGAGAGTTTTTATCATGAATGGGTGTTGGAATTTGTCAAATGTCTTTTCTGCATCGATTGATAAGGTCGTGTGGTTCTTGTCTTTTAGTTATGTAATGGATTACATTGATTTTTTTTCTAATGTTGAACCATCCCTGCATACCTGGTGTAAATCACACTTGATCATGGTGAATTGTTTTTTTGATATGTAGCTGAATTCTATTGGCTAGAATTTTGTTGAGGATTTTTGTGTCAATGTTCA
>NW_004443943.1:27768240-27798046 GCF_000243295.1 Trichechus manatus latirostris
CATTCAGTGTAATTATTGATAGATATGAGTTTAGTGCTGTCATTTTGATGTCTTTCTTTGTGTGTTGTTGACAATTTCTTTGTTCCCCTTAATTTTCTGTGCTGAGTCATTTTTCTTTATGTGTTTTCTTTTCATCTTTTTCATTGTTGTTGATTTTGTGTCTGCTGAGTCTTTATATTTTTCTAGCTCTAATGTCCTGTCACCAGATGGTTAGATCTGTTACTAGGTATGTAAGCTCAGGAGTCTGTCCACTCCTCCTGTATGGATTCAGCTCAGGTGCCCAGGTAGATAGCCACGAATTGTGTAGTGCCGGCTCTCACCTATAGTTCTAGACAGGCATGGATGATTGGTGCAGGCACAGGCATCTGGCTGCAGCAGGGGGACACACTCTGAGCAAGGCAGGGGGCTGACGGCCGTCCCCAAGTGTCCAGGAGGAAGGCGTGTCCCTGTTCCCTAGAGTGTGTAGGTGGGTGGGTTTTGCAGCTGGATTATGAGCACCTAATGCTGTTGGTTGTAAGGACTGGGGGGCACCTCATCACAGGTGGCTAGGTGGTGTAGGTGGAGCCACCAGTCCTCAGGCCCTTGATGTGGGTAGGTGAAGACCCTGCTTAACGGGCAGAGCAGTGTCAAATGTCAAGAATCCACCACTTCACAGCTGAAACAGTTGAAGTTAGAGTACCAGTATATACCCTGTTGTACTGCGGTAATGAGAGCCTATGCTGTTGAGATGGGCCCACACAAGTCTATGCAGGGGGAAAGGCACTCAGAGTCCATGGATCCCTTATGCCTGTGCCTAGGCAAAGGAGCTGTGCCTACCCTGGGTTCCTGGCTTAGGGGAGCCGGCCGTTTACTTTTTCCCCTGTTTGTTAATTTTTTCACTCTCCAAGGCAGGGAGAATGGCTCCGGGCGTGTAACGGATCCTACTTCTGGCCCAGGGGACTCAGCAATTGTTGAAGATGGTCTGGGACCCAGTGCAGAGCAGGGAGTGGGGAGGTAAATGGGAGAGAGATTTTTCCCTAAGGGGAGGGGGGTGTGTGTTTTTGATCCGCATGGTAAGCTGTACCCAAGTACTTATCTTTCACCGATGAGGGCTGCTTCTCACTGGTTCTGGGTGGCCGTGTGGACTCTCTCATGCTGGGTCTCTCCCGGTGCAGAAAATGCACCTCCAGAGCACCGCAGCTTGACTGCCTCACCGCTCACCCATGAGCTGCTCAGGCCTGAAGGGCTCAGGTTCTCGCCAGGTCAGATCTGGCAACTCCTCACTGCTTCCGAAACTCTCTCCCTCCCCCTGCCACTCAGTACAGTTCCTCAACTCTGCCTTTGATGTTCAGGGCTCCCAGATTGCAGTATGTAATTGAATCACTTGTTTTTTCCGGTCTTTGTTGTAAGAGAGTCCACCAGAGGCCTCTGACTCTTCCGCCATCTTGGTCCTGCCTCTCAGAATTCTTCACAAATCTTTTTCTTATTGGTGTGTTGGAACTTTTTATTCTGGATATTAATATTTGTTATACTTTAGTTGCTTGTCTTTCAAATGTTACTTATTCTTTTATGGTACAGTAGTTTTAAATTTGTTGTTGTTAGGTGCCATTCAGTTGGTTCCAACTTATAGCGGCCCTATGTACAACAGAACAAAATGCTGCCCGGTCCTGCACCAACATCACAATCGTTGTTTTGCTTGAGCTCATTGTTGCAGCCACTGTGTCAATCCATCTCTTTGAGGGTCTTCCTCTTTTTCACTGACCCTCTACTTTACCAAGCATAATGTCCTTCTCCAGGGATTGGTCCCTCCTGATAACATGTCCAAAGTATGTGAGATGAAGTCTCTCCATCCTTGCTGCTAAGGAGCATTCTGGATGTACTTCTTCCAAGACAGATTTGTTCATTCTACTGGCAGTCCATGGTATATTCAATATTCTTTGCCGACACCATAATTCAAAGGCATCAATTCTTCTTTGGCTTTCCTTATTCATTATCCAGCTTTTGCATGCATATGAGGCAACTGAAAATACCATGGCTTGGGTCGTCTGCACCTTAGTCCTCAAAGTGAAGTCTGCTTTTTAACACTTGAAAGAGGTCTTTTGCAGCAGATTTGCCCAATGCAATACCTCATTTGATTTCTTTCTATTTTTTTTTAATTGTGGTAAAATACGCATAAAAAACATTTGTCATTTCAATCATTTATACTTGTACCATTTAGTGACAATTCCTCCACATCCTTGTCAACACTTGTTGTTTTCCATTTTTCTGATATTAGCTATCCTAGTGGGTGTCAAGTGGTATCTCATTGTAGTTTTTTTAAACTGTGCTTTAGATGAAGGTTTGCAGAGCAAATTGGTCTCTCATTAAACAATTAATACACATATTGTTTTGTGACTTTGGTTGCCAACCCCATGACGTGTTAACACTCTCCCCTTCTCGACCTTGGGTTCCCCATTACCAGCTTTCCTGTCCCCTCCTGCCTTCTCATCCTTGCCCCTGGGCTGGCGTGCCTATTTAGTCTTATTTTGTTCTATGGGCCTGTCTAATCTTTGACTGAAGGGTGAACTTCAGGAGTGACTTCAGTATTGAGTTAAATGGGTGTCTGGGAGCCATATTCTCAGGGTTTCTCCGGTCTCTGATCTTTTTGTGAGTGAGAATTTTGTTCTACATTTTTCTCCAGCTCTGTCCAGGGCCCTCTATTGTGATCCCTGTCAGAGTAGATGGTGGTGGTATCTGGGCACCATCTAGTTGTACTGGACTCAGTCTGGTGGAGACTGTGGTCCCTGTGGTCCATTAGTCCTTTGGACTAATCTTTCCCTTGTGTCTTTGGTTTTCTTCATTCTCCCTTGCTCCAGATGGGATAGGACCAGTGGGTCATTTGATTTCTTGACTGCTTCTTCCATGGGTGTTGATTGTGGATCCAAGTAAAACAAAATTCTTGACAACTTCAATATTTTCTCCATGTATCATGATGTTGCTTATTGGTCCAGTTGTGAGGATTTTTATTTTCTTTATGTTGAGGTGTTATCCATACTGAAGGCTGTAGTCTTTGATCTTCATCAGTAAGTGCTTCAAGTCTTCTTTGCTTTCAGCAAGCGAGGTTGTGTTATTTGCATATCGCAGGTTGTTAATAAGTCTTCCTCCAATCCTGATGCCACATTCTTCTTCATATAATCCAGCTTCTCAGATTATTTGCTCAGCATACAAATTGAATACGTATGGTGAAAGGATACAACCCTGATGCACACCTTTCCTGATTTTAAACTACACAGTAGCCCCTTGTTCTGTTCGAACGACTGCCTCTTGGTCTATGTACAGGTTCCTCATGAGCACAATTAAGTGTTCTGGAATTCCCATTTTTCTCAGTGTTATCTGTCATTTGTTATGATCCACACAGTCGAATACCTTTGCATAGTCAATAAAACACAGGTAAACATCTTTCTGTTATTCTCTGCTTTTAGCCAAGATCCATCTGGCATCAGCAGTGATACCCCTCATTCCACATCCTTTTCTTAATCCAGCTTGAATTTCTGGCAGTTCTGTGTCGATGAACTGCTTCAACTACATCAACAAATGAAGGTCCGGAAAGCTTTACTCCATCCACATCATTAAGGTTGACTGTACTTTGAGGAGACTCTTCCCCTGTCATATTCTGAGTGCCTTCCAATGTGACGGGCTCATCTTCCAGCACTATATCAGACAATGTTCTGCTCCTATTCATCCTATTTCACTGGCCAATTTTTTTCCGAAGTAGGCCACCAAGTCCTTCTTCCTAATCTATCTCCATATGGAAGCTCTGCTGAAACCTGTCCTCTACGGGTGACCCTGCTGGTATTTGAACTACCGGCGGCATAGCTTCCAGCATCATAGCAACAGACAAGGCACCATAATATGACAAACTGACAGATTAGTAGTGGTTTTAAATTTAGATGTAGTATATTTGCCAATATTTTTCTTTATGTTTTGTATTTTGTGTCTTCAGACAGCCTTCTCTAATCTGAAATAATTTAATATTAACTTGTATTTTTTTCTAATAGTTTTATAGTCAGCTCTTCATTTCCCCTGGGATCTACTTTGTGAACGGTATGAGATAGAAACAATCCGTTTGTAAAGCAAAGTTTAGAGACCTCCACCGCTATCACCAGGTATCTGGACTATGAATCCGATTTGCTAATATCAAGGCATATGGTTGGTGTTTGCATTTTAGAATGGGCAGAACTTGTAAGCAATGGCAGGAGTCTCGTGTGGTGAAGGGTAGGTAGGGGTGACGTGAGGGGACCCCTGCCGAGGGCTCAGTAGAGTAAAGGTAAGTATAGGATACTGACCTTGGCTTTCCCTTTCTCACCCTTAGTATGAAAATAGCTCCAGGCAAATAGAACAGCTGGTGATCCCCAGAGGACAGGCCCTAAGAGGCACATGTGTCCACCTGATGTACAAGGAGGCATCCAATACAGCACCTATCATACCACACAGAATGGTCTGTTTTGTTTTCTTAGCTCCTCTCCCCTAACTAAGATGTCAACCCCTGGGGGGCAGAGACTATTCTCTTCATTTTTTGTCTCTCCTGTACCTAACACAGAGCTGGCATTCCTTGTATGAATTCGTAGATACACTCCCTTGTACCCACATTTCTGTGTGCTCATGCTCAGGTGTGTGAGGGATGTGCCTCTGGGCGAGCATATGCCCTTCCCCACGTGCACAGACGCATGTTGAGGGTGCACCTACATACAAGTGGGTATGCTCACATCTCTGACTGCCTGGGTGTGCCAGTGCAAGCTAGTCTACCCATGTCTGTGGGCAGCAACACACCCGTGCTTTCCTTCTCTCCCCTACTAGCTTTCTCACCCACCATTTCCTTTAGTCATGAAGCCTTTTCTCCTCGCAGGTAGAAGTATCTGTTAATGGGGACAAAGTCAGGACACTGCAATCCTTATAGTTTCTCCTGGGACAGCCTCAATCTTTTCACCTCCTCCCCCCTTCCTTCTTTTCTTCTCCCCTTCCCTTTCTAGTCCACATCTCTCCCCTTCCCCTTCGGGAGGAAGCTCATCTGAGCTCAGCCTTTGCTGACACGGCCATTTGGGCCCATTAGCTGCCTCCTAATGAGTGACTGCCTTCTCGGCCCCTTCCCCCACCCCAACTGGGAGGGAGGGATCAATTAGCTGATGCTGTGAGCACACACACACACACACACACACACACACGTACTCATGCCTCCATGTACACATGTACACATCACATACACACTCATAAATACGCTCATAACAAATAGACACACATGCAGCCTTCCCTCTTGACCAATATCCTTTTTGAGGTCCCTACCTTTCCAGTGTCCACCCCTGCTGCTCAGTTCAACAAGCAGAACACCCACTGTCAACACCATGCACCCCACACCAACCCCGCGAACCCAGCTCATTTCCAGCTTCCCATCACTCCAAATGGAGTCTAACTCTCATATTTTGCAGATGGGCAAACTGAGGCTCATAGTGGGGAAGTGACTTGCCCAAGAACCTTCAGTCAGTTAGAAGCCAAGCTGGGAGTAGTCCCCATGTCCTCTGACTCCCAGTGCAGTACAGTCAGCAGACAGAAATGGAGTATGTGGACATGATCCTGGAACAGATGGGGACCTGGGGAGGCTGTGTGCATGCAAAGGAGGGAGAGGGTAAGCTCTTGGGGAGACCTGCCTTCTTGGTCCCACAGAATCAGCTTGGCCCAGAAATTATGGTGAAATGAGGTTCAACCTTCATCTCTCCTCTTGCCTTCCCGAGCCTCGCCTTAGCTTTCTCTCCCTCCACTGAGTACTCACCCTGATGGAAGCTCCCTCTTGGTTACACAGGAAGGGGGCACCTCAGTGAGGATCCTGTTCCAAAAAGTGACCCTGAGGACCAGGGGAGGCTAAGTCCCAGCCTGGCCCTGTTCCTGACCCATCTTCCAGATTCCACATGAGGACAGGAAGTATGAGAACTGGGCCACAGGCCTGAGACAGGCAAGACCCAGCACGGACAGCCCAGGCCAGCTGGGCCAGGATGCCCCGGCACCACCACCCCAGCCAGTCAAGAAAGTCTGGAAGGCTACAACAGCTGGGTTATGACTGAAACCCAGGAATTCTATCTCCTGAGGCCCTGGTCCATCTAGGACTGGGCCTTGTCCACAGGCTCTGTATGAACGAGGATTTGAGGCTGGTTAGGAGGACTCTTTTTAAAGCTGACCCAGGAAGGGTCCAGGTAGAGGTGGGACTGGAGTTATCTAAAGGTCCTGCAAGGACTCACACCTGTCTGCCCACAAGTCTCCATCACTCTTAAGGCCTCAGTGATACCTGATGTGATTTGAGAGGGGCATCCGGGGAGCCCATCCTTGGATGATGTGGACCCTTCAGTAGTCTCAGCCAAGCTCCCAGGCCACTTGCTAGCCCTTCCCCTCAGCAGTGCTCAGCTCGGCTCAGCAAGTCCTCCCCTGGAGTGAGTTTCCAAAGGGATGTCCACTTCCAGCACAGCTCCTCACCCTGCCCTCAGAGGCATGGAGCAGCAGAGCCCCCGTGCTGGAGCTGATGGAGGCTCTCACCTTAGTTGGATGTGGGCTTGGACGGGGTAGTAGAGGGCACAGCAGAGGCTCTAGGCCAGATCAGGAAGACTTGGGCTGGAATCTTAATTTCCCACTTAATACCTGAGTGACCCTGGAGAGCTACCCCATTTTTAGGAGTTTCTTCACCTGTAAAATGAAGAGAACAAGAGTTTCTTCACAAGGGTTTGTTGCAAGGGTTAGAAACCATGTATAATCTCAATATCATTGACAATTTCCATAAGGGTGTATGCAAAGAAACCATTAACAATTGTGTCTTAGTTATCTAGTGCTATTATAACAGAAATACCACAAGTGGATGACTTTAACAAACAAATTTATTCTCTCATAGTTTAGGAGGCTAGAAGTCCAAATTCAGGGCACCAGTTCCAGGGGAAGGCTTTCTCTCTCTGTTGGCTCCGGGGGGAAAGTCCTTGTCATCAATCTTTCCCTGGTCTAGGAGCTTCTCAGCACAGGGTTCCTGGGTCCAAAGGACACGCTCTGCTCCTGGCTCTTCTTTCCTGGTGGTAATGAGGTCCCTCTCCTCTCTGCTTGCTTCTCTCTTTTATAATTTAAAAAAGATTGACTCAGAATACAATCTAATCCTATAGATTCTGTCCTGCCTCATTAACATCATTAAAAAAAAAAAACACTTGTTGCCATAGAGTCGATTCTGACTCATAGTGACCCTATAGGACAGAGTAGAACTGCCTCTTAGGGTTTCCAAGGAGCAGCTTGTGGATTTGAAATGCCGACCTCTTGGTTAGCAGCTGTAGCTCTTAACCACCACACCACCAAGGCTCCCATTAACGTCATAGAGGCTAGGATTTACAACACATAAGAAAATTACATCAGATCACAAAATGGAGGACAGCCACACAGTACTGAGAATCATGGCCTAGCCAAGGGGGACATAATTCAATCCATAACAAATGGTTACCTCTGGAAATGGGAGTAACAGGAGGAGGGGAGGGGACTTTTATGTTTCACTTTATACCATTGTGTACTATTTTAATTTTACCACTAAACAAATATACTTTTATTTAAAGAAAGGAATGAAAGAGAAAAGATGAAGCACACTTAGCCAAATATCTGACCCTCAGGTGAGTCAGTAAATGGTAGCCTTGTTGTTGAGTCGATTTTAACTCACAGTGACCCCAGGTGACAGAGTAGAACTGCCCCATAGGATTTTCTAGGCTGTACTTTTTATGAGAGCAGATTGCCAGGTCTTTCTCCTGCGGAGCGGTTGGGTGGGTTTAAACTATGAACCTTTCAGTTTGCAGCCAAGTGCTTAGCTTAACTGTTGTGCCACCAGGGCTCCTCAATGGTAGCCTTAATTATTACTTATTAAGTGTGTAACAATCCCTCCTTCAGTGGCCATTGTGTGTAACAATCCCTCCTTCAGTGGCCATTGTGTGTAACAATCCCTCCTTCAGTGGCCATTGTGTGTAACAATCCCTCCTTCAGTGGCCATTGTGTGTAACAATCCCTCCTTCAGTGGCCATTGTGTCTATGTATGAAAGTGATTTGTGAATAAATTGCTGTGTAAATGTCAGTTCTGATTAACTTCTAGGTAATGATGTATTTCTATGCATAATATATGTATGTGAGATGACTTATCCTAAGTGTGAGTAGGCGTATATATCCTTAAGGGTAATTCTGCAAATGTTGCAGGGTGGTAGCCAGGTTGCCTAGGTTTGAATCCTGAACCCACTATTTACTAGAGATATGATCTTGGCCAAGTTACTTACTCTCTGTTGCTCGGTCTTCTTATCTTTAGAATGGGAATATGATGTACGTACTCCACAGGGTTGCTGTAAAGATTTAAATGAGCAGTTATATAAAACTCTTAGAACAGCCCCTGGCACACAGTGAGTGTGCAATAAATGTGTTTTATTTTATATATGTGTGTACATGTTAGTATTTTTTACCCGCTTTAAAGGAGGGACACTGTTGAGTTGTGTCTCCCAAAAATATGTGTTGTAAAGTGGCACAGTGGTTAACTGCCACAGCTGCTAACCAAAAGGTCGGCAGTTTGAATCCACCAGGTGCTCCTTGTAGACTCTATGGGGCAGTTCTACTCTGTCCTATAGGGTGGCTATGAGTCAGAATTGACTCGATGGCAATGGGTTTGGTTTTTTTTTTTAATACCTGTGGTTAGGAGCTCTGGTGGTGCAGTGGTTAAAGTGCTTGGCTGCTAACCGAAAGGTTGGCAGTTCGAACCCACCAGCTACTCTGAGAGAGAGATGTGGCAGTCTGCTTCCATAAAGATTTATAGCCTTGGCAAAGTCATAGAAGCTTCATAGGCAGGGGACCGAGTTACTGGGCTGAGGGATGGAGACACGTATCCAGAGTCAGAGCCCAGCCTTTGGGGAGGGACGGCCTGTATCCAGACTCAGAGCCCAGCTTGAGGGGAGACAGGGGAGCTGAGACAGGATGGCCCCCCTACCTCGGAGGCACAGCCGTTTTGCTGGTGTAGACCCGGGAGAGCTGCCATCAAGTCGATTCTAACCCATGGAGACCCCATGTGTGCACAGTAAAACTGCTTCATAGGGTTTCAAGGCTGTGACCTTTTGGAAGCAGATTGCCAGGCCTGTCTTCCAAGACACCTCTGGGTGGGTTTGAACGGCCAACCTTTCAGCTAGTGTGCTTTAAACCAACCAACCCAAACCCATTGTGGTGGAGTTGATTCCGACTCATAGCAACACTATAGGACAGAGTAGAACTGCCCTATAGAGTTTCCAAGGCTGTAATCTTTACGGAACAGACTATCACATCTTTCTCCAGCAGAGCGGCTGATGGGTTGAAACCGCTGACCTTTTGGTTAGCAGCTGAGTACTTAACCAGTATGTCACCAGGGCTCCTAGTGTCCTTTAGATCTGCAGAAATCAGAGGTTCTGAACCCAAAACTGCCTGTGGTCAGGCAAGTATTTATGGGAATCATAGGACAAAGTTGAAATGGGATACACTTACTCTACCTCCCCCATTGACCATGATAACACGTACACATGAAACCTTACACACACAGACGCACGCATGCGCAAGCTCAAGTGCATTTATAATCACGCAAGCACAAGCACACACACATCACCTGCAGATACGTGCACACAATCATGTACACAGAGATGCATACAGGCAGAGTCACACGGTGACAGTGCCGGAACCCAGTGTGCTTTCTCTCACTTAAGAGATTAAGAAACCAGATCTTGGGAGCTTAAATAGTGTGGCCAGGAGCCTCTTTGAGGGAACCTCCGAAAGAGGCCCTCTTAAGGTTTTTCTGTCCTGAAAAGCCATCCTTGACTAATGCCTTGTGGCCATCCCCCCCTGCCCAAGTGTGTTTTGTCGCTCTGTGGAGAGCCTCACCCCCCTACGACTGCCACATTTGTGTGCACACCTAGGTCTCACCCACTCCTGAAATGGGGGCTGTAGGAGCAGAACTTCAGGTTGAGGGTTCCAAGAGGGTGGGGGCAAATCTTCCCCCAGCAGAGCTCTGCCCCCACGGACATTGCCTTAGAAGGGAGTCACTGAGTTCTAGGGGTGGCCAAGTAAGTTGAGATGAGGTGGAGGGATGTGGGAGTGGAAGGAACCTTGGAGGCAAGCTGTGATTGGGAGTCATCTGACACCCAGACTCAGCACCACAATACCTGTGCCTCTTGCACACCCAGACACCCTCCTCCTCGGGGGTGGAGGTGTGAGGAGCAGTAAGGGGAAAGAGAGTGCAGGACAAGGTGGAAAAGGCCAACAAGGTGGGCATGTGTAAGAGAAGTGGAGGAAGGTGCAGGTCTTCATGTTCTATTTTTCTGTAAACCTTTTATTGAATTATATATCCAGAAAGTATATAAATTTATGTCTACGCTTTGTGATTTATTGTTATATATGAATATAGAGCTCAGTGAATGTTCACAAAGGGGACACACCCATGTAAACAGCATCCTAATAAAAAAAAAAAACATTCTCTTGCCACAGGGAACACCTCAGACCCCTTTCCGGCGTAATGCTCCCCCAAGGGTGTGCATGCAAAAGCTGGACAATGAATAAGGAAGACCAAAGAAGAATTGATGCCTTTGAATTACGGTGTTGGTGAAGAATATTGAATATACCATGGACTGCCAGTAGAATGAACAAATCTGTCTTGAAAGAAGTACAGCCAGAATGCGCCTTAGAAGCAAGGATGACAAGACTACATTTCATGTACTTTGGACATGTTATCAGGAGGGATCAATCCCTGGAGAAGGGCATCATGTTTGGTAAAGTAGAGGGACAGTGAAAAAGAGGAAGATCGTCAATGAGATGGATTGACACAGTGGCTGCAACAATGGGCTCAAGCAAAACGACTGTGAGGATGGCACAGGACTGGGCAGTGTTTCATTCTGTTTTACACAGAGTCTCTATGGGTTGGAACCGACTTGACAGCACCTAACAACAACAACAACAAGAGTGACCCTATTCTGACTTCTTATACCATAGATTAGTTTTGCCTGTTTTTATACTTTACATAAACGGAATCATAGAGTATATTAACTTTTGTGTCTGGATTCTGTTGCTCAACATTATAGTTCTGAGGTCTATCCATGTTGTTGTGCAGTCACACATTCTTGAACAATATTTGTACATTAAGATGCACACACATTACACTCCTAAGAGTTCACAAATAGGCAGGCTTATATGTATATGGTTCTGCCACAAGTACACATGCCCAAACTGTTCACACACAGGTATAACACATGACTATAAGCACACACCCAGGTTCTCTGCACACACACACACTCTCACTGCACTCACAAATGTGTTTATCATGCATACACATTTACACATGCACTCAGACACAGTCTCACAGGTTCATCGGCTATAATACATGTACATACACTCATGCACACATATATGTCACTCACACACTCATATGATACCTGTTGTCACTCACAATTATATTACCAATTAGTTGCTATTGAGTTGACTTTGACTCATGGTGAGCCCATTTGTGTCATAGTAGAACTGTGCTTGATGGGGCTTTCAATGGTTGATTTTTCTAAAGTAGGTCTCCAGGGCTTTCTTCTGAAGTGCCTTTGGGTGGACTTGAACCTCCAACCTTTCAGTTAACAGCTGAGTTCATTAGCCATTTGAACCACCCAAGTGTATATGTAAATACTCACACCTAAGTACTCATGCTTATACGCACACTGGTTCTCACACACATGAACACATTCTCAAGACAGACTCATCATATACCTGGGTTCTCACACACAAACGCACACTCTCACACACACTGCAGACTCCCAGAAGCCGCCTTGCTGCTTGCACACATGTACACGCTCTCTCATGCTGGCAGACTCCCAGCTTCTCCAGCTCAGGCTCTAAACAGACAGAGGAATGCGATCAAATCGACAGCTGAAAACTGTCCTGAGAGCAAAGCTATACTTTGCAGAGAAATCTGAGCCGTTATTGGAGGGACACAAGTGTCTGTGTGTCTGGGAGGTGGGGGGAGAAGGGAGGTGAGGAGGTGGTCTCCCAGGGTGCCTGTGGCCATTGGGCTGTTTTCATTATAAAAAATGATGAAAGGGCCAGGGCAGTGAGAGCATGGCTGTGAGTAAATAAAGCTGCCACCTTTGACCCTTGGAGGCCAGGGCTCATCCCAGAACTGATGCTCATTAGGGAGGGGGTTACTCAGGGCCAGCCCAAGTTCTCCAGCACCCGAGGCTGAAGGCCAGACTCCCAGGGGGAAGGGGACCTGTATAAGAGGAGAGGACACACAGAGGGAGTAAGGGATGGGAAAAGAAGTGGGGGATATGTGGGGGGAGCAAAGGATGCGGAAGGGGGGCTGGGGACATTGGGGAGAGGGTGAGGGCCGGGGGGGGGAGGGGTGAGGACAGGGAAGAGAGCCCTGCTTTCGGGCTGCCCCTGCCTGGAATCCTCTCTGGGTAGTCTCTCTAGGGTCTCTTCCGCTCCTGGGCTCCAAAACAAGCATACATCCCCCTTCTCATGTTTAAGGCTTGGTTTGCTTGTTTTTCTAATCACCAGGAACTACAGACAAACAGAGGTTAGCAAAAATAACAAACACAGGGCAAACTACAAAGTCACCAGCAATCCTAGAAAGGCTGAGAAGTGGCCGATGATGACTTTGACAGAATGAGAGCGTTGCCGGGCCTGCCTCCTGTGGGCCCCTCCTGAGCTCCTTTCCTGGAGGGCCTGTCTCAGCCAAAGCTTCATAAAATTGGCCACAGGGACAAATAAGTGAATAAATGAATGGGTGGATGAATGACAGAAGGGTCTTGGTAATCCCTCCCCAGCTCTATCTGGGTTCGGAGCTCTTCTGACATATATGTGGGGTTGGCCTCACTATGGAGTCAAGCAGGAACCTCAGCCCTTCCCAGCCCTCCTCTTTCTCTTCTCTCTGCAGCTGACCATCTGGACCCACCCCCACCCCTGCCCAGGGCTCCTGAAGGTTCACCTTGTTGAGGCCTCAGAGGAAGGACCCTTTGCAGTCTGGCTCCCAAAGAGCCTTGCCCAGCCTGTCTCCCCATCCTGCGCCCAGCCGCCATGCCTTTTGTTCCTCCTAGAGGCCACTAAGTAGGTCCTGGGCTGGTTGTAATAAAAGAGTGCTAATAATAATAAAATAAAACAATAAACACAAAGTTTTCATCAAAAGATAAGGAGACTTTCAGGTTTACGTACATGAAAGGGACACATAGGGGAAGGTGACTGGAAACAGACCATTTTACCACCTGCCCCTGCCATCCCGTCTGTCCTGGCTTAGGGAGAGGAATAGACTGTTGAAGAAAAGCAGGCCCATTTTCCAGTAAGCCTGGAGACTTGTGGCTGGAGCTGCGGCCCTGAATTGGAGGACTGATTACTGAAGGAATGCCTCGAGTAAGGAAGCTCGAAGCAGGACGGACGGAGCTGGTATGGGGGTCTGTCCTTGGCTGGGGGAGTTGCCTCTGTCCAGTGAGACATGGCCTGTAGCCAAGTGGCCAGAATATGGCCCCTATTTATCCCCTGGGCATAAGAACTATTTTTCCCCACGTCCCTGAGGGTGAGCTGGCCTGGTCTTTGTCCCTGGGAAAGGGGGAAGGATCCCAGGCAGCTGAGCCGGGGTGTCTGCACTGGATTCTTGGTCTACACCAAAGGCTCCTTCCTGAACAAATTTCTCTTATGTCATCAGCTGAGATGAGGGAGAAAGCCAGGTAGGCTCAGCTTCAAAACCAGCCAGAGACCAGAAAGACACAGGCATCATGGAATCAAACGCTGTTTTCTGCCTCCTCCCTTAGGGTTTCCTTTAACCCCAACCCAAATTACAACCAATTTTTACTGAAAAGTTTTTCTCTGCCAGACACTGTCCTATGGTCTTTACTTGGATTAACTCATTTAATCCTCACATAACTATGAATAGTGCTATTAGTATCCTCATTTTACGCATGGGAAACTGAGACTCAGAGAGGTGAAGTGACTGGTCCAAGTTCTCCCAGTTTTTAAGTGTAGGGCTGGAATTGGAACCCAGGCAGTCTGGCCTCTAGGGGCTGGCAAGTATCTGAGTCTGGTTTGGGGGCACGAAAGCCCAGGCTGAGGATCAAGTTCAGGAGTCAAGAGTCAGGTCGGAAGGTAGATCGGCATCCACAGCTAGCTGGATCTCTACTGCTGGGGTTCCCTCATCTGATCTGGAGCAGGTATAGTCCTAGGCCTTCCACAAGCAACACCAATTCTTGTCTGTGTTGACCAAAAGGTGGAAACACATCCTTCTCCTCTCCCCATTTTATAGCAGTTCTACCTTCTCAACAGCAACAAAAAAATCCATCGATTTTAAACACAACAGTTTCCATCAGTCATAATGGTTGATCCTTTGATCCTTATCAAGGTTAACACCTGTATTTTTTCCAAGTTGTAGTCAGTAAGAATATACAGTCTTCTTTGAATTTTTTTATTTAACGTTTAACATGTACATATATCTTCCTACATCCACATATCCTCATATTAATCATTTTAAGTCTTGAATCCATCTTGTGTTGCTATTTATATAAGATATAAAATACCTTAAATAAACTTACTTTCCAAGTGGCAAAGCTTTTCCCAACACCATTTATTGAGTAATGTTCCCTTCCCCATTGTTTTCTAAACTCTGTATTAAATTCTTAGGTGTGATTGGGTCTATTTCTGGGCTCTATTCTGTCCCACTGATTTAAAAGACTATTTTTGTGCCAACACCTCACTCTTGCCATTTAGTTGCTTTGTAATAGAATGTTTTAACATCTGGTCAAACTTGTTCTTCTTTAGAAAACTATTTGTTATGTCCACCTATTTACTCTTTCATGTGAAACTTAGAATCATTTTTTGCAGAGTTCCAAGAAAATTTCTAGTGTGACTTTGATTAGTAGGGCACTAAATCTAAAACTTATCTTGAGGAGAATTGACATTTTTACAATGCTTAGCATCTTCACCTAGGAATATGGTATGTCTCACCACTTCTCAGTGTTATGTTTAGCAATTCGAATGGCTGTGTACTATTCCTTGGATCACTGGTGGCACAGTGGGGAAGAGCTATGGCTGCTAACCAAAAGACTGGCAGCTCGAATCCACCAGCCACTCCTTGGAAACCCTGTGGGGCAGTTGTACTCTGTCCTATAGGGTTGCTACAAGTCTGAATTGACTCAATGGCAACGGTCTGGTTTTTACGGGTATTATTCCTTTGTGCTGATGTTCCCTGGCTGGGTTAACCATTTCCCTAGTGTTGGGTATTTGGGTTGCTTCCAAGGTTGGGCTGTTATGAATAGTGCTGCCATAAACATCTTTGAACAAATTGCTTTTTTATTTCCTTGGGACATGGTTCCAAAAGTGGGATTGTCTGATCGAAGGATATGAACAGTATCATGGTTTTTGTTACATAACCGAGGGAGGATGGGACCAATTTACAGTGCTACCAGCAACATATGAAGAAATATCCACTTTTCCCTTAACAAACCCTTGAACAGCCTGAAGACTCAAAAGGGTAATTTGTTCCTAAGGTCAACAAGCTACAGCCACCCAAGGACAAAGAGGGAGTTTGAGAGCGCAGGGTATTGAAGAGGCCTGATCCCATAGCCAGAGAGGCAAGCTGCCTCAGTCAGGCCTGCAGCTGCCTGCTGCCCTTGTGTCCTTCTCAGAGCCTGATTCCCTGTCAGCATGGAAGCCTGGTTTATTTTTATGTATTTAGCATACATTTACAAAACATTTGTTATGGGCCAGGTGCTATTCTAAGCACTTGAAAATATGAACACATTTACTTCTCATAATAAGCTCGGGAGGTAAATGCTATTGCCATCCCCATTTTACATGTAAGGCAACTGAGTCATGGAGAAGTTTGATGTAGGTCACATAGCCAACAAGATTCAAACTTAGCCTGACATCAGATTATTAACCACTGTGCTCTGGACAATGGCAGCAGGTACTTCAACTTTGTAGCTCCCTTTCTTTCTCGAGGTCCTGCAGCCCCAATCTCCTCCAGGGAAGAAAGACCCTAAATCTTCCTGTTCTGGGCATCAGGCCTTCTTGCACTGGCCTTCCAGTGACCTCTTTCTCCTAAACAGACACCACGTGTTGGATCCTGTCATGTGTCAGCCGTTGGGTGACATACTATTTTGACAATTGACATACAATTAACATACATTTTTCATCTCTTTTAATCCTTGTCACAATCATACAAGGTAGGTAGCATATCTTTATTTTATAGAGGAGGAAACTGAGGCTCAGAGAGGTTAAGTGAGTTGCCCAAGACCACACAGCTAGTGGAATGGCACAGGGAGCATCCAAATCAGGGACAGATTATCCAATAAGCAAGGTAAGCATGTACTTAGAGCATGAACAAAACAGAGCACAAGTTGTCCAAAGCAAAGACTAAGTTCACTGACTCATTTTTCTTTGTTGTAGAATACGTGGAATATTCTTTTAGTAGAAAATGTGGTATACAGAAAAAATCTTAGTACCCCGCATCCACTAAAAATTTTATAATCCAGTTCATCTCATTCTGTTAAAATGGCATATGCCACTTTTGCGTTCAATCGCTAATATTATAGTCGCATTTAAAAAGAAATTACATCATGGATGGCTAAGACACACACACATACATATGTATGTACATAACGTGTGTGTATATAACTTACATATCCCATTCGAATGTATGAGTAAGCAGAGGAGAGGGCACCACAGATTATCAGTGTTTAGGGCCCTCACATGCCTTAATCTGGCCCTGATTTGAATCCAGCTGGTCAAACACCAATGCCTTTGGTCTTTACATTATGCTTGTCTCCTCTCTGGCTCCCTGAAGCTTCGCCCTATACCTTAGTCCATTTCTCTTTGCCCTGATTGGTTTTCTTGAAGCACAGTGGGGTGGAAGCGAACCTTTTTAGTACAGCTGAGCTGTGATTCCTGGCTGCAGCAGGCCTGGATTTATTAGGGTCCAAGTGGCCACCTCCAAGAAAAATGCCATCTGTACCTGCTAACTTTTTGGAACTGAGGACCACTCCTGCCCTGAGAGTGGCCCAGACGGCTCCGGCTCCTTTCTTTCCTGTTTCAAAGTCCCCGCCTTTTTGGATCCTGCCCACTAGGTTCCTACTTCCTGTCTTCGTATCTTCCAGCAGGTTTACAAAGGGCAGATGATGGGCAGGTTCTGAATCCAATGAATAGACTACACCCCTCAGCTCAGATTGTTGCTCCTCCCACTTCCCCAGGTCCTCTGGGATGACTCATAGCTCAGGTACCTTCCAGGGAGTGGCTTTCCCAATCCTGTCATTATAATTGTACAAATCCCAAATACCATAAGCACACATTCTACTATGTACACAGAATTCCCACTAAGGAAAAAAGAAAGCACTTTCCTGATCCCCAACAAGCTCTGGAAATTTGATGGCAGTATCAACTTCAGAAACTGCTTGGCAGCTTGACTGGTTGTGTATTTGTAATCATATGTCCTTTTGTGTAACATGCACACCTGTGTGGTTGTATACATCTTTGGGTGCATGCTTTTCAGTGGGAGATGGGACAAATGCATAACTGCATGTGTGGACCCATGACTTGAACGATGGACTTATCTGTTTGTCCACAGGAGTTTGTGTATTTTTGAAAGCATGGTGTGTGTATGTACCTCCGAGTGTTTGTGTGTGTGTGTGCACATGTGCATGATGTACATGATACATAAAAGGCTATTTAGTAAAGTTTCCCATATCCAGAGCATTAAGAAAAGATTTGGGAGGGACACAGCACAGGAGAGGTTTAGTGGAGAGAAATGGGGAAATAAGAAAGAGAATCAAGTTTAATGCCTCATAAACAAAGGAAGGGACATTGTGGTAAGTCAGAAATGCTCCCAGACAGCTGCAGACAGGTTTACACTCAGCAAAGCCACTTATAGTCAAGAGCAAGAATGGAGGGTGGGAGTTGGGGATGAGTGTGTGCTGGCCTGACCAGACCTAGTCCCAGTTTTAAGGGCGAGGGACTGGAGAATCTGGTAAAGCATCTCCACATCCAACAGGCCCAGGGCCCAGTCAGTGTCCCATGGACCCTGTGGCTTCCCTGAAGTCAGGACAGTTTGGCCTAGGTGGAGGAGTGGGGGCAGTTGGAGGGAGACTCCAGGAGGCCTATAAAGAAGCCATACTGGTGCCCCTCACCCTCTGCCTGCTCCAAAGACAAGGAGCCTCCTTCTTTCAGAAGCTGCTGAAATGTTTCACTGACTTCAGAAGGATCAAGGAGAAGGGAGGAAGGAGGTGAAGCCTCTGAGATGGAGAAGCTTTTGCTGAGCCTGCAGGCTCCCCAGCACCTCCCTGGCTCCTCATTACTGAGGTCCTTGGGCATGAAATGACTTTTTATTTGAAGGCCAAGAAGAACCTGGGGCTGCATTAATGACCAGGCAGCACCAGGGTAAGGCCTGAGGCAGGGTGCTGACTCTGTTGGCCTTGAAATTCTGTCTGCAATGCTCTGCTGCACAGTGTCCCATTTTTCCAGAGCTTGTCTCTACTGCCTTAGCCCTGTACTCTGGATGGGACCCTAAAGACACCTCAAGAGGAGGAGATTCAAGGAGGCCAGGAGAACGGCTTCTAGTATGGCTAAGGAGCTCACCACCTGGGTCAGGCAAGCTGAGCTGGGCTGAACAACATTGAGTTTCAACTTCCAGACCAGGAGAGGTGCCATTTTACATAAATGTTAGCGCAATAAGAAAGATAGTAAACCAGAGATATACCCAATGAATTAGGAAACTTTTACACTGTTTCATTTTTATGCTGATTATGACAATGGCCTGATGAAATAGAAGGCAGAATCCATTGTACCTGTTTTATAAACAAAAGAAGCAAGGGTCAGAGCAGTTAACTGATCTATTCAGATCCACACTTGTGTAGTGTGGCTGGGACTCCTACCAGTGTCTCCTGACTCCAAATCTACAGCAACAACAAGTAATTTTCGAAAGTTGAGTCCCCCAGTGGCTACTTGAGGAAGAACTCATGAGTTACATCTGGAGGATGTTAGGTGAGGCAGAACTTTGAGCTGGCCTTTGAAGGAGTAGTTTTCTTCTGGGGAGGAGGAGGCCTTGTCAGAGCACTGCAGGCAAGAGATGAAATGAGAAGGCATTTATTTCTGCGGGAGACAAGGCCAGTGGTAGCCAGCCAGCAGGAGAGGGTGCTACTGATGAAGCTGAAAGAAAGTCTGAGGGCCTTCAATGGCAAAATAAGGAGTCTGACTTTTCCTCTGCAGGCAACGAAGGTGGAGCCATGCACCGTTGATTTCTAACCCAGGGAGGAATGTGGCCTGTACTCCCGTTAGGGGAGAAGCACTGGCTCCCTAGCACCAGTGCAGATTTGAAAGAGAGGGGGTGGGAAGCCAGCTGGGAGCCAACTGTTGCAGAAAAAGAAGTGAGATGGATTATGCGAGGGTGTCGATGAGGCTCCTGGCTTGGGGGTGGACGGGCGAGGCTAGCCCAGGAGAAGGGATGCGGGCAGGGAACCCCCAGCTGCAGTTCCGGGAGAGGGCACGGGCTGGCCGAGCCCTGAGCACAGGGCGGCCACTCTGTGACCACTCTCCCCGAGCGCTCTGCCCCGGCCGCCACGGGCTCTGAGTTCTGAGCCTCCCGCCTCATTGAGAGGTTATTAATAGGGAGTGTGTCTGGTGTCAGAGCGCAGACATAAACTGCATTAGCATTACCCCATAATCTTATTTAGTAAACACTCATGCCGCTCCGTCTCCTGTAATTGCATTGGGAAGATGCAATATTTATGAAAGGGGAGAGGGGAATGTCACTGCTCATCTCCGCGATGCAGTAAAAGTCTCGGGAAACCACAGCGCGCCGCTGAGGCCTCGTCCGTCGCTGGCCTGGGAGACTGAGCAGAGTGGGTGCCTCGTGCCCCCGGGGTGGGGTGGCCCGGCCTGGCCCAGCCCAGAGCTCCCCACACCACAACTTCTCCCGAGCCTTGGGCAGAGGGGCGAGAGGGTGCCGGCGGAGGCAGTGGCCATTTCTCCCCTTGGCTTTACTCCTCCCCAAGTCAGGGTCTCTGCAGAACATGGTGCAAAGATTTCAGATGCCCTGGGCCCTTCTGGTAGGTGCGAGACTTCCAGTTATGGCTTGCTGAAAACCCTGGCGGGATTTCTTTATGCCCCAAGGCAAACCTACCTAGCGCTGAGCAGCTGGGGTGGGGTGGTGGTGGGGCCGTCTTTTTCTGAACAACCTGGGATTCTCAAGGAAGCCCAGCAGCGGGTAGCAGAGGGCAGGGCAGCAGCGGGTGGGAGGCACCCGAGGGGCCAGCCTCAGGAGCAGTGCCCAGCAGTGGGACAACCTCCAAAGCCCACTGTAGCCCGAGGTTCCTGGAGCGGTGGCTCTCCCCACCCTCCTGGGAGCCTGGGATTCAGTCCCTAGTCCCTTCCTCCAGGCCAGTGCAGGCCTCCTGCTTCTTGGCGAGGAGGCAGATACACAAAGTTGCACCATGGGACTCCAGGAGCGTGGCTGAGCTTCCACCGCTTGGGAATGTCCTGGTCTCCACTGCTTTGGGGTATCGCTGGTGCCCTGAGCACCCACGGGTGGATGTCAGTGTTGCAGACAAGCCGGCACTCCAGGCACTTGCAGTTTAGGAATGGGACAGACTACAAAGACATGCTCCTGGTCCTGGAAGTCTCAGGCCGCCTTGAACAGAGGAGTTATTTCCCAATCGCTTGTCCCCGTAGAGTGCAATGGGCGAGGGGGGTGGGGGGAGTGCACTGTCAGGCCAACCTCAAAGGGCCAGGAGAACTGGATCAGCCAAGGTGTGAGAATGTCAGGGTAGAAGAGTTGAGTAAACAAGTAAACTGATGCGGGTTCTTGGAAACCTTAGTGGAAGAAGGATGAGCCCACAGGGCACAGAGGAGGGTATAACAGCGCCAGGAACCCCACTGTCAATTGCAGGCAGTAGACTCTCTGGAGAAGGCAGCTGTGGAAATCTGGCCTGAGAGGAGGGCAGGTGCCCAGGCAGGGACTGTATGGGGGACCCAGACTCCCTGGTCCTAGGGCAGCTGAAGCAGGAGCTTGATTGCACTTCACACCCATGCCCAGTCCCCACATTCCACACTGCACTCCCACATCCTCAACACCGCACTTCCAACACCCACTCCCATCACCCCTTCATCCCACCCAGGCTTACAACTCCTGGTCCACCTGCACACTTCTGCAGCACACAGCTCTTCAGGCCCACACTGTTCACTGCACGCGCACACGCACCTCAGCACCCTCAGTAAGGCACTCCCTTGTTTCACTCCCAGAGGCGCGCTCGTCTTCTCCCCCTCCCGCCCTCCTGTCCAAAGACTCGGGAGAGAAGAGGCACCCGGAACCAAGGGCAGCTGAGAGCCAGGAATGAGGGCGGCGGAGGCGGGCCACAGCCCCTCCCCGTGTCAGCTCCCTCGCCGCAGTCCCATTAATCACAGCTTCGCATCCAGTTGGGGATCCCCGGCGCCCAGTGCCACGCGCAGCCCGGGTGACAATGGGATTATTTCCGGGGGGAGCGGCCGCCTCGGGCCGGGGCTCAGGAGGCGATGCCTCCTTTCGTCAATCCGTCCCTCGGCACCCTGCGAGCGCCTGCGGCGGCCGGGGACGGGTGGCAGAGCGAGCGCGGGTGGCGCGCTGGTGGCAGGGCCCGACTGGCCTAATTCAATTAGCCGGGCGGCCTCCGCCTCCGCGCAGCGCGTAGCCCGCGGGGCGCCCGCCCGGGCAGCTGCTCTTTGTGCGCGGAGCCCATGCATATGGATACCGGCAGGTTCCCTTCGGGGGCCCCTCTTCCGGCACCTGCGGCTCCCCCGCCTCTGAGAGAAGGCGCCGGGGCTCCCGGGCAAAGTTGGGAAGATGTGTGTGGCTGTGTGTGGCTGCGCGTGGAGGGTGCAGATGAAAGGCGAGGGTCTGTGTGGAAGTAAGTGTACCTTGTAGGTGAGCGTTTGTCGGTGCGGTTGGGTGCCTCTGTATGTACGTGTGTACTGTGACCCCCAGGCTTGTGTGCGTGAAGGGAGGGTTTTTGTTGGTTTATTTGTTGTTTTTTAAACTGTGCCTCTGCGTGTGGGAGTGCAGTTGGCTGTGTCTGTGAGTCCCTGCGTGGGGATGGGGAGGGGCTTCCAGAGCATCTGTGGCGATCGCACACCACGGAATGTCCGTGTGTTTGTGTGCAAGGGTGAGTATGTGTGTGTCTGGGTGTGAATGGGTGCTGTGTCCCGCAGACACTGCATCTGGAGTGTCTGTATAGTCATTATCTGTGTATATGCTGTGGGTCGGCGTCCAGTCAGGACAGCCGGGTGGAACACACTGTCCGCCACCTACCACCGCGACCTGGCTGGGTCTCCTGCCGCCCAATCCGTTCCGCCCTCACCCCGCCCCTTGCTTTCTGATGGAGGAGGAGCTTGGCAAGTTCATTTCAAACCCGAACTGCAGCTCAACTCCTTTGCTCAAAGGCCACTCTTCGGACACACGAGGTTCCTCGCGGAGGCAGAGTCCCCAGAGTCCAAGCTGTCTCATCCTGCCGCCGGGTGCGAGCTGGCGCTGTTTTCCCGATTCCAGGATAGCCCGGCCGCGGCTCAGCGGGCGCCTGCGACTTGCAATGTGCAAAATGAGTCCTGAGCGTCACCCAAATAACCCGACCTGTCTACGCCAAGGTGGCCCGAGCTTCTAGGGGCGACTGCAAGACCTCCAGCTCCGCCTTCCGGGCCACTGTCCAGGATTGGGCCCCCAGGCTGAACCCGAAGGCTGCGTTTCTGTTTCAGCAGGGTTTGGAGTTCTCATCCGCCCTTCCTCACAGCCCAGATACACGCAGCCGGTACTGAGAAATACGGGTAGATTTGGCTACTGCAAATTTGAGGCCCAGCGGGAAACCTCGCCTCATTCCTGCGCTAAGGGAGGAGGAGAACAGTACACCCCTAAAGGTCTGGCCCACGGACCACAAAAGAAGCTTGCCAGGCCCGCACACCGCAGGCAGTAGGGTGGTTCCTAAAAAGCGCTGGTGGCCCTCGGAGGCTCACTGGCCCGCAGTGGACCGGCTGTCTCTCTGCTCTCTCTCCCTCTTCAACACTTTGGCGCAGGGCTCCCAGGGTATCTCAGCAGCCCGGAATTCCTGGGACCTGGCAGGCAGAGTAAAGCCTGGGACCTGGAATTCCAGACCCACCTGGCGGGCAGAGTAAAGCCAAGGGTCAGATAGCCCAGTGTAGAGCGCTAAGGGTCAGAGGGACCCAGGGCTGCCGGCTGAGCTGGTGGGAACCCAGACTCAGAGCGTGGGGAGGAGCAGGGCCAAGGGAACTGTCCCGGGAGCTGTCGGAGGAGGAGGGAAGGAGGAGGAGGAGGAGGGCAGGGTCATGAGTCTGTCCTGCCCTGAGCCATCTCTCAGCCTCTCTCCCTTTTTGGGTCCTGGTGTGGTGGGAGAGACGGAGCTTACGGTATGTGCCTGCCAGCCAAGGGCACCTGGGGTCCGGAGGCCCTTAGCGTTTGGGCTGGATGGTGGGACCTGAGGGTCTCTGGGCCTCCCTTGGAAAGGAGTAGGTCAGAGAGAGGCCTGAGGCCTTTGCTTGCTGCCTAGGGTGAGGGAGAAAACAGGCCAGCAGCTTTCTAGAGGGTCAGAAGCTGAGAGGCAGGGGACTGCAGGGGAAGGCCACAGAAAAGCCCCATTGTGAAAGCTGGGGGCCCAGCTCCTTCCCTGGTACAGCCCTTGGTTTTGAGCCTGGACCCTGATGGGGGTGGGGATGAGAGGAGGAATATATGCCCAGTCTTATGCTGCACAGAGAACTGCCCATCCATGACCAGCCGGACATCAGGGACAGTGGAGGAGTGGCCTATAGCAGGGGAGTGTCTGTTCTTTACCCATTTTGGTCCCTCCACTGGAAGAGAAATGTGTGCCTAGGTGTTGGGGAGGCCCTCCATCCCTGTTACTGCAAGGACTGGGTGGAGGCACATGGGGCTGGCCCTGGAACACAACCAGACTCCCCAGCCCTGAGGAGCCATTGAGTTGAGTGGCTGGAACCAGCCTAGCCTGCTCACTCCCTCCTCACCAAACCTAGGCTCTCAGAAACTGAAGGCCTGGGGTCAGGGGGAGTGGATAGAGTGACATTCATTGGATTGCCAAGTCACTAAGACACCAGCTGGACCTGCCTTCCCCTTAGAAGGGGCAGTTTTCTGCCACCCTCACTGAGGTAGGTGGACAAGGCAGAGGGGGCACCTTTGGTATTGGACCCAGACCCCAATGACCCCAGCATGGACCCCCTTCATGTTACACATCTCTAACACATTTTTCAGTCCATCCCACCCTTTTCCTGCTAAACATTCGTTGGGCATACCCTGTGCCCCCTTCCTACACCCAAAGGGCCACATATGGTCATTTCCTCAACAACTATATGCCAGAATACTGACCCCATCCCAGAGATAACAAACACAACACTGAGGCACACATAGTCATTGTTACACCCCCATTTTGACAATAGTAGCGGAGGAAGCTGCTCAGCCCATCCCACGGGGGCCTTACAGAGACGCTGCTGTAGATACACACACTCTCCTCCTGTTACAGAAAACACGCATTCACTTGCATTCTCACTGATGAGGACAAATCCAGCTGTAAAGACGACCCAGACTTCCTCTCCCCCAACACTCAGACCAACACTCGTTTTGTTTGCGGTTATATCCCAACCACCTAACACAGTGCCTGATACATAATAGACACTCGATAAATACTTTTGGAATAAATGGAAAAAATGATTCCTTAAAGACATACCCAGTACATCTGCACAGCCCTCTCTACCCTCTCTGTCACATATACTTTCACACCTGCTGTCCCCTCGCTGGTGCAGAGTCCCACAAACACAAAGTAATTAAGTTACCACACACACCCCTAAGCAAAAGGACAACCCCTGGCCCGGGCATCTCTCCCAGAGGGGCAAGGGGGCCATGTGGGATCCAAAGGGGACTCCCCGCTGTGGCCAAGCCCTCCCTTTTCTCCTCCTCTACCCCCAGCCTCAGCCCCAGCTGCTCGGCTTTTAATTGGAGGCACTTCTTTACTCAGCAGGCAAGGGAGGGGCTGGCTCTTGGAGCAGGAGTCACTAGGTGGCCTCAGGGCTAGAGAGAAGGGTCTGCAGCTCACCTAGGTGTGTGCAGGCAAGACAAGGACCACATCTGCCAAGTTTGGGCTTGAGGAAGCCGCTTGTGATGAATGAGTGGAGTCAGAAAACCAGCATTTGAGTCCAGTCTTTGCCCCCTTTCCAGCTCTCAGTGCCTTGATTTCCTCATCTGTAAAATGGAGATAACAAAAACTACATCGCAGCATTATTGGAGGATGAGACAAGATAAGTACTACAAACGAAGGCGCCTAGGACAGCTGGGGCGCTTTGTGAGTCCCGCTGTGTTTTCCTCCTTCCTTTTTCCTAACAGTGTTGCTCTGCGGGTGGGATGGCCTGGGCAGGCATGCAAAACCACTGTGGAAACCCAGAAGCTGCACCAAAGGTAAGCTCTGTGTGAATCTTCTCCTCCATTTTAGAAAACTTCCAGCCTTCAGCACTGTGCTCAGGTAACTCTGCTTGCTGGAGAAGGGGTAGGGGCCAGAGCCCAATGAGTCCTGATAATTGTGTCTCATCTTTCTAGGCAGGGAAGGAGCTGAGAGGGAAATCCTGAATCTTGGCAGCTACCCTATTGGAAGATGAAAGCTAAGGTGAAGGGGACTAATGGAAGCCCAGCTTGGGGGGTGGGGGTGGGGGTGCAGGGGAGGGCAGCACCAGGAAGAATTGGATTGGGATAAAAGTTGACTCTGATAAGCAAGAGAGATGGATGGAAAGTAACAAGAAGAGATTGGTCAGGCAGCAGCTGTGAGGGCAGGGGGAAGTCAGGGTGTCCCTGGGTTGGTGGATTATGATTAAAGTAACCTTATGGTCTTAGTGGCCCACTAGGCAGCTGTGACCCCTGCCAACCAAGGCTGGGCCAGCAAGGTCTCCTCCCAGGTACCCTGAAGAACTAGTGCCAGATCTAAGGTGTTCAAGAGGTGGGTCAGATGCCAAAAAGATTGGAACAGACCAGGTTGGAAGGCCAGAGCAACTAGAAAGGTACACCTGAAAAGAGGCTGGAAGGGGGAGAGTGTTACAAACACTCAAGAGGTTTCCTACATGGACCAGAGAGTGGCAAAGAGAAGTTTTCCTGAGGATAACTTAGAAACATAGGGTTTTTAACTGCAGCAAGCAGGACTATGGTTAGACATGAATGTGACTTCTTGACTAAAAGGAGCAGGGCCACCAGGACCCGGCCTCAAAGGAATCTGTAGCATCCCTCCTCATAGTTTTCAGACTCATACAGGGAAAACGGTTCCAGTTTTGGTATCCCAGATCAACCCTCTTCTGGCTATGGGACTTTGGGCAGTTTGTTCACCTCACCAAGCCTCAATTTCCTTTTCTCTTATTTAAATGAAATATAATTCACATACCATAATATTTAGCCTTTAAAAGTGTACAATTCAGTGATTTTTTAGTATATTCACAAAGTTGTACAACCATCACCACTATCTAGTTTTGGGATATTTTCATCACGCCCGAAAGAAATTCCTGTACGCATTAGCAGTCACTCCCCATTCCTCCCCTCCTGCCAGCCCCTGGCAACGACTGGCTGACCTTCTGACTCTGTGGATTTGCCCACTCTGGACATCTTGTGTAAATGGAATCCTACCACGTGTGACTTTATGTGTCTGACTTCTTTCACTTAACATATGTTTTGAGATTCATCCATGTTGTAGCATGAAACAGCACCTTATTCCTTTTTATGGCTGAATCATATTCCATTGTATTGGTACACCACATTTTGTTTATCCACTCATCAGTTGATGGACATTTTGGTTGTTTCAACTTTTTGGCTATTATGAATAATACTGCTGTGAACGTCCATACGCTTTTCTTGATTATAAACAGTAGGGACACTTATATTAACCTCACAGAGTTGTTGTGAGTCTTAACTAGGTGTCATGAGGTGCCTGGCACAAAGAAGTTACTCAGTAAACATTTATGTTTAGCTCTGTTTTAGTTCTCTCAAGATAAGAGTCAGAAATGAGACTCATTCAGCTCAAAACAACTTCCTAAATAAGTCACGGAGCCACCGGGGTATGGGTACAGTACATGGACTGGGTGGGTGGGGAGGAGAGAAGTGGAAAGGGAGTGAAGCTCTCCTTTTAGGTCTCTGCTTAGTGTTTGCAAACAATCATCAACTTCACATCTGGCTTTGTCTTTAGTGGGCCTTTGTCCATCTCTCTGGAGCCTGAACAAGGTTTCCCATAGAGACAAGCTTCCAACCAGCAGCCAGGCTTCCAAGCTAACCCACAAAAAAGCAGGTCGAATTCAGCTCCTCCATTTTGATCAGGTCAGTCAGTCTCTCTGAAATGTGGTTTCCCCACAACTGTAAAGTAAAGATAATACTAGTCTCAAAGGGTTGGCATAGAGTTAAGTCTATATTGTTCTCCATAGCACTTATTACCATCCGGCTTATTACATATTTACTTGCCTATATTTATATATTAAATATATAATTTATATTGTATAATATGCGACCTTTTGTGTCTGGCTTCTTTCACTTAGCATAATGTTTGCAGTGTCTGCACATGTTGTAGCTTGAATCAGCATTTTATTTCTTTTTATGGCTGAATCATATTCCATAGTATGTATATACCACATTTTGTGTATCCATTCATCAGTTGATGGACATTTGTATTATATTAATATTCTATATTATTCTATGTATAATTTATATATTTATATTTATTTATTATATATAATTTATACATTTATATATCATTTATATATAAATATATTAAATATGTAAATATTTATATATTTACTTGCTTATTTGTTTATTTCTTACCCCCTCTACTAGAATATAAGCTCCATGAAGCCAGAGACTTTGCTTTGTTCACTGCTGTGTCCCCAGTGCCTAGAAGAGTGCCTGGCACGTAGTAAGTGCTCAATAAATACTGTTGAGTAAAGGGATTCACTCATTCATTTTTCACCCAAGATGAGCATATGTTGTGGGTTGGGGTCATGTTGAGGGGGGGGAAGAGATGAGTGGTCCTCTCCCTGCCCTCAGAGAGCTCCTTAAGGGGAGGTGACAGACATTGCAAAAACAAATAGATTGCAAGGAGACTTGATAAGTAGAATGTGAATGCACCTAGCATCTCGCCTGATAGAGACAGGTCCTCCTGAAGGTGAGTTGAATCGGAAACTGACCTGAAGTAGACTAGAAATAGATTCCAAATGATCTAACCTGTGCCTTCCCCAAAGCTTGGCTCCTGGGAGGGAGCAGACCTTTCCCTACCAGAGAAGGGAAAGAGAGGAAGCAGAAAAAGGGAGTTTCCTCCTCTCCTGGGCTCTAGGCCAGGCAGCCACAAGTGAAACTTTGAAAAGACCTAAATTTGTCCTGGATGCATTTCCCTGATCCACCATTCCCAGTCCCCACAGCCTTAAGCCCCTAGATTTTAAAAGTAATGAAATAACTCCTTTCCCTTCACAGTCAAAGGCTTCTGTGGGAAGCAATCAGGTTGAATTCATTCACCTGCTGTATGAATTCCTTCTTAAGGCATTTGTTTATCTAAAAGAAAACGGGTATCTTGAGGCCATGGGCACCCGAGCAGCAGGCCCCAAAGCAACTCCCTTGAGTTGTGCCTGCCTTTCAGAAAGTCTTCCTTCCCTCAGTTTCTCTAAAAGGGCTGAGTTGGAGTGGTTGTTGGTTTTTCTTTTTTTTTCCCCAACAACACAGAGCCAGTTGTTCCTAGGCTTCTGTTTTAAAGCCGGACAAGCCTGAACTCACCGTCCTGCCTCAGGGGCTTGGGCTCCATACCTGGGGAATAGACAGTCTTCTACTTTCTAATCAGCCCGGCTGGAAGTTTGGAGTAAATCGCCTGCTTGAGTGACAGGTGTTTCCCAGCTGAGCCCTGGGGAGATTCTCGTTTGTGCAGGGACACTCCTTCCCCAGAGGCCTGATGGGCTGCACTCCTTCGGCCTTGTTCAAAGTGAGGGATGGCTCTTATCAGGCTGGGAACGGGCTCTGACCTCCCCCTCCTTGGGTCTATCTGTCTGTCCGTCTCTGAGAATAGCCGCCTCCTGTTCTTTTCTTCTTTTACGTCTCTCTCTGTCCCTCTCTTCTAGCTCTTCCTGAACTCCTTCTCCTAGCGTCGGTCTCCGTCCCTCTGTCTCGGACTCCTGCATCTGACTGGGCTCCGGGCCTCCCTTTCCCCCTCCCCGCCCCTCCCCCGCGCTGTCATTCACCCCGCTCCTCTCCGCGCGCAGCCAATGGAGAGACCCTGCCGAAACGGCGAGGCTCGCTAGCACCGGGCTTTTTCACCCGGTGATTGATGTCCCAGAGTCAACAGCGAGCGAGCAGCCAGGAGAGGGGAAGGAGCAGCCGGAGAAGGGAAGAATACGGCGCCCCCTCTTTCCCTCCCCTCCCCCTACTTTAGCCCTCCCTGCGCACTTCGCCTCCAGGTCTCCGCGCAGCTGGGAGCCGCCGCCGCCTCCGCGCCCCTGCGCGCTGCCCGGGAGCCCAGCGCCGCGAGTGCCGCCACCCGGCCCCCCCGCGGGGCCGGGGCCAGCATGGAGCACCTGGGCCCGCATCACCTCCACCCGGGCCACGCGGAACCCATTAGCTTCGGCATTGACCAGATCCTCAACAGCCCGGACCAGGGTGGCTGCATGGGGCCCGCCTCGCGACTCCAGGACGGAGAATACGGCCTTGGCTGTTTGGTCGGAGGCGCTTACGCTTACGGCGGCGGCGGGGGCCCAGCGGCCGGTGCAGGGGCCGGGGCCGTGGGGGCCTACGGCG
>NW_004443943.1:27798263-27810100 GCF_000243295.1 Trichechus manatus latirostris
GGGGAGCGCTGAGCGCCGCAGGAGTGATCCGGGTGCCCGCACACAGGCCGCTCGCCGGAGCCGTGGCCCATCCCCAGCCCCTGGCCACCGGCTTGCCCACCGTGCCCTCCGTACCCGCCATGCCGGGCGTCAACAACCTCACCGGCCTCACCTTCCCCTGGATGGAGAGTAACCGCAGATACACAAAGGACAGGTTCACAGGTGAGTCCGGCCAGCGCGTGGAGCCCCGCCGGGCCGAGTTCCGGGCTCTGCGCCACCCTTTCCCCGCTCGGTGGCTCCCCGCAGCCCCCGCTGCTCGCCAGGGAGCCCAGCTCCTCTCGGGGCTTCCCCAAGTTTAGCCGCCCGCCACCTCTCTGTGCTCGCGGAATCGCCGTGCTCTAAGAGTTCTCCCAGCCTGGGCCCCTCTCGGCCTCTCCCGCAGGACCCCAGCTCCGAGAAGCTCACCTTGGTCCCTTCTCGGGATCCCAGGGGCCTGGGCAGGCAGAGGGAAGGGGGCTGTAGCTTCGGGACTACCTACAGCCGCCTTTGGAGCTCAGGAATGTCGGAGAAAAGGGCGCGATGTGAGCAAACTCAGATTCTGCAGTCCCGGCCGCCGTTCTCCGGCACGAGCGGCCAGCACGGCTCTCTCTTCGAGCACCTGAATCAGACACAAGAAAGAACAGGTTCCCCCACCTGCTGCCCCTGTGCACGCACACACTTCGCGCTCCGAGCTCCGGCCCATCGCGCGGCCCGGGCCCAGCTGCCCGCCCGGCAGACGCCGGGAGCCCAGGTAAAGCTGCAGAGCCGGCCGGCTCTTCTTCCCGGACTGTAGGCTGCGTCCCAGGCGATGGCAGCGCGGGCTGAGCCTCCCGGGACGGCTCGTGCTTCGTTTTTGCTCTGCTCGGGCTTGACGTCCTCCCCCGGGCCCAGCCCAGTTCCCTCTGGCGTGAAGAATGTACCGCCTTTCGATCCGCGGCCGGAGGACTGCTCCCGGGACGATTACGCACACTGCGGCAGCCGGCTGCTGCCGTCGCTGCTGCTGCACAGTGCCTCCTCCGCTCGCCCTGGCTCCCTCCGCTCTGCTTCCCTCTCAGCACTCACTTTCGCGCGGTCCCTGTCCCCAGCCCCTCCTCCCACTCCTCTTAGCGTTCCGGGGATCCGGGACGGCGACCCTCTGTCCTCGGCACAGGCTCCCCAAACCCGCTGGGAGGCAGCCATGAGTTGAGCCGGGGTTCGCTTGCCTGGCCTTAGAGCCCAAAGGCAGGAGGCCCAGGCCGCTGCCGGCGTGACTTGGGGCTCCCAAGCGGCTGGGCTCCAGCGCCGAATGGTGGAAAGGGATGGGGTGCGCATAGCCAGAGTGGGAGAGACAGCTTAGAGCTACACCCTGGGGCTAGGCGACCCCAAGGCGCTCCAGGTTCCCTGCTCCTGGTCCAGGCGGCCCAGGCAGGCAGACTGCTCCTGGAGCCTGGGCCCAGATTCTGGAGCTGTGGCAGAAAGGGGAGGGCACAGGGAGGACAACTGCTGCTCTGGGCCTTCCGGCAAAGGCCCTTCACTCCAGGGCCCCGGTGCCTCTCCCTGGCCCTCAGTCCTCTCAGGCCTGAGGAAGCAGTAGCCTGGGCTTACTGCCCACTGCCACTCCTCTCACCCAGGCCAGGCTGGGCTTGAAGCGACCACTGAACTCCGGTCCAGAGCCCACTGTTCCCATCTCTGGGTAGAGGTACTCCATACAGGGCCTACCCAGGGGAGCCATAGCCCACCCAACCCTGCTTCAGGCCTGAAGAAGGGAAGTGAAAAGCATGTGAGGGTTCCACCCAGGCTATGGCTGCTGCCTTACGGTTTTCTGGCCTCCTGTGGGCCCCTGCCTGTGTGCCTGTGTTTGTGTTCGTCTGGTTCTCTGTCCGCCTCTCTGGGTGTATAGATCCGGAAGTTTGCCCGTTGTATGTGATGTGTCTGTGTGTGTTGCTGTGTGATAGAGGCTCAGGGCAGGGACCAGGGTGGGGGGCCTTGACCAGAGCAGGGCCTCTTAACGTTGGGAAGCTTCAGTGACACTGGAGACCTGGGCCTGCGGAGGCTGCGACCTTTAACTCTCCTCAGACCTGCCTCTCTGGAGGAGCTTGGAGGCTACTGCGGCCTTGTCTGCGCTGGGCACGCGGGAGCCGGGGACTAGGGAGGCCTCCGTGGTGGCGGCAGCGGCGTCGGCCTGGCGAGCGGGAGGGGGCCGTTCCTGCCGCGGGTTTGGCGCTGAGGGCTGACGGGAGGCTCACGCCCCTGCTCTGAGGCGCAGCCCCTGCGCTCGCTGACTCGCGGGGTGTCGGGCCTGGGACGCTTCCTGACGCTCTGCCGCTTGCCTCTGCCGTCTGTCTGTCTCCCGCTCCAGTGGCCCTCTCACCCTTCACTGTAACACGCCGTATAGGTCACCCCTATCAGAATCGGACGCCCCCCAAGAAGAAGAAGCCGCGCACGTCCTTTACGCGCCTGCAGATCTGCGAACTGGAGAAGCGCTTCCACCGCCAGAAGTACCTGGCCTCGGCCGAGCGCGCAGCCCTGGCCAAGGCGCTCAAAATGACCGACGCGCAGGTCAAAACCTGGTTCCAGAACCGGCGGACGAAGTGGAGGTGAGCACGCGCGCGGGCGGCCACGGGCGGCGGATGCTCAGGCGGCTCTCAGTTAGGGCCTCTCCGGGAGCATACTCTCTCCTCGCCGCTTCCGGAGACTCCTGCTAGACCCGTGGGGAGCGGGAAACGACGGCGGGCGGCCGACAGCCGGGATGGGACTGGGAGCTCCAGCTCCAGCTCTGTTTTTCCGGAGGTTTCAGAGCTTTCTGGCCACCACACTATACCCATGTAGACGCGGTTGGGCTCTCCCGCTGCTTGGGGAAACAGGCGGATTGGCACACAGTCTATGCAGTCTGGGCTTCCCAGCTCAGTGAGGCCTGAGGGGCTTTTTGTTTGCTCAAACTCGGGCTTCTAGGAGACTGGAGGCGAAATGGCCCGCGCCTAGTTTCAGCCCCCAGCCGGGGCTCCGGTAGCGCGCCGGGAGCCCCGGCCCGGGCTGGGCCCTGCTGACGCTCTCTTCCCCAGACGTCCGGCCTTGTGCATCCGGCCCCCCACTCTGGAAGGGGAAAATCAATCTGCACCGGCTGCGGCGGGCGTTTTGCGGGTCCCATGAAAGAAGAATCAATTAGGAGCAGATGGGCGTGTGTGAGACATTTTCCCCTGCTCCCGTCACACACCCAAGACTGCACTTACTGCATACTCATTTTATTTTTTTTCACATACATATACCTCGCTTTTGCTCTCTCCCTCATAAACACGCAGGGTCCCCCACGTTCCTAAGAGCCTTATTCTCCGCACACCCCAGGCGCTTTCTCCAGCTGCACCCTCTTGTACCCCACTTGCACCCTCCTGCACCCTTCACATCTGGCCCGCACACTGGGTTCCACACGCTCTGGAGCTCGGCCTGAGAAAGCACAGAAAGTCTGGCCACAGTCGGTGCCCTCCTAGCTGGCCTCTGGGCAGGAGGAAGGGATTGGAGTTTTCCCTTTTTCTCAGTGAAGGCGAGGAATCTGCCCGCCCGTCGGGCAGCAAAGGAAGACATAACCCCAGAGTCTGCCCCCACCAACATTCCTGCTGCTGGAGAAGGGGTGGGGGACATGGCCTCAGACCTCTGGAAAGCTAGTTAAATGAGGGAACAAGGGCTAGCTGGTGGCGTGGAGGGGCTGGTGTTCCCAAAGCCTACTGAGGGCTGCAGCCTAGAGGGGAGGAGGGAGCCAGGCAGGCCACGGGGGGTAGGGGGGAATTTCAGAGAGGGTGAGAGGGGAGAGACAGAGTGGACAGGCAAAGAGAGAAACTAAAGTACAAAGAAAAAAAAAAAAGATAGACACCCCAGGGAGGCAAGGAGAAAAACAGGCAGCCTGTAGGAGTTTTATTTATACCAAGAAAAGCAGCGGAAGACTAACAGCCGTGTATTCGTTTCAAACGAATTCCCTTAATTCTGAGAGAACGAAGTGGGTGGAGTGAGAGAAAACAAGAGAGAAAGACGCAAAGCGTCAAGGAAGAGGAACATTCAGGCAGCTTGAAATGCAGCAAAGAAGGAGAAGACAGAGGCAGAAAGACATACACAGAGCGAAAAGGCAAGAAGGGGAGGCGCGGAGGAGGCCCGCGGCCGCCGCTTGGAGAGGCCCTCGCCGGCTTCGCGCGGCTTCATCGATCGCCTACAAATTGCTTCTGGAGGCCCCGGGGACTCCCATTAGGTCTGTCCACCTTAGAGACAGACGTTTGATCTCAGTTGACGGGGTGGAGGGGCGGCATTAAATGGAATAAGTGAGTCATCGCCTCCCTGGACCGCCTCGGAGGAAGCGGCGGTCCGGCGGGAGGCCCGGCAGGGCGCAGGGCAGGGGCCTCGGGCGGGAGGCCTGAGGCCTGGGAAAAGTTCGCAGAAAGCAGGGAGAGAAGAGGTTCGCAGGCGGCTCGCATCCGTCTGGCCCTCTCTCTTGGCCCCGAAGGGTGAGGAGGGTAAGGCCCCTCGAGGCTGGGGAGAGGCGCGATGCCATCTAGGTCGCCGTCTTTCTACTCCCTGCCGAGCTGTCCAAGGCTGGTGGGGTGTGGGCGCTTCGCGTCGATGGGCGGCCCCAGGGGCTTGGGCCTAGCGGACTTGACACCGGCTCCCCAGGGGCACCTCCGCTCCATCTGGGGGCAGGTTTCCAGACTTTGTCGGAGTCAGGACCCTCAAGAGAAGGTATTGCGTTAAAGGGGTGCCTAGCTAGAGTTGGGGGCTGCACAGGAGAGCAGTACCTGCTCAGGCTCTCTCCCCCGAGCGGGCGCAGACCCTGGGGGCGGGCGGGAGCGGGTCGGTGTCCTGGCGGGTAACTGTGAGGCGGCTTGTCCTGGTGCAGGCGGCAGACGGCAGAGGAGCGTGAGGCCGAGAGGCAGCAGGCGAACCGCATCCTCCTGCAGCTGCAGCAGGAGGCCTTCCAGAAGAGCCTGGCGCAGCCGCTGCCCGCCGACCCGCTGTGCGTGCACAACTCGTCGCTCTTCGCCCTGCAGAACCTGCAGCCGTGGTCTGATGACTCGACCAAGATCACCAGCGTCACTTCCGTGGCGTCGGCCTGCGAGTGAGCCTGCGCTCCATTCCCGCGGTAGCCCTAGCCCAGCCAGGGGTCGCTGAGGCCCAGAGCCAGGACTCTCCCGCGTCCCTTCCCTCCATGGACTGCACGTGGGAGGTACGCCGCGCCCCTCCGCACCGGCCCGCGCCCTCCCACCGGCCCTGCTCTCTCTTCGGTGGAAGAGAAGAAAAGGGCGCGCGGGACAGGACATGAGAATCCCGCGACAGCCGGAGCTGTTCAGAATCCTCAGTTTGCGTCTATTTTATTTTATTCTGATTTTTAACTTGGGGCCCGAGAGAGCAAGGGGAGTGGAGAAGGACGAGTATCTGGGGTACCAGGGCTGCCATCTGAACTTGCCCCGGGGGAAACCCCCCATCTGTGTCCCAGTCCCCATTACACACACACACACACACATACACACACAGGCCCACATAGAGGCAACGGCAGTGTCCCTCCTGGTGTTACCCTAGAGCTACACACGGGGGACCCATGGCAAGGTGACATTTAACACAGGATCACAGCCTTCACACTCTTGACTCTCACTACCAGGCACAGGCGAGGGGTCACCCAGACTCAATCTGGGTAGCATGGTTCCCCCCCCAACACAAGGCCACGGTCACACTGTGACACAAGATCCTATGCATAACAGCCAAACATCACTCGCCTTCCAGGCCCCCACCACACAGCCCAGCTGCACCCAGGTATGCACAGGTAGGTTTTCACACAAACTCACAAACTCAGACCATTTCTCCAGATCCTGTTCATAGGGGTGGGGGGATTAAGTTATGCACTTATAAGGTGTTTTCTGTGTAACCATTTTATAAAGTGCTTGTGTAACTTATGTGAAAAAATAAATAAATAAAACCTTCTGGATATGGAGTCAGGGCCACCTGCTCCTTGCTGAGCCCAGCACCTTCAAGGTACTCTGGTTTGGTGCTGGCTGGTGCTGGGGCAGTAGCCACTGGTACCTGGGCTTGCAGGACCTGGGGAGCAGGACCTGCAGACTCTGGAGAGAGAAAAGGAGGGGGACAGACAGAGAGGACAGAGCAGAGGGGAAGGAGAGCCAGGTCACTTCTCTCCTGTGAGAGTTAGTGTTTGACAAGATGTGGCTGTCTTTGGGTGTGAGCGGTGTGTGCGTATCGTGATTGTGTAGGCAGTCAGGATATTACTGATAGTAAATGTTTGTAATAGTATTTAAGTGTGCATTGTATTTTGCAATTATTGTATGCAAATGGTTTTGCTTAAATTGCAAATCGAAACTATCATTGTATGCATGAGCTTGTAGTGGTGTACGAAACCTCGTGTGAATGGATTGTGTCTCTTTGGATAAGTGTGTGATCACCTATATTTGTGAGTGTATATGAATCATGTAATTAGTTTGTGAGAGGACATATTAGTTTCTCTTTGTGAATCTATTTTGTGTTAAATGTGTGAATGTGATTATGTATCATCTGTAACTGTATCAGTGTAATGGTGTATGTGTGATGTAAGTGTGTGTGAGATGTGTATTTTAACTATGTAAACTTGTGTGTGACAATATGTGATTGGGGGAGTGAATGTCTTTGTGGGAAGTGTGGATCATTGTGGAAGACTGTCCTTGTGGGATATGGTTGCACTTGAGTGGGTATAACTGTGTGTTAACGCTGTACACGATTGTGACGGGTTAAAGTGGTGTGTGCAGATACATCGTGGGGTGACCAGCATCTGCTAGGAGTTCTGGGGATCTAGACCCTGTGGCATCAGGCTGTAGACTAAGGTACACTGAGTCAGGAATTGGGGCCAGGATCCTGTGGCACTCTCAGCGGGTCTTCCTGGCTCCCAGCACTGGCCTGACACTGGGAGGGATCTAAAGAACTGACTTCTTCAGCCATAACGGCAGCCCCAGTATGCATACATCTGCATCACCTGGTCTCTGACCTGCTAGACCAATCCCAGGCACACAAAACTGACCTGGGTCTGTTTTTCTGGAAGGAGTCCTGGGGTGTAGGGTCTGGGAAACTTGCCATCTTGCGGGGGGAGTAGGAGGTTCTTTCTTCGGAATAGAAGAGTGAGAGGCCTTGCAGGTGGGAACTAGAAGTGAGCTGTGGGGCTGGTGTGGGTTCGTGAGGCTGTCCGCACCCGGCTGGGACCAGATCGCCACTGTTTTCATCCCTACCCGGCTGCCATACAAGGGCTTCGACTCGGGACAAAGAGCACAGCAACCTCCTACCCTAGCAGGCCACAGGGGAAAATCGACCGGTGGGGACGGGGTGGGGCGGTGGGAGGAGGCGAGCTCATCCATCCCTATACCCGCGGCCTTCTTGGGGCTGGGATCCAGCAGGAGAGGAGAGTTAGGGCCAAAGGACTTGGGCTGGCCTCCCTGTCTCTGACCCGAAGGTCCACCAGTGCCTTCCGGGCACTGACGCGACGTGTGTTGGACGTGGGAGCAGGGGTCCGGCCGCAGTGTCGAGTCTGGAGCGAGTCTCCAGCCTGCGCCTGCTCCTACCGCGAGCGCCAGGTCGAGCGTAATCCGGAAATGGCGCTCCCAGAGACGCAGAATTCGCATCCTTCTACCTGGGCTGAGCTGGCGGTGCGCTCCGCTCCCACCCGGGCTGGAGCCGCCGAAGTCTCCGTTGCGTTTGCAGCTTGAAGCAACACTAGTGCCTCGGAGCCGCACCATCCCGGAGCTGCCAGACCCCTGGGGAATGGGGCTTTTCTCCTGCCTCCCAGCCCCCGGGATCCCCTCCAGAGGCTGCTGCGCCTGGAGGCCTCTGGGTATTTTCCGGCCACAGACTGTCCAGCCTAGGAGCTGGGAGCGGGGGCGGCCCCAACACAGCCGCCCCAAACCGGCTCTGAAGCCCAGGCCCTTCACCGCCACCACCTCCGCCTCCCCCCAATCCCCGCTTGCAAAGACAGACGCAAAGCAAGGTTGGGCACAACAGATACCCCCCAAAGTGTCTCTAACTTCCCCCTAACTTCACAAACAGCCCAGGGCTCACACTCAACCCAGTAGCCAGACGCCCCTCACAGGCCCCGAGCCCTTGGCCCCTCTGCTCTCGGACCTTGCCCAGTCTGTCGGAGGTTCTCGGGGAAGGGGGCCCCCAGCGTGCCCAGGCCCCAGCGCCGGTCACGGGCGCCCAGGTCGGCGTTCACCGCCACCCGGGTGCCGCCCGCCTGGACCCTGCGCTTGCTCAGCCGCCAGAGGCCCGGCTCGCGCGCTCTCACGGGGCCCCTCTGGCCGGCACAGGACCTCGGACGAGGCCTCCTCCCTTGGCGCTGAGGAACTGCGCAGGACTCCCTGCTCTCCACCAGGAATTCGCTGGGACGGAATCTCAGCGAGGGGAGCGGCGAATCCCGCGTCCACCGAGAGCGCCTTGGGGGAGAGCCGCCGGGCCGGCGGCCTCCGTGGGAGTGGGGAGAGACAGGAGGGGAGGGGGCTGCGGAGGGTCACAGTCGGGCCAGGTCTGTCCCGAACTCCTGAGATTTCGAAAGTGCGCGACTCCCGGCCTTCACCGCGTCTGCTGGAAACGGTAGATCAGGATGTAGATAGTTTAGAACAGAAAACAAACATATTATCCAAATAAGTGCGTGTAAAGATGCGAGGAGACGAGAGGAGAAATGAACAGACCTGTCTGGGCAGAAAGGCCCTCTTCCTTCCTCAGCTGGAGCGAGCCATACGGACCAAGTTCCCGTGGCGAGTGAGCCCCACCGGAGAGAGTGAGTGAGCGCCGGCCTGAGGCCCCAGAAGCCGGGCAGGACTGGGTTCTGGGGCCGCGCAGTGCAGAGGGTCTCACCCGGAGAATCTGGCTCAACCTGTTAACTATGATAGCGCCTTTGTGTGGCGGAATCCGTGCTTGGGGGGGTGTGGGCATGGCACTGCCCAGTGACACCCGGCTGCGTTGGCGGGTATGAGGTTCGTGCTGACCCAGGACACCCATGGGCGCCCTGTTTGTGGCGTGAGTGACCTACATTCGGTCAAGGCAGGATCCACGTGTATGAGCCGACTGAACATGGATCTCCCTCGGGGCTGTGCAAGGTTAGAGCAGCTGGGACGCAGCAGCCTTGCTGAGGGACAGCTGGGGGGGCTGTGGCCCTTGGGCTGCCCAGAGAACCCCTCAGTCTGATGCCGGAAGAGGCTCCCTCCCTCCTGCTTTGCTCCTCCTGCCCTCCTCACACCCACATCCACACCATTTTTTCCTCCCAAGCAGCCCCCCAGTCCTGTCCGCTCTCTCTGACTTCTGAGCAGCCCCTCAGCCTCCTTGGCACTTCAGTCGTGGCTTTGTCAGCTCAGAGCCTGGGGCCCTATGGCCAGGCCGCTGCCTGCGCAGCTGGTAGGAGCTGCCACCGCTTTTCGCGCAGGGCTCCAAACGGCTGCCCGGTGCAGGGCATTTCCCGCCCACCCGAGGAGCTGCCTACCCTCACTCAGCCCTGGCTGCTTCAGGGTCCAAGGAGGCCCCTGGCACGCCCACCTGCACACACGCCTGGATTCCTTATTCCGGGGAGTCCCATAAGAACAGGCTAAGGAGGGCTGGAGCCAGCTCGGGTTTTCCAAGGTGCTCACAGCAGAATTGGAAGATGGTGTGCGACGGATGCGGTTAGGGGGTGGGACAGTGCGAGAGGGTTATGGGTACCCATACTGGGTGAGGGGTATAAACTCACCCCCCACTCATACCTTTCACTGCTGGGTACAACCTCACACACACCCTCCAATTATGCAACAACGGGAGTGTGTAATGTTACACACGGGCGCTACAGGTGTGCAGTGCTAAGGGCATACACACGTACACACACACCCTTCACTGTAGGCGTCCGCAGTTATTCTCACAAGCTCACACCTGTAAAGACCAGCGGCCACTCCTCGATGTCACCCCTTCCCTCCTCCCCCTCTCCTCCGCCGCCAGCCCTGACGAAGGAGGGTCTAACTCTTGGTGCTGGCGATTTCCTCCGCCTGCGCTTTATCTCCCAAGCCCTGCAGTTAGATCCGGCCGCGGGACTCCATGCACCCAAGGTTGGGCTTGGGGATGGCGGGCCGCCCTGGATTCCAGCCGAGGACCTTAGCAAGGCTCAGGAGATAGGGTCCTTGCTACCTCCCAGAAGCCTGCGGAAATCCGGCCTCCTGTGACCAAAAGGTTGTGAGGGGTGTGGGGAGTGGGATGGGAAGGGGCGAGGCCACCGCCGCTTTGTGCACCTTGGGGGAGACTTTGGTGCTCCCGCCCCCCTAGTTTTCATCCCAATGGTCCAAGAATCCGCATTTCTTCGGTTGCTGCGGGAGGAGTCGAAGGACCCAAAAGGTGAAGCCGGCGGCTCGGCAGCGGCCCCAGAGGTCGGAGCCGGAGCTGGGGCTTCACCGCAGACCAGAACAAGTGGGTTTCGGGCGCCCTCTAGGGGCCGCGCGGGGAGAGGCGCCTCGAGCCGAGGCTCTGGGAGCCTACGGGCTGAGGGACTTTGGGAGCTAGGGGCGGCTCCCACCCACCTGGGTGGATAATAACGGATAGTATTAACCAGCAGCATTTATTGAGCTCTTGCTGTGTGTCAGGCACTGAGACAAGCTTTAAAAGTAGTAATTCATTCCTAACAACCACCCTATGAGGTAGGTAGTATTTTTATGCCACGTAACAGACAAAAATTGAAGTCCAGAGAAATTAACTTCTCTTGCCTAAAGACTAGTGACTGGTAAGAAGTGGGGCCAGGTTACAAAACAGAGATCTAACCCTAGAGCCAGGATCTTTGGGAGGAATGGCCGAGCCCAGTTGTGGGGTGGATTTGGAAAAGACTGAAGGTGAGACCCTCACCAGCCTTCCCACAAGTTGTCTCGGGTGGCAGCTTTGCAGAGGACCCCTTAGCCTGGAGGTGAGCTAGGTGTTTGTCCCCTAAACCAAAAACCAAACCAGCTGCCATCAAGTGGATTCTAACTCATGGTGACCGCATGTGTGTCAGAGTAAAACTGTGCTCCATATGGTTTTCAATGGCTGTGGAGCCCTGATGGCGAAGTGGTTAAGAGCTCAGCTTCTAACCAAAAGGTCGGCAGTTCAAATCCACCAGCCACTCCTTGGAAACCCTCTGTCGCTATGAGTCAGAATCAACTAGACGGCATCGGGTTTTACGGGACCTTTCAGAAGGCTTTCTTCTGATCCTCCTGTAGGTGAATTTGTACTGCCAGTCTTTCAGTTAGCAGTCAAGCACTTAACCGTTTGAGCCACCCAGGGACTCCATTTTCCCCCTAGGGCTCCAAAAAAGCCACCTCCAATCCACATCAGTCTACTGGGCCCCCTCCGACCCCACTCAAAGGTTTGCCAGCCTTTTGAGGTCACTTCCTCTTCCCTCGCCTTTGCCACACACCCACCCCTCTTTGCAGGAACCCCCAGGATTAGGATTGGAAGGGGATTTTATACACTTTGAATGTCTCCCACCCCACCAGTGAGTGAGAAGTCTCAAACAGCAGAAAGTTAAAAATAGAAGCAAGTGAATCACACTTTACTAGACAAAGGAATGGAGAACCGGGAAGGAAAATCCTTCCTTTTCTTTTCCATCCATTCCATGCAGAGTGTAGCTGGGGAGGCTGCTCTGGGCTGGAGGATGGGAGAGGGTGTTAAGGTGTGTGGGGGGGTGTGGCTTCAAGGTAGTATCAGGTGGGGGGGGTTAGAGGGTGCGTAGATTTTTGTTGTTGTTGTTGTGCTTTAAGCAAAAGTTTACAACTTCAGTTCGTCTCTCGTACAAAAATTTATACATACATTATTATGTGACCCTAATTGCTCTCCCCATACTGTGACAGCAC
>NW_004443943.1:27810982-27812545 GCF_000243295.1 Trichechus manatus latirostris
GCTGATCCTATGGTACTTCTATTTCTAGCTTTTTAAGGAAGCGCCAAATCGATTTCCAAAGTGGTTGGGCCATTTTACATTTGCACCAACAGTATATAAGTGTTCCAGTCTCTCCACAATCTTTCCAACATTATTATTTTGTGGTTTTTGGATTAATGCTAGCCTTGTTGGGGTGAGATAATATCTCACTGTAGTTTTGATCTGCGTTTCTCTAATGGCTAATGATTGTGAGCATTTCTTCATGTGTCTGTTAGCTGCCTGAATATCTTCTTTGGTGAAGCACCTGTTCATATCCTTTGCCCATTTTTTAACTGGGTTATTTGTCTTTTTGTTGTTGAGGTTTTGCAGTATCTTGTAGATCTCAGAGATTAGACACTGTTAGGATTTGTCATAGCCAAATTTTTTTCCCCAGTCTGTAGGTTGTCTTTTGACTCTTTTGGTGAAATCTTTTGATGAGCATAAGTGTTTGATTTTTAGGAGCTCCCATTTATCTAGTCTCTCTTCTGGTGCTTGTGCATTGTTACTTATGGTTTGTATTGTGTTTATGCCATGTAGTAGGGCTCCTAGCATTGTCTCTATTTTTTCTTCCATGATCTTTATTGTATTAGATTTTATATTTAGGTCTTTGGTCCATTTTGAGTTAGTTTTTGTGCATGGTGTGAGGTATGGGTCTCGTTCCAGTTTTTTGCAGATGGATATCCAGTTATGCCGGCACCATTTGTTAAAGAGACTGTCTTTTCCCCCAATCAATGGACGTTGGGCCTTTGTCAAATATCAGTTGCTCATAGGTGGATGAATTTATGTTTGGATTCTCAATTCTGTTCCATCGGTCTATGTATCTGTTGTTGTACCAGTACCAGGCTGTTTTGACTACTGTGGAAGTATAATAGGTTCTAAAGCCAGGTAGTGTGAGGCCTCCCACTTTGTTCTTCTACTTGAGTAATGCCTTACTTATTTGGGGCCTCTTCCCTTTCCATAGGAAGTTGGTGATTTGTTTCTCCATCTCATTAAAAAATGCTGTTGGAATTTGGATTTGGATTTGGATTGCATTGTATCTGTAGATCGCTTTGGGTATAATTGACAGTTTCACAATGTTGAGTCTTCCTATCCATGAGCAAGGCATGTCTTTCCACTTAGGCAGGTCTCTTTTGGTTTCGTGCAGTAGTGTCTTGTAGTTTTCATTGTACAGGTCTTTTACATCCTGGTTAGATTTATTCTTACGCATTTTATCTTCTTGGGGGCTATTGTAAATGGTATTGATTTGGTGATTTCCTCTCTGAAGTTCTCTTTGTTGGTGTAAAGGAATCCAACTGATTTTTGTATGTTTATCTGTATCCTGAAAGTTTGCTGAAATCTTCTATTAGTTCCAGTAGTTTTCTTGTGGATTCTTTGGGAGTTTTCTGTGTATAAGATCAATCATCTCATCTGCAAATAGAAATTCTTTGACTCCTTCCCTACCAATTTGGATGCCCTTTATTTCTTTTTCTAGCCGAATTGCTTTGGCTAGGACCTCCAGCACAATGTTGAATAAGAGTGGTGATAAAGGGCATCCTTGTCTGGTTC
>NW_004443943.1:27813485-27843084 GCF_000243295.1 Trichechus manatus latirostris
TCCATGTGTTTGATTTTTTTCCTTGCTTTTTCTGTTATTGATTTCTACTTTTATGGCTTTATGGTCAGAAAAGATGCTTTGTAATATTTCGATGCTTTGGATTTTGTTAAGGCTTGCTTTATGGCCTAATATGTGGTTTATTCTGGAGAATGTTCCATGTGCGTTGGAAAAGTAAGTATACTTGGCGGCTGTTGGGTGGGGTGTTTGGTATATGTCCATGAGATCAAGTTGGTTGACTGCAGCATTTAGATCTTCCGTGTCTTTGTTGAGCTTCTTTCTGGATGTTCTGTCCTTCACTGAGAGTGGTGTGTTGAAGTCTCCTACTATCATTGTGGAGCTGTCTCTCTTTTCAGTGCTGTGAGAGTTTGTTTTATGTATTTTGGAGCCTTGTCGTTGGGTGCGTAAATATTTATTATAGTTATATCCTCCTGGGGTATTGACCCTTTAATCATTATATAGTGTCTGTGAGTAGAGGTTTTATGGTGACTTTTTAGGAAGTAAGATTCAGTCAAAATAGGAAAAGAGAGGGTTGCCTTCCCTCCCCGCCTCCAAAGTGGTAAAGTAGGAGGGGGGTAGGAGAGGTGTTCCTGAGAGGCTCTTTTATACACAACATAAGCTGTATTCATTTCTACACGAATAGCCTCTGCCATTGTCTCAGATATTAAAGTGAGCAAGAATCATTTGGGGATCTTGTTCAAATGCAGATTCTAATCAGTAGGTCTAGGGTAGGGCCTGAGATTCTGCATTTAGAACAAGATTCTGGTGCTGCTGATGCTGCTTTGAGGAGGATCAAGTTCTTACAATACCATTGTGTCTGAGATCTAATTCTGGAGTCAAAAACTTGGGCATCGAATCTGGCCTGCAGTCTTGTTTCATTTACCCAAGAGTATTTTTTTTCTTTAAAGAAATTAATTTTACAGACACAGTTGATAGCCCTTTTGATATAATGCTTTAAAATGCACTCTCCAGCAGGCCACAGGCCTCACCACTCCCTGTTGCCTTATTCCTGCTCCTTTGCCTTTTACCTACGTAGCCTCTTCAATCTCAAGCTCCCTCTCCTCTGCACCTGTTCCTCTTTCTAAAGTCTTCTTTTTCTCTCAGACGGCTGCTGAGGTGATTTTGGACACCGGCCTGGGTTTTGATCCTGGTTTCTCCTCTTTCTAAGCTAGGGCAAATTGCTTAAATTTCAGGAGCGGAATGTTCACTTGCCCATATTATAGGGCCAGCCTATCCTGGGGTTAGGAGAGAATTAACAAGATAATGCAGATAAAAGCACTCCTCTCTTCCAAGGTGCTCCAGGAATGGTGCAGGGTGCCCCGGGGTGCAGGTGACCTTGTTTTTCCACCCATGTAGTTGGGTGGGGCAGGCGGGGCAGATCCTACAAACTGCAGGGGCCTGCCTTTCTGCCTCATTCCCAAATCCTTGGCTTTCAGGGTGAAGTTGAGTCGCTGCTTTCCTGCTGGGAGCTTTCCCTCCACTATGCTTCAAAGGGAGTCTATTGTGTATTTAGGTGGCCCCCTTCCTGCCCACCCTCAGAGCAGAAGACAGATTAGCATCTGCAGGTGCCTAATAGTCCTTGGGGCGGGCCGGCTGGTGTAGCCCGGGTATAACTGGTATAGACCACGTGGGGATGGGTGGAGACCCGAGAGGGAGACGGCCTTGGTAGAGACAGCCCAGCCCAAGAAGGGCCCTGGCGGAGGGGGCGGGTGTGTGTGTGGTGCAGCCGCTGCAGAGCAGACACGCGCGCGCGCGCACACACACACACACACACACACACACACACCCCTCCGCGCGTGCACACAGGCAAACGCTGCCACTCGTCCCTAAGACTGACGGGTGCATCACACGGGGAACCGCTGTGCCGCATGTCCACACATTTATCCGCTTGTTCCCACGAAAGCCCTTGGTTACCCACCTGTTGCTTGTCCCCAGCACTCACCCGTGTTTATCTCCAGCCTAGGGAAACGCGAGTCGCATTTACCCACCTGTCCGCAGGTGGCCACATGGCCACGCCTGACTGCACAGACTCAGAGGCCGGCCCCACAGGTTCCTGAGAACACGCAGCCGGACGTTCGCATGCTGCTTTCACGTCTTCACTTGCTCTCAGGGGAAAACCAGCTCATGCATGTTCACACTCTTGTTCACGAGCTTGCCGTGCCCTCACACGCGAGCTCACAGACTCACGGTCTTACATTTATACCCATTTCCCTGATTGGCAGGTTCGCACCCATAGGCTTCCGCTTCTCTCCGTTTCGTGCCTCAGGCAGGACACTCTGGACGCTTCCTGGTCAGCACGGGGGCTGCGTGGTTCCCGCTAAGTCCTCACTACTGTCCTCCGGGGAGTGTGGACTGAGATGCCTGCCCTCGGCGGCGCGGCTGTCCGACATCAGCCAGCCTAGACCCGGGGACAGGATGGCTTCTCTCAGCTCAGCTGCGAGAAAGTGGAGGGAGAATGCTGGAGTGTGTTTCAGCAAGGGGCAGGCTGAAGAAGCGGACGGTTGGAAGGCCTAGGGTCCTTGGTTGGGCAAACTGAGCAGAATCCCTCCTCAAGTCCGGTTTGGGGGAGGTGCTGCAGCAATCCTGGAGCCTCCGCCTTGGACCAGGTTCCACTGTCTCTTCTACAAAGGCTGTCTAGCCTCCTCGCTTGTCTTGGGGTGCCACAGCCAGACGGCAACTAAGCACAGGAGCTCACAGGACTCCAGTCAGCTTTGCGCCGCGTGCAAACGGGTGCCTGCACGGAGGTGCCCTGCGGTGCGCTGTGGACAGCTCAGGGTTGGAGAAGAGCTTGCTTCCCTGACCCGGCGGCTCAGGCCTAATCGTGCCGAGGCCGCCCCGGGAGCCTGCAGGAGAGCGCAGAGGGACAATTAATGAGCCACTCAGAAGTGCCCCACTCCGCCCTCCCCCCGCCCCCCTGCCTCCCCGCCCAGAGTGTCAGGGCCGGACAGCAGAGGGCGTTCGGAGGCAGGGGGATGCCAGGTTGGAAGTCTCCAGAAAAGAGAAAAGGGTGAGAAAAGGGTTCTTCTATTGAAGCCCAGCCTACTGGGATCCGGGAGGCCGGATATAAACCAGTTCCCAGAGGAAAAGGACATCTTGCACTACCACCCCCATATTTGGTCTTCTGAGGGTGTAGAAGGGCGGGCAGCGCCGGGAAGGACACTCAGTCTGGGTCCGCCGCTTGGAGCCGCGCAGTGCTAAAACTCGAGCCTCAACCCGGCTCGGACCCGGGGCCAGAACTCCGCGGGCGAAGTTGGAACTCTGGTCCCGGTGCTGAGGCTCTAACCGCACCGTCTCTATTGCAGATGGAGAATTCAGCCACCCGTGGCCCTTTCTTCCCGCTGAGTGGGCCTGAGGGTTCGGAGCTGCAGGGAATCTCGCCACCCCGCGCTGCTCCGGGGCTGGGAGGGCGGCCGGCGAGGCGGCGTCCCTCGTCCCCGCCCGAGACCGTCTTAACTTTTTATTCTCAGTTCTCAGGCACCGGTCCAGGGGCTCGAACCTCGGCGAGGTATGCTGTCGGGCTCACCTGGGGGCTTCTTCCCTTTCTGGGACTCAAGACCCGGCCAGGGCGGCGGCGGACAGGAAAGTGCGCGGCGCCACATCCTTTTCTGCCTGCACTCGTGCCTTCCCAGCCTCCAGAGGCCGAGGGGGCCGACCTGGGCTCTGAGAGCACGGGACAGAGCGCCGAGCCCTTCCTTGCTCTGCCCGGGGACCACCCCGGCCGCAGATTCGCTCCTTGGGGCGGAGCGGCAGAGAATCGGGAGCAGCGCCAGGCCGGCCCTGACCCAGCGCCGCGCCGTGCCCCGCCAGGGTCGAGATCCGCCTAGGGGCAGAAGGGTAAGCGTGGAAGGGGCAGGGTCCCTTGGGTCGGGATTCACCCAGGGTTCGAAGGCGAGAACGTGGAAGGAGGAATGCACGTTCTTCCGTGGCCCTTGGATGCAAGTAAGGGCCACGCCCTGCCTCCATCTGTTGAGTCCTACCGGTGTCCTGGCCTCTGGAGATCCAGGAGGCGCTCGGGAGGTCATTGCTCCACTGCAGAAAGACGACTGCTCCACGGGGGCCGACTGGAATCAGCCGACCTTAACTCCTTCCTCTCCCCTATTGAGTTCTCCTGTCACTTGGCCCAGCGCGCTGCATCCTGAAAGATCCGGGCCAGGGTGAGAAAGAGAAGTCCAGGTGCTGCTACTTTTTGTTGAGAAAGCCCCCTCTGCTCCTGTGTCCCTGGGAAGCCCCTGTGACTTAACTGTAAGGTCATCATAGCGAGTTCTTCTGCCTCCTCTTTCTTCACATTCCTTGGAACAGTCAAGAATCTGGGAAAAAGAAGAGCTAACCCAGCCCGAGTGCTCCTCCCCAGAGCGCTGAACCTTCCCTACATCTCTGCCTTTCTGGTCCTTGGAAGTCGGGGTGGGCGTAGGGGTGCTGATTCTGCAGCCAGAGCCTTTGGATCTTGGGCCATAGGCCTGGAAACTGTCCATAGCTTATTCCAGTTGTCCTGACAAACAGGTCAAAGCCTGTGGCTAGAACCTATAAAAGGGACCTGTAGGAAACAGTATCTCTCTCCAACCAATATAGGCACAGAAGCCCCGCTCCCCTACATAAGGTTTAGAGAATACTTAACCCTAGACTGCAGAGAATACCCCTTCCCTGAGTCCTTAATTTGCTCCATGTCCATCAGTGTGTAAGTCTGGGTTCAGATAACCTAAGGAGAAAAAACAACTTATAGCAGAGATATTAGGGAGTTTACAGGATCAACAAGAAATCTGAGGAATTAAGGAAGATTAGTTTCAGGAAACACAGCCAAGGTCACACGACAGGAAAACCTGGTTAGGGCACTGCTTGCTGGCACCTCCATCACTAGACTCTTGGCATCAGCATCACTATGAGTAATTTCTCAACTCTCCCTGCATCCTTACTTCTTCCCTCAAGATTCAAATCTCATGTGGGGTTATTTGATTGGCTAAACCTAGGACACATGTCTAGAAATGGAGAGAGAAAGAACAGAGCTCTTTAGGCATCTATGCCAAAGGTAAAACCCCTCCATCCATACTTACCCTGATGGGTAAAGTCTCCCAAAGAGGAAGAGTGTTCATATGCTAGGTTAAAAAAAAAGAAAAATGATAAATGCCCACTACAGTCCACCCCTTTGTCTGCCCAACAACCAGCTATGCCTTTCTTCCTAAATTTACAGTCCTTTCTCCCACAAAATGCTCCCACCTAACATTAAGTTACTATCACTCATACAACAAAAAATGTATTCAGAAGAGAACAGGATACAAGGAAAAGATTAGTCTGAAGGACTAATTATCCACAGCTACCAAGGCCTCCACTGGACTGAGTCCAGTACAGCTAGATGGCGCCCGGCTACCACCACTGACTGCTCTGACCAGGATCACAACAGAGGGTTCTGGACAGAGCTGGAGAAGGATGTACAGCATAATTCGAACTCACAAAAAAAAGACCAGATTTACTGGCCTAAAGGAGACTGGAGAAACCTCGAGAGTATGGCCCCCAGACACCCTTTCAGCTCAGTGGTGAAGTTACCTCCGGGGTTCACTGTTCAGCCTGGGAGTGGACAGCCCCATAAAACCAAATGAGACTAACGAGGTACAGGAGTCCAGTGACAAGGGCCAGAAGGCAGAAGGGGACAAGGAAGCTGGTGATAGGGAACCCAAGGTTGAGTAAGGATATTGTTGATGTGTTGTGAGATTGTTAACCATTGTCATAGGACAACATTTGTAGTAACTGTTAAATGAGAAACTATTTTGTTCTGTAAGCCTTCATCTTAAGTGAGAATAACAGCACAATTGGAAGAGCGTAGTCAATGTCACTGAACTGTGTACGTAAGAAATTTTTAACGGTGTATCTTTGGCTATGTGTATTTTCACCAAAAAAAAAAGTTGAGAAGTTAGAGGGTTAATATGTTGTGGGGTTGTTAACCAATGTCATAAAACGACATGTGTACTACTGTTTCATGAGAAACTATTTGTTCTGTAAGCCTTCACCTGAAGTACAATAAAATATTTAAAAAAAAGAAAAAAAATGTATTCAGCTTGCCCCAAAGGGAGACAATCCAAAACTTCACAGCTCTAAGTCCAGGATCCTTGTTTTACTCTTCTGTTGGAATCCTGTCTCAATATTCTATAATCTGTGGACTAAATTCTAAAGTTAATCATTATCACACATAATAATACAATAGCAGAGGAATAAGAACAGGAAGAAAATGCAAAAGTATTTTCTTAAATATATAACTGTGGCACAATGGTTAAGTTCTCAGCTGCTAACTGAAAGGTTGGCAGTTTGAACCCACCCAGCAGCTCTGTGGAATAAAGACCTGATGATCTGTTCCTGTAAAAATTACAGCCTAGAAAACCCTACGGGGCCATTCTACTCTGTCACATGGGGTCACTATGAATCGAAATTGACTCGATGGCAACTAACAGCAACAATAACGTGTATATATATAATATATAAAAATATGAATAAATACATTTTCTTAAAGTATATGAATGTCTAACATGACAGTAGGACAGGAAGTAAAAGCTGCTATCTTTCTTTCTGCAACATGAGGTTCTATTTTATATTTATGATATCCTTCCTCATTTTTTCACACTTTTTTTTTTCCTTCAGCTGGCACCTGAGCTGTGGGTTCTTTACCTAGGGCAGAGTCAAGCCTTCATCTCAAGGGATCTGAGCCCTTGACGGTTCTGCCTATAAAGGATTGTAGTGGTCTTCCATTAACTTTTACCACTGGACATAACTGTATTAGGAGGAACCCCAAGGGAGTTCCTTCATTCAGTGAATACTTCCTTTTGCCCTATTGTGTAGAGGAAAAATTCTATTTGATCTTGACACTCAGAATTAATCACCCTGACCAATCACATAATCTCTCTTTAACTTGTTCACCCAATGGCATGAACAACCAGAAGTGGCCAGGCAGCAATTTCTGCCTCCAATTCAGCAAAAACACTCTTGTTTCCCCGGTGGGAACTTTCTTCCCTTGAGGACTCTAGCCCTAATCCAGCAGAAACAAGAGTCACTAGGAGTATTTGTGGGAGGTGCCAGCCCCTCCTTCTGGACCCATATTGTTGGGCTAAAGGAGAAACAGCACCCTATTTATCACTGTCTCACAGCATATACCTCATCCTGAAGTACTGCACCATACCCCATACGGTACCAACTAAGCTGCTCTAACAAAGAGACCAAAAATGCAATGGCTCAAATAAGATAGAAGCTGGCTCTGCTCTATGAAGACATCTGGAGACTCAGGCTAATGAGGAAGTTCTACCATCCTCAACAGATGCCTCCCAAAGTTATGTCAGTCCTTGCCAGCAGGAATGAAAGGCTACAACAACTCTAAGGCAAGCTCTTTAAGAAGATGACTTGAAAATTGTACGTATCAATTTCACTCACATCCCATTGAGGAGCAGTAGCTACAAAGGAGCCTGGGAAATATACTCCTTAGCTGGACAACCATATGCTCAGAAGAAAGAGAAAATTGATTTGAGGGGACAAGCATTAGTCTCTGCTGCATTATTCCATTATCTATAAAGTCAGCTGCTTCAGGGTGATCAGTGAATCTCATGGACAGTAGCGCATTGCTTTACTTTTTTAAACCGCAGACTGTGCTCTTGGCTAGAAGCAATGTTGTGTGAGAAACCAGTTGTAAGGCACAGAGCAAGTCCATGGATGATAGTATTGGCAGAAGCTTGATCCTCAGAGAAAGCATATCCAAGCCTACCACCAGACACCTCACTGGTGCCCCTAGGGGACTTGGGGCTGATTGTTGCTACTGAAAATTGGGCACTTTGCCGTGATAGTAACCAGGTTAGGCTTGGTGAGATGTTGAGTCCATGCATAGCTCTTAGCCTGGTTTCAATGCCATTTGTTCAGGAATACATCAAGCAAGCCCTGGGGTGCCTGGAGAAGGAGACTGAGATTCAGAGTGGGTTATACTGTATAACTAACTGTTAATAACTTCTTCTATAGTAGAATATTTTGGTCATCATTTTCATAAAATACAAATAATTTTACATTCTCCATCCATCCCAATTTGTGTGTGTGTGTGTGTTGCCATTGAGTCATAGCGACCCATATGTGTCAGAGTAGAGCTGTGCCCCATAGGATTTTCTTTTTTTTTAAATTTATTTTATGTTTGTTGTTGTTGAGAATATACACAGCAGAATATTCACCAATTCAACGATTTCTACATGTACAACTCAGTGACATCGTTCACATTCAAGTTGTGCAACTGTTCTCTTCCTCCTTTTCTGACTTGTTCCTCCCCCATTAACGTAAACTCACTGCCCCCTAAGTTTCCTAACTAATTTTTTGAGTAGCTGTTGTCAATTTGATCCTATATAGATAATTCTTTTAAAAGTACAATGCTCAAGGCAGACATTCTTTACCATTGTTGTTGCTGTTGTTATTAGGTGCCATTGAGTTGGTTCCAATTCATAGCAACTCTACATACAGCAGAACGAAACACTGCCAGGTCCTGCGCCATCCTCACAACTGTTGCTATGTTTGAGCCCATTGTTGCAGCCACTGTATCAATCCATCTCATTGAGGATTTTCCTCTTTTTCACTGACCCTCTACTTTACCAAGCATGATGTCCTTCTCCAGGGACTGGTCCCTCCTGATAACATGTCCAAAGTATATAAGACAAAGTCTCGCCAACCTCACTTCTAAGGAGTATCTGGCTGTACTTCTTCCGAGACAGATTTATTCATTCTTCTGGCAGTCCATAGGATATTCAATATTCTTTGCCAGCACCATAATTCAAATGCATCAATTCTTCGGTTTTCCTTATTCATTATACAGCTTTCGCATGCATATGAGGTGATCAAAAAATCCAAGGCTTGGGTCAGGCACACCTTAGTCCTCAAAGTGACATCTTTGCTTTTTAACACTTCAAAGAAGGCTTTTGCAGCAGATTTGCCCAATGCAATACGTCATTTGATTTCTTGACTGCTGCTTCCATGGGCATTGATTGTGGATCCAAGTAAAATGAAATCTTTGACAACTTCAATCCTTTCTCCATTTATCATGATGTTGCTTATTGGTCCAGTTGTAAGGATTTTTGTTTTCTTTATGTTGAGGTGTAATCCATACTGAATGCTGTGGTCTTGATCTTCATCAGTAAGTACTTCAAGTCCTCTTCACTTTCAGCAAGCGAGGTTGTGTCATCTAACCCTAATGCCCTATTCTTCTTCATACAGTCCAGCTTCTTGGATTGTTTGTTCAGCATACAGATCAAATAAGTATGGTGAAAGGATAGAACCCTGGTACACACCTTTCCTGATTTTAAACCACACAGTATTCCCTTGTCCTGTTCAAATGACTGCCTCTTGTTCTGTGTACAGGTTCCTCATGAGCACAATTAAGTATTCTGGACGTTCTGATTATTAATGGATATTTGCAGCTGTTTCTTCTCATTTTGAGTCGTGCCACATCAGCAAATGAAAGTCCCAAAAGCTTTACTCCATTCACACTGTTAAGGTCAACTCTACTTTGAGGAGGAAGCTCTTCCCCAGTCATATTCTGAATGCTTTCCAATGTGAGGGACTCATCTTCCAGCACTACATCAGACAATGCTCCACTGCTAGTCATAAGGTTTTCACCGGCCAATTGTCTTAGTTATCTAGTGCTGCTATAACAGAAGTACCACAAGTGGGTGGCTTTAACAAACAGAAGTTTATTTCCTCACTGTAAAGTAGGCTAAAAGTCCAAATGCAGGGTGTCAGCTCCAGGGGAAGGCTTTCTCTCTCTGTTGGCCTTCTCATCAATCTTCCCCCAGACTAGGAGCTTCTCTGCGCAGGGACCCCAGGTTCAAAGGACACTCTCTGCTCCTGGCACTGCTTTCTTGTTGGTATGAGCTTCCCCCTCTTTGCTCACTTCCCGTTCCTTTTTACCTCTTGAGAGAAAAAAGGTGGTGCAGGCCACACCCCGGGGAAACCCCCTTTACATTGGATGAAGGATGTGACCTGGGTGAGGGTGTTACAATCCCACCCTAATCCTCTTTAAAATAAAATTACAATCAGAGAATGGAGGACAACCACACAATACTGGGAATCATGGCCCAGCCAAACTGATACACACATTTTTGGGGGGACATAATTCAGTCCATGACAGCAACTTTTTTAGAAGTAGATTGTCAGGTCCTTCTTCCTCGTCTGTCCTAGTCTGGAAGCTTTACTGAAACCTGTCCACCATCGGTGACTCTGCTAGTATTTGAAATATCGATGGCATAGCCTCCAGAATCACAGCAATACACGATCCACCATAGTAAGACAAACTGACCAATGAGTCATGGACACTCTTTACTAGTTAAGCTAAACTTGTTTAGTTTAAAGAAGACTTCTCCTAAAAGATTTTTCATTATACTTTTTCCTTCCACTTCCTTGCCCCAAATCTTTTTTTTTTTTTAATAATATTTTATTGTGTTTTCAGTTGTAAAAATGGCGTAGGGGTGGCGTCTGACCTCCTCTAACTTCACAAGGGGGAGGAGAATCAAGATCAACAGCCCAAGGCTGATTCCCATGAGGTGGAGGTCAGACATGTCTCTTCTCTCCACCATCTTTACCAATTCTGACACCAGCTTCCCCTGGCACTCTCTTTTTCTGCACTGGGTTCGGTAATTCATTGCAGTGGTCACACAGAACTCACAGACAATACTCACAACCATGGGGTTTATTAGGGAAGTTACAGGTTACAATTCAGGTTCAGGAACACTCAGGATACAGTTCTTCTATCAGGACAGCCTCTTCCCAGCTGTGCTGCACGCACACTGGCCCCTTGGCCTCTGCCCTTCTCAGGCAAGCGTTACAAAGCTCTTTTAGCCCCTAGCAATACGTGTCCAGAGGGACTCCACTCTGCCAGTAAGTCTCAGCCCAAAGGCACTCAGCTTTCTTGCTCTGCGGGCTAGGAAGCCCAATGCAGGTCTCTTGCGGTCTCTCCTGCCACCGTTTCTCAGCCACCGCTTCTCGCCATCTTCAGTGTTACAAGTCTCTCTTTTTCTCTCTCAGTGTATGGTTCCAGTGCAGGAATCCCAGGTCCAAAGGACATGCTCTGCTCTTGGCTCGCTTTCCTTGGTGGTGGTAGGATCCTCTCTTTGCTCTGGAGTTCATTCCCTTTTTTAAGACTAGCGGGGTGGCAAAACTGACCATCCCCTCAGTGGGCTATAATTATCCTATTTGCACAGTCCCACCCAATCCCTTGGGGGGAGTTACGAGACCTTGGCAAGAAAGGCCACACCAAAGCTATCCATTGCACCACATCGGTGAAGGTTTGTACAGAAGTTTAGGTTCCCATTCAAGAATTTCTACACAAATTGTTCAGTGACATTGGTTACATGTTTCACAATGTGTGAACATTGTCATTATTTCTGTTCTGGTTGCTCCATTTCCGTTGATCTAGTTTTTCTGCCCCCTCAGATTCTCAACTTTGCTTTAGAGCAATTGTTGACCATTTAGTCTCATATAGGTGATTTTTTAAAGGCAGCACAGTACCTACAGATGATATTCATTATTTTGTGAGCCAGTCTGTCATTTAGCTACAAGTGACCTCAGGGGTTAGTTTTGGCTAAAGGCTTGAAGAGTATATCAGGGCAATAATCTTGGGGAGTCCTAGAGTCTCAACCAGTCCAGTAAGTCTGGGTTATTTTGTTTGTTTTAGGAATTTGAGGCCATGATTCACGTATACTATTTGTCCTATAGACTAGTTTCTTTGAGTCTTTAGTTTCCTTCTTTCTTTTTTGCTCTGTACAATAGAGACCAAGCTTGTCCCAAATCTTTAATCTTGTTTCTTTCAAGTCCTTGACTGTTGGTCTAAACTATTAGCCACTGCCTGTTAGTTCACCGAAGATCCTTACCACAGGCCATCTCTCTCTCCAGGCAGAATGAACTATAAAATACACTGCTTGAAGTTTTCCCAATGGGAAGGTTTCTCTTCTCTGCTGTTCTTCAGAGACAATCCTGAATGGAGCTGCAACACAACAACGGTCCACTTCTGGCCAGGAATGTCATATTGTGCTATAAACTAGACTAAGAGCTCCTGGAGGCCACGCTCTGGGTCATAATCCATGCTGTCCTTGAGCCTATCTTAGGGCTGAGTCAGAAGTAGACTGATCATCTAACAAATACTTGAATGCTTTCTATGTGCCAGGTATTGTGCTGAGTACCAAGGATACAATCCAAATTGATAAAATTTAGCTTTCGACGATTTATCAGCAACCATATTACATGGAGATACTGGGAGGATTTTATGGATTTGAAGGGTATGTTGGGATGGTCTAATTGAAAACACGGGCTATGTGACATAAATGAAACTCTCTTTGGAGGGCCCTGGGAAGATCTCTTAAAGAGATAGGCAGTCATCCTCCAGAGTGACCAAAACTGACGTACATCAGATCTGTGTGACCACCAATGGGACATATCAGGTCTCATCTGCTGAGGTGAGGTGGACAGAGAAAACAGCAGTAGCTTAAAATCCAAGTCCCAAATCAAAAGTTGTGAGGGAAAATGTTCCGTTTTGCAGGTGCTGATTTGCCAACTAGCAGTTTTTCTCAGACAATTCTATGTACCAGGCTCCAAGGTGAGTGAAGCCAGGATAAGAATTCTCCTAAGCCATTGGGGAAGGCCACCTAGTGATAAATAAGAATTGGTCTCAGCCTTCCAAGTACTTAGGATAGGAACCCAGTTTTCACTGGTTATTTACTGCTGTGCAACAAATTCCTCCAAAACTTAGCAACTTGCAACAACAAACATTTATTATCTCACAATTTCTGTGGGTAAGGAATTTGGGAGGAAACGAAGGTGTCAACTGGGGCTTCAGTCTTATTTGTAGGCTTGACTGGAAAAGGATCTACTTCCAAGCTCATTCTCATAGTTGCTAGCAGAATTCAGCTTCTCATGAGCTATTGGACTGAGGACCTCTGTTTCTCACTGGCAGTTGGCTGGTAGCCTCCCTCAGTTCCTTGCCACATGGACCTCTCAATAGGGAAGCTCACAACATGGCAGCTGGCTTCATCAGAGCAAGTAAACAAAAGTGAGAAAGAGGGAAGTCATAGTCTTTTTGTAACCTAATCTTTTGCCATAGTCTGTTCTTTAGAAGCAATTCTGTAGGTACAGCCCACACTCAAGGGAGGGCATTATATGCGGGCATGAATACCAGGGATCACTGGAGACCATCTCAGAGACTGCCTACCACAGCCCTCACTTATAAAAGCCCCTAGTACCAGGGTTTACGCCTTCCCTCCCCATTTCCATCCCCTACTACTTCCTTATGACCCTGGACATACAACCACAGCCTCCCCACAGCCCTGGATGCCTCTTCCAAGTGAGGATCCAGGACAGCCTTAGGAGGACTTTGGTTTCAGAAGACAGAGACCCAAAACTCAGGAGCCCCAGCTCATGGAACAGATAGATGAATATGGTATGACCATTGTCACTGGCCACAATTGTCAGCTGATCAATCTCCAGACCAGTTGTCAGCCAGAGAAGAATCAGGGCCAGACTGGGCCCTGGAGGCACTGTCTGTCCTGGGGGTAGTCAGATGCACAAGTCCATACCAGGCCATGAGAAGTTCATAAGAAGAGTCTTTCCCATCTGGAGAGGGGCTGCAGGGTTGTCTCTCTTCAAGGGCTGGCCTGCCAGACTTGACTGGGTTTCAGCCTCACTTGACTTGGTACTGGTCTGAGCATCTATCACTGTCTTAGTTGCAGGGAGGAGGGTGCCTGGGAACTCACAGAGACTGTGAACCTGGAGAATGCAGAAAGGACAATCTATGTAATTTCCCTCAAGGGATGGTCTCAGCTCATTTTGGTGGACCCATTTCTCCATCTCTGACCCTCCCTTCATTTGAGTTTTTGGTCTCCAGATTCCCATTTCTCTGACTCTATATCTCTTCTCTTGATTTCACACCTAAAGCACAGGATTCCCCCAGAATTGAGCCTCCACTCTCTAGAAGTGGGAGCAGGATTTGGGAGGACTCTTCACCTCTGCCTTTAGCATCTGAGGAAAAGGAAACGTCTTGAGTCAGTCCTCTTCAGCACCAAAAGACCCCCTGGACTCGGCAATCCTGGGCCTTCCCACACTGCGTCCACAGAAGTCCACAAGAGGGCGCTCTGCCAGGCTGTACCTGAACCTAGCATCTCCTAAAGGGCCTTCAAGAACACTATCTAAATGGAGACTGACGAATAGGGCAGAAAACTGCCACACACAGCATAAGGCCTTGGGAAGGGTACAGAGCCGTAGGAAGAGGAGTGTAGTCCACATGAGTCTCAGGACCCATCCAGGAGCTTGGAGAGGGGCAGTCCTCAGACCGCTTGTCAGCCAAAGGGTGTCCAGAGACAGAAATGGCCAGGACACTCAGTGGCCCACTCTCTGCTGTCCCCAGTGCACACACTTCTCCAGGGAGGGGACTGAGTACTATTCATCTCTTTGTCCCCATGGCCTGAATTAATGAATGACCAAACAAAGAAATGAGCACACAAACCAGGTATAGTGATTAAGAGGTTTTGGTCTAGATATATGTGCACATGTGTGAAATGACATGTGTACAAATATATTCACTGAAGCATTATTTGTAATCTCAAAAGACTGGAAACAACTTAAATATCCATCAATAGAGGACTGGCAAAATAAATTATGGTACATCCATTGGTGTAATTGTGTACAGCCATAAACAGAACGAGGCAGCTCTAAATACGATGTGGAACAAACTCTAAGATATATTGTTAGGTGAAAAAAAGAAAAAGATGCAAAAAAGGGTGCATATTAGGCTTCCGTGTGCGTGCACGCGCGAGAGAGAGGGGAGAGGGGGAGAGGGAGAGAGAGAGAGAGAGAGAGAGAGAGAGAGAGAGAGAGAGAGAGAGACAGTGAGTCTTTCGGGAGGAGGTGAGGCTACAGCTAACACTTGAGGGTAGGAGGGGATGGAGGTCAAGTACAGGTGAAGAGAAACAGTTATCTGCCAGCTGCTGTGAAGGTGAGATGGTGGATGCAAATGGCTCAGTGCAGGGCCCAACACATTGTAAGCCCTCCAACAGTTCTAGACGACCCACAGGAAGAAATTTCCCAAGATGCCTTGGCTTGAGTTCACGGCTGCCAATACCCTGAAAAACCACAAGGGGGAGCTCATTCTCTGTTATTGTGTATTACTGCTACTCCTGTCCCCGGAGCTCTGAAGCACACCTTCTCCCCAGCAGGGGCTGTATATTTACACCTTCCAAAACTGTTTCAAAGCTCCCCTAGGCATCTGGAGCCCCTGCTAAATCTTGTGTGTGCCAGAGCTTAAGTGGCTCCTGACAGCCTTGTCTTAGTGTCTTCTCTTAAGCCCAGAATTTGTTCCTCTGAACTCTCACTACCTCAAAATAGCTCAAATTCCCCCAAAAGAGCCATCAATTATGTCCTTTTCATCCTTTCTGGTTCTTCCTACCCAGGCCAGGCATTCATAGGGCCCATCCCCTAGAGCACTGGGGGTGGGACACTGGCCACTGAAGTCTCTTGGCCATCTAGGGCAGGAAGGCTTCATTTCTCTGCACCTGTCAACCCCCAGTCAGATCCCCAGTCCCTCCTGAGAGGGGATGAAAAGAATCTTAACCCACAAATATCCTTCCCTAGTTAGGAATGTACTTTTTGTTTTGAACCCCCCCAATTTCTGTCCTAATGGCTCCCGGAGAGGATTTTGATGGCCACATGCTTTGGAAAGAGATGGATCTGTAGTCTAGTCCTCACTCTGCTGGTGATCTTGGGAAACTCATATCGCCCTCATGTTCATTATCCATAGAATAGAGATTAAAAGAAGACCTAACATCTTACTTTATGGGATAGTCAAAAGGACCAGGAGTCCCAGCAAAACAAAGTAATATTCAGTGCAAGCCACCTTGTTCCTTTCTCCCCTCACCCATCGAACATCTTTAAACAACACACTGAGACTGACATACAGATAACTCCCAAAAACGAGAGGTGGCCTGTTTCCTGACAGATGGCTTCAAGCCAAAGAGATAAACCTGGGTTCAGGTGGGATTTGGCAGGAAGTCAGCACACTCCCTTTTTAACTGTCTCCAGGAGGAGTTTGGCTGAGGTTGAGAACTGACAGGCTACATGATCTGGCAAGGTCAGAAAAGGGACAGGGGAAGCATTTCCAGGTGGAGCAAGCACAGACATTAATGGACTTCCCAGGCCATTTACTGGGTTACTGTCTCCCCACTCCAGAAGGCAGGAACAAGACTTTACTCACTCGTGCCCAGCTCAGTACCTGGCACATAAAGGGCAGTCTCCTGAGGTCCATAGTGGCCAAGGGGCTCATCTCCTTGGCATCGGTTCCATCAGGACCCATTACTGTCAACTGATGACTTGGCCACCTTTAGAAGGTGATAGAGTTGCCCCAAAGGTGCCTCATACAAACCACAGTTTGCTCCTCAATGAAACAAGGGCTGGACCAGATTGAAGGCTTTCAAACTGTGTTCCTCAGGACCCCTCAGAAACAACGCAGGGAGAGGGAGGTGACAGGTGGGCAACAAATGTTCAAAGCCCCCTGTCCCCAGTCCACAAGAAAACCCCCAAAGAGGTCATGTTAAAAATGTGACATAAAGAGCAATAAAGAAAAGTCTATACAACTTATACATGCAGTTTAACAAATAGTTATAAAACAAATACTCCAGCATGCAGGTCTCTCAGATGCCACCAGGGCTAGATGGGTTCTCAGTCCTGAACTGAGATGTGGGGGAAGGGGAAGGGACGAGATCTCAAAGACCTCTTCTTTCTCTTGCTCTTCCTATTACTTTTTTTAAATTTTAATGATTCTTATTGTCATTGAGCATATACACAGCAGAATATACACCAATTCAACAACTTCTATGTGTACAATTCAGTGACATTGATTACATTCTTCACTCTCATTTTCTGAATTATTCCTCTCCATTAACATAAACTCACTGCCCCCTAAGTTTCCTATCTACTATTTCAAGTTGCTATTGTCAATTTGATCCCATATAGATAGTTCTTTAAGAGAGCACAATGCTCAAGGCAGACATTCTTTATTAATTACGCTTAACTATTGTTTGATGTAAAGAAGACTTCAGCGGATATTTTAACGTTTAAAGATTTCCTCAGAGCAGTAGTTTTGGAGGTTCACCCAGCCTCAGTGCCTTCAGAAAACCTAGATTCCATGAGAATTTGAAATTCTCTTCCACACTGTCTCCTTTTGATCAGGATTCTTATATAGAATCTTTGATTAAAATGTTCAGTAATGGTAGCCAGGGACCATCCAGTTCTTCTGGTCTTATGGCAAAGGAGGCAATTAGCCATTCCTCCATGTCCTCTTCCTGTTCCTGACTCTCCTTCCTCCTCTGTTGCTCCCTCTTGCTATCTTATTGGCAGAAAGTATGAAACATTTTTTGATATTTTGAAACTGCAACGGAAAGTCATTCTTAGGAGGGAGTGTAGAAGAGGAGTTAGAAATAGTGGTGAATGGACATTCTAAAGGATGGGCATTTTTGGTGTCAACAAAGGAAGAGGTGTCAGGTCCTTGAGTGTGACATACTCCAAGTTGTTCCTAAGACAGGTATGTGCAGGAGGGGTGTGTGTGAGGGGGGGAATACTAGCAGCTTCTAGCATTGAAGAGTTCTGCAAGGGGCCATGAAGGCGGGGAACTACACTGATGACAAGCCTGCTAGACCTTGGCAGGTACACAATCATGGGCTCATACGAGGCCTTCTCTTGTTTTGCTTTTCTATGTTTATTTTTCTTCCCTTTATCCCCATGGGGCAGTTCTACTCTGTCCTATAGGACAGTTCTACTCTGACTCTATTCTATGAGTCAGAATCGACTGGACAGCAACAGGTTTGGTTTGGTTATCCCCATCATAGCTCATATTTCCCTTTCTCTCCATAGACACCTACTATATGGTATTTGGCCTGTGTCCTTGGTATATATGTATCTTTGAAAAATACATGTGTTTTGTGTATGTATGCACTATAGATCTCTTTCCAGTCCTTATTTTTTTCACTGCTTTTAAGACTTATCCATCTTATTATATTTACCTCAAACTCATTGCTTCCAACTGCTATTTATTTACTCCACAGAAGTCATCTATCACGTTTTACTTATCCATTGTTTTAATTTCCATTTCTCTGGCTACTAGTAAGGTTGGCATCCTTTCATATGTGTATTGCCGCTCAGTTTACCTTTTCTGTGAAATGCCTGTTCATAGACTTTGAGTAGTTTCTGCTGGGCTATTTGTTTTTATTGAACTGTTGGAGTCTGCATTCTGACTATTTGTAGTTATGTGCACAGCAAATTTCTTCTGGTCTATTAAAATTTTTTTTAATTTTATTGTGGTAAAATATATATAACTACAAATTTGCCATTTTAACCATTTTTAAGTATACAGTTCAGTGGCATTAATTACATTCACAATGTTGTGCAACCATCGCTACCATCTAGTTTCAAACTTTTCATCACCCCAAATAGAAACGCTATACCCATTAAGCAATAACTCCCCTTTCTTGCCTCTGGTAATCTAATCTGCTTTCTGTCTCTATGAATTTGTCTTCTAGATGTTTCCTATAGGTAGAATCATGCAATATTTCTTCTTTTGTGTCTGGCTTATTTCACTTAACATAATGTTTTCATTCTTTTTATGGTTGAATAATATTCCATTATATGTACGTACCACATTTTGTACAAACCAAGTATTCATCTGTTGATGGATACTTGGGTTGTTTCTACCTTTTAGCTTTTGTGAATAATACCGCAGTGAACATTGGTATACGTGTGTCTGTCTGAATTCCTGCTTTAATTCTATTTAATTCTATGGGTATACACCTAGGAGTGGAATTTCAGGGTCACATGGTAATTATATATTTAACTTTCTGACGAACCCCCAAACTGTTTTCCACAGCAACTACACCATTTCTATGACTCATCTTTTAACTTTATTTTTATGTACAACTAAAAAATTTTAATGTAAGCAAATATATCAGTATTTCTATTAATAATTTGAGCTTTTTTTTCCTTGTTTAAGAAATTTTGCCCTACCCCCAAGATATTAAAAATACTCCATATTTTTTCCTAAAAGATTTAGTTTTGCTTTTCACATTTAAGTCTTCAATACACCTAAGTTTGTTTTGTATATGTTATAAGGATCTAGTTTTTCCCATATGGAGAGCCAACTAATTCAGAACATGCATTGATTAGCAATGCCACCTCTGTTATATGGCAGATATCCATATATGGGCCTGTTTCTGTCCCACTAAATTATTTGTATCCTTAATCTAATACCATATTATATTGATTGCTTTTACTATTTCTATAATCTTTGTTATGGCTATAGTATATTCTTTTTTCTTGATTAGTCATTCAGAGGTTCCTATATCTTGTTAATCTATTCAAAGAATCAGGCTTTGTTTTTGTTAGTTTTTTATATTTGTTGTTTTTAATATTTCTATAAATATAAATCTGCAGTGAGATGTGAGTCCTCCAACTTTGTTCTTCTTTTTTGGTATTATTTTGGCTATTTGGGGTCCCTTTGCAATTCCATATGAATTTGAGGATTGGTTTTTCCATTTCTGGAAAAAGGCTGTTGGAATTTTGATAGGGGTTGCTTGGAATCTGTAGATCACTTTGGGTAGTACTGACATCTTAACGGTATTAAGTCTTCCAATCCATGAACATGTGGTCTTTCCATTTATCTAGGTCTTTTTTAAAAAATTTTCAGCAATGTTTTCTAGTTTTTAGCATACAAGTTTTTCACTTCCTTTGTTAAATTTATTCCTAGATATTATGTTCTTTTTGATGCTATTGTAAATGTAATTGTTTTCTTAATTTCCTTTTTGGATTATTCATTGCTAGTATATAGAAACAACAGATTTTTGTTGGTTGCCTTTTGCCTGGCAACTTTCCTGAATTAGTTTATTAGTGCTAGTAGGTGTGTTTGTGTATTATTTGGGATTTTCTATATATAGGATCATTTCATCTGCAAATAGAGATAGTTTTACTTCTTCCTTCCCAGTTTAGATACCTTTTCTTTTTCTTGCCTAATTGCTCTGCTAGAACTTCCAGTAGAATGTTGAATACCAGTGGTGAAAGTGGACTTTGTTGTCTTGTTCCTGATCTTAGAGAGAAATCTTTCAGTCTTTCACCATTGAATATGATGTTAGCTATGGTTAAAACTATTTCTTTTACGATACTGAGTCTTTGAAATTAATTAAGGCTTCCTTTATGACCTACTACGACGTCAAACTTTGCCAGTGTTCCATGAATATTCCCAATTTCGGAGTGTGAAGTTCTCTCTCTCTCCTGTAAATATATATATAAACACACATACATACATACAGATATCTGTGTATCTATATAGTTAATTATAATATTTAAATCTTCTACATCTTTGTTTAATTTTTGTCTACCTAATCTATCTGTTTTGGTAGGGGTCTGTTAAAAATCTCTAACCATCATTGTTGATTTATCTATTCCCACCCACTTCCAAGTTTTGTCAGTTGTTATTCAAATATTTAAAATCTATACTGCTACGTGTTCATGTGTTCATAGTTATTATAACTCCTTGATTTATTCTTTTACCAATATATAATGCCCCTCTTTGGTCCTTTATGATGTTTTTCACCTTAAAATGTTTTTTTGTCTGACATGAAAACAGCTACAATGGCTTTCTTTTGGTTAATATCATAGTTTATCTCTTTTGCATCTCTTTATTTTCAATCTTTCTGTATCCTCTTTTATAATGATAACATATTTTAATTCAATACATAATTTATTTTTAATCCATATGAGTCTTTTCCTTTTGATTTGTAGATTTAACCCACTTACATTTATTATAATCGCTATAATATTTAGACATATCAATCCTTTATATAACCATCTTATCTATGTCTCCTACTTACTATATCTCGTCTTTTTTCTCCTTCATAACTCCCAACGAATAGACAGAATTTTCTTTTGTTGCTTTGAAAGTTATACATTCTATTTTTTTTCTTCTGGGTGTTACCCGTAACTTATTATAACCCATGTTGCTGTCGTTAGCTGCCATCATGTTGGTTCCCAACACATGGTGTCCCCATGTACAATGGGATCAGACCATTGTGATCCATAGGATTTTCAGAAATAGATTACCAGCCTTTTCTTTCCAGTCTGTCTTAGTCTGGAAGCTCTGCTGAAACTTGTTCAGCAACACACAAACCTTCACTGACAGATGAGTGGTTGCTGTGCTTGAGATGCATTGGCTGGGAATTGAACCTGGGTCTCATGCATGGAATGTGAAAATTCTACCAATGAACCACCACTGCCCTCATATAACTTATACTTGTGTTTATTTTTCTCTATCAATTTTGATTTTATCCATAGCAATATCTTTCCTTCCGAAAAAGTATATGCTCCCCTCCCGCTGGAACTCACTCCACTCCCTGTAAAATGCACAACCCTGTCATGTTGGTATCATCTAGAATTTTAGTATTCAATGATGAATACTGCTTTGTGGGTTTTGGAGCATCCTCTGGAATTTAATTCTCTCCTTGTACTTCCTCCAAAAGTGTTTTAAAGAGGGTTTTTGGGTAGTAAAACTTCTGAGGCCTTGGAAGTTTGATAATATCTTTATTTCACTTTTATACTAAAATTAGTTAAGCTGTATAGAAAATTTTAGTTCTAAAGTTTTTCTTTGACTGTTTGAAAATATTCCATTATTTTCTTGCATCTAGTATTGCTATTGAGAAAACTGATGTCAAAACGATATTTGTTCCTAATGGATAGTGTATGAGAGATTGTTTTGTTGTTGTTTTGTATGTTTCTTTCTTTGTTTTAAATCTCTGGAATGTTTTAGAATTTTTATTTCTCTCTCACGTAATTAAATTTTACTATAATGTGTTTGGGTGTTTTTTCTTATCTATCTTTTTGGTACTCAGTCTGAGGTCTGACACTTTTCTCCCCTGGGAAATTCTGGAAATTCTGAGAATTCCTTTATTCACTATTTTTCCCTCCTTTCTAGCTTTTTTTCCCCTTCCTCTTCTGGAACCTCCATTTTAAAGATATTTCTATCTTCCGTATCTATTAACTTTGCCCTTATATTTTCCATCTCTTTATTCCTTCCTAATAGCTTCTTCATCAACCTTATCTTGCATTTCACGAATTCATTCTTAGTCAGAATCTATTCTGCCATTTAACTTACATATTGAGTTCTTTATTTCAGCTATTTTTTTTTATATTTGATAGCTTCTTTATACATTCTCCTTCCTATTTCAAATGTATAATATTCTCTATTATCTCTTCGAGGATTTTTATTATGATTATTTTAAACTCTTGTTCTCTCTGGTCCATTAATTCTACTTCATCTCCTGCAGGTTGTTCAGTTTTTGGTCTTTCTTTTACAGGGGTTGCACTAGTAAGATGTCTTCTTATTTTTCTTCATGAGCTTATATTCCCCTGGGGATATTATTCCCTTGGCTGGTGGTGTGTACCTGAGGAGGAAGCTACTAACTGGGCCCTTACTTGTGCCATTACCTCCACTCTCATCCTTCCCAACCTTATGATCTTAGGGAAAAGGGGATGTGCCTCCAGTTGAGCCTATTGTGTTTCAGTCTGGGTTCTGCTGATCCCCAAATCCTACCTCCAAAAGTGGACCTACACTTCAGAAAACTTCCCTCTGGAGATTCAACGTGGAGTGGGTAGCAAAAGGAGATAATGCCTAGTGGTGAGCTGTAACAAGTCTGGGTCCCTGTGGTGGTTTTGTACTGCATCACCTTGGTTAAGCTGGAACTATATTTCCCAGAATACCCTTCCCTGTATGGTTCTGCGTAGAACTGGTGTGAAGACAAATTTGCTCAAGATTTGAAAGGTGAAAGTAAAGCAGCAACCATTATGCTCTTGAAGGTTGTTGTGGTTAGAGGCAGTAAGAGACAGGCAGAGGTGCCAGAACATTCCAGTTTATCTTTACTCTTCTTTTCCACTCTGTGCCCAGCTCTCCTTTCTCATTGCCAGAGCTGCTGACCAGCAGAGACTCCACCAACAGATACTCAGTGAGAACTCACAAGTAGTATCTATGAAGAGGCAACAGCCTTCCACAGACATCACAGTAGCCTCACTTCTCAGTCTGACTCCAGAAAGCAAGATGTGCCTTGCTTCCTGATTTCCCTGTAAGCTCGGGCTTGTCCCCACAACCAGTGCTTCCAGAGGGCTTGGGCAGTGACTTTTTCATGATCCTCCAACTCCCCTTCGTTACTCTACTTCTCTATCTCCTCCCACAATTGTATAAATTCTAATTCCTACAATAAATTCCTTATTTCATGATACTCACAGTGGTTCTGCTTCCCTGATTGAACCTTGCTGGATACAGTTTCTGAAGACTGCATGTAACAGAGCTTCTGCACCAACTCTGGCCTCCCTACACTTGCACCTTTACATGAGGGAGAAGTACTTTTCTCTCTGTTTAAACCACTTGTATTTTAGTCTAACTTCATGAAGCTGAACCATCTACTGGTTCTGGACACCTGACTACCTCTGGACCATTTTAGGAGAGAGAAAGAACTTCTATCTTATTTGACCCATTGAATTTTAAAATCTTATTATGGACTGAATTATGTCCCCACCCCCCCGCAAATATGTGTTGTAAATCCTAACCTCTATGCCTGTGGTTATAATCACCTGGGAATGAATTATCTTTGTTATGTTAATGAGATAGGATTAGTGTAGAGTGTTTCTTGAGTCAATCTCTTTTGAGATATAAAAGAGATTAAACAAGTGAGCAGAGCAGAGACTTGGGAAGAGGGATGCTAAGCCACATGAAGACTGCCCAGGAGCAGAAGCACAGAAGAGACAAGGACCTTCCTACAGATTCGACAAAGAGAGAAAGCCTTCCCCTAGAGTTGGCACCCTGAATTTGGACTTATAGCCTCCTAAACTGTGACAAAATAAATTTCTATTTGTTAAAGCTATCCACTTGTGGTATTTCTGTTATAGAAGCACTAGATAACTAAGACAAATATCTTACAGGAGTTTAGCCTATAGCTTAAATAAATCCCCCTCATCTATCCTACTTCACTTTTTACCTGGCTGAATCTTACTCATCCTTTAGGTTTTCCTGACTCCTAGATAAATCTGATCCCCTTATTATAACAGCCCTTCCTAATATGCTGGCCTTCCCCTTACATAGTACATTCATCACCTACTAAAATTTTTTCTATGTCTGTCTTCCCCACTAGACTAGTTAGGGATCTTTACTCTCTTATTCTTGCTGTAAATCCAGTCCATAACTGAAACACAGCCATTGACTAAATGAATGAATCTTCTCCAAGATAGCCACAGAGTGGAGAAATTTTGGCAGGGGGTAGGGGGGGCCTTTGGCTGGGAGTGACCTGTGGAGCAGCTCTGAATCCCCTGGTAGGACCTGGCTTGTCAGCAGTTGCATCCCAGACATTGTCCCCCTCATCCTCTCTCATTCCAAAGCCTTGAACTACTTTCTAAATATTAAGTGCTTTGCAGTCAGTTATCGCATATTAAGAGGGGAATGATGTGTGTGCTCCAGACACCAACACCACCAGACCCCACCAGCTAGCACACACCATTGGGTGTACCCAGCTCATGCTTTCTTCTCTGAGAACTGCATACCAAACCCTTCCCCTGCTGAGAGGTAGGCCCTGTTGGGGTCACCACTAGCTCAGAGAACACTTACATAAGAATTAGAAAAAGGGGCCCTGGTGGCAGTCGTTAAGCATTCGGCTGTTAACCAAAAGGTCAGCAGTTTGAATCCACCAGCCACTCCTTGGAAATTCTATAGGGCAGTTCTACTTTGTCGCTACGAGTCAGCATCAACTCGATGGCAACGAGTTTGGTTTTTTTGTTTTTCTCAACACACTTTATTATCATCTGCTAAAATGTTTTCAGTATGAATATACATATTTACAATGCCAAGAATGAGAATGCCTACAACCTTGGGGTGCTCAACCTGCATAACCATATGGGGTTATATATTCTGCCAGCCTCCCCATTAGCCTTGGTAGTATCATGTTACCCTGCCCTCTTTTGGAGCCAGGCTGATCAGACCAGGAGTGAATACCTAACTCAGGCTGGCCAATCAGATTGGTTCTTCCAGAAACTTGAAGTTGGGATGCAGAGACTCTAGTTTGTCGTTATTGTACTGGGAGAAAATGCAGAGTCATGGCTGGGACAGCCATTTCCTGACTTGTGTCAGTTAGGGTCCCTTATTGTAGGCAATGGAAACCAACCTCAGCTAACTTAAAATGGAATATACTAGAAAGAGTCTGGGAAAACCAGAGAAACAGGGGCCAGGAAGGAAGAACAAAGGCAAGAGCCTTGTACCAAAACAATCTGTTCAGTGCCCTGCTGCTGGGGTGAACGGCCTCTGTCCACTGTTTCCTTCCTTGTGCCTCTCTCCCTGGACTCAAAGTCTTGGGAGAGAGTGTCTGACCAACTAACTTCACTCAGGTGTCCAACCCTGGAGGTACAGTGATGGTGAGAGAAAGGGTCTGCCCTTCTGGTTTTGTAGAGGGAGGAAGGCACTTGGATTTACTGTCCCACTAGGGTCACACCCAATGTGAGAGAGCTAAGCCCGTCAAAGGAAATAGGGCTGCTGTTAGGAAGGGGATAGAGATGCTGAGTAGTCCCAAAGTGACAAATGTCCACTACATGGTTGCAGAAAGAAGCAGATAAAGCCAGCCCAGAGAGAGAGAGAATGACACACAACTAGGAAAGCTTGCAGCCCCAGAGGTATGGAGAGAGCAACCTCAGTTACCACTTTCAAGTTCCTGTATCTAGGCCCTTAGAAAGCCCAGCTCCATCTCTGCAGCTTGAAGTCTCAGACAAGACCCTGTACCTGCTAGCGAGGGAGCACAGTCAGCAGCTGCTCAGCCACTATCAAGCAAGACCTGCTCCTCCTGTCCATTGTCCTCAAGACCTTAAGGGCTGCCTGTAACTGTTTCTGCCTTAAACCAGTCAAAACCAGTTTACTAGCCTCAAAAGCGTCCTAAAGTAACCTAAGACTCATAAGACCTAATTGAATATTAAGCTCCCCACCCCAGGCGGAGCTTATCAGCCATTTTCTGTACATACTAAAGGAAAAAAACGCAATTTGTCTTACTGCGCCTGTGCACCATGATAACCTATGTAGTCCATGATGGTTGTATGTACTTCCTCGTGAGGAATGGTATAAAAGGCTCTGCCTCCCTTTGTTCGGGGAGCTTGACTTGAAGTATATACCTCCTTGCCTGCACGCTTGCAACAAATGTCCTTCTAATTCCTCACCTTGGTGTACTTTCATTGACTCAAAGCTGCACCAGGCGGAACCTACATTTAGGTAACATATCCTTCCAGTAAATACTCCCCTTTTGGTTGAGCAAGTCTGAGTTTCTGCTCCTTGCAGCCAATGATTCCTCCGAATAGGAAACTTTGTTCCCATATGGATGCATCTCAAACTATAAAACAAGTTACTGTGGAGTCAGTTCTGACTCATGACTAACCCATGTGTGTCGGAGTAGAACTGTGCTCCATACCGTTTTTAATGGCTGATTTTTCCAGAAGTAGATCACCAGGCCTTTCTTCTGAGGTGCCTCTAGGTGAACTGGAACCTTCAACCTTTTGGTTAGCAGCTGAATGCCTTAACCATGTACATTTCCCAGGGACTCCCTCTCAAACTATTGGAGCATTTTTTTTTTTTTTTTTTTCCAGCTGGTAGCCAATAGTTGTCCGTCCAGGCACTTCCTGCAGCACCCCCCTATCCCCGTCCCAAATTCCTGCAGGAAAGCCCCCCTCCTGCCCTTCGCTGGTCTTAGGACTGGAAGCCAGTACATTTCTAGCCTGATGCTCCTCCCTTCTCTTCTCATCCAGTTCCCTCCCAGCCGGTTTTCCTTGACTCAGGAGACAAGTTCCACCTCAGGGGTGGGGAGTCCCTTCTACAGCGCAGGGATGGCTGTGGGGATCCTCCGAGCAGAGAAGGAGCATGTTCCTCTCCCCGTCTCCGGCTTGGACAGCCCCACAACCCGGGCAGGCAGCTGCTGGCTCTATAACTTCCAGCCATCTCCCTCCAGTCTTGCGCCTTACCGTTTCAGCCTAAATTCCAGCCCCTACTTTTAGGAACTGTCATCAAGTCTAATCCCGTCTGGGGGAGACACCTCCACCCCCCTAAATGGAAGATATTCCATTACACCGTAAAGTGCGGTTTAAGTAGCTGTAAGGAAATGTGACAGAAAATCTGTCAGAGGTGGGGTGGACTTGCCAAAACTTGGTGTAATGTGGGGACGCCGTCAATGCGCCTCCTAAGGAAACCTGAGATGTGCTGAGCTGAGGCCGGGGCAAGTCAGGATGTTCAAGGTGAGAGGCAGGAAATGGTGGGCGGGAGGGGAGGGCAAAACTCGGGACCGGGTGGTGAGAGACAGAAGGGCTCCCAGTGGGTGGGGCCAAGGACTTGCTCATCGTTGTCGACCAAAGGCAGACGGACCATCAGGATATCCTGGCTGCTCTGGGGGAGAGGTGGGGCTGGGGGCGCGGGAGGGCTCGAACCGGTGCTGGAGCCAGCGGGGTAGGGAGGGGGACGGGAGGACAGGATTTCTTCCAACAAGTGTTTCAGCCTGAGACCAGAAGTACCTGGACATCGAGAGGAGAGGCCCTTCCACCACAGGTGAGAAGTTGGAGGTTCCTGGAAGAAGGTCTGAGCTTCCGGGCAGCTGGAGGGCCCAGCGTTGGCCCCAAGAACACCCCACAGGATGCTCTAAACCCGGTACCGGAAACGGGCACAGGCAGATTCAGGAGACCCTTCCGAGCCTTTACTCCCGGCCAGGCCCTCTCCCAGCACTTCCTCCATTATAGAAAGAAATTGATAGCAAATATCTTGCTTTGATTTTGGGATTTTCCTACTGAAACCAAATATTCACTTTAAAGAAATCCCTGACCAAAATTAATCCGCCAGCGCTTTTCTTTCACCCAAAGTTGCAAATCCTTTCTTTCCTGTTAGAAGCCGGGCTTACTAAATTTGAATTTCAGAAGAAATGGCTGGAGCAGAGACCATCTTGTGAACTGATATCCGTTGATCTCAGTAAAAGGGGGAAGGGCAGGGGGTCAATCAATCGTGTTAAGATTAGCCATGATTGATCTTCTGTATTTCTCCCTCCTCTTTATAAACCTCACTGGAAACCCTGATGGGGTAATGGTTAAGAACTACGGCTGCTAATCATAAAGGTCAGCAGTTCGAATCCCCAGGTGCTCCTTGGTAAACCTTGTGGGGCAGTTCTACCCTGTCCTGTAGGGTCACTATGAGTCAGAATCGTCGCAATGGGTTTGGTTTTTTTTTTTTGGTACCTAACTTCTTCAAGCCGTTTGCTATGTCTGGAATCAAAATGGTCGCCCTATACCATATAAACTAACTGCTCAGAATAAAACTTACGTTCAAGTTTCGTTGAGTTTTGATTATTTTTAATATCTTGTTTAACCCAGGCTCTCAACCTCCAACCCTTCTCTGCCTGGGCCAGGGCCAGGTGGCCACAGAGTCCTGGCTCAGGCCTGTTGCCTTCCTTGCCCCCAGTGATCTTCCACACCTCACACTGCAGGAGTTCGCACTACTCCATCTCAGGGTGAGCTCAGAACCTGCCCAACCTGTGCCAGCCCCACCCAAGCCAACCCTAGCCCACCCCCATCTGGGCACAGTCTTTCTGTCTCAAGTAGGCTGAGGCACCTGAGGCTTCAATTATGAGGCACTTCAAGGCCTTTCTGGAAGCAGGTGAGAGGGAGGTGGAAACAAGTGAATGAGTGAATGATCCCTTCCCTCCCTGCCTCCCCACCCCATGGCAAAAATATTCCTCCTGCCTCTTTCTCACCTAGCAGCCTCTCACATGACTAACTGCAGGCTCTTTCCTAATGTGAACACTGTCCTGGGGCGGAGGCACCACCATCACCTACCTTAATCTCCTCTTCAGCACATCCCCGACATCAACTGAGCAATAACTAAGGCCAGACCCTGGGCTAAGTACTTTACATAGGTTGATTCACTTAAACTTCAAAACAACCTTGTGAAGCAGGTATGATTATTATCTTCAGTTTACAGGTGGCAAAGGCAAGGCCTTAAGAGGTTAAGTCACAGTGTCCAGGTTACAGAGGTTGATGGTAGACCCAACGTTCAAATTCCACCAGTCTGACTCCAGAACCAGTGTTTTTAAGTACTACCTATACCCTCTCCCAGAGCCCTGGTGATGGCAGTGGTTAAGAGCTACGGCTGCTAACCAAAAGGGCAGCAGTTCGAATCTGCCAGCCACTCCTTGGAAACCCTATTGGGGCAGTTCTACTCTCCTATACTGTCGCTATGAGTCGGAATTGACTTGACGTCGACGGGTTTTATACTCTCTCCCTGTCTCTTTTCCCGTTGTAGAACTGCCAACACGCACTGACTCACACACACCTATGCACGCTGCATTCTCAGAATTCTTTCCAAGAGCAATTGCCCTGTAGCTTTGCCCAACCATACTCTCTTCCAATCACAAGCTCATACGCTTTCATTTGCATTGCAAAGCCAGCCTGTCCCAGGCACATACTGTTCCTCTTCACCAAGATCTAGAGTGAGGAGAGACTGGAAAAGAGCATCTCAGCTCTGGTGGTGGGT
>NW_004443943.1:27843184-27870932 GCF_000243295.1 Trichechus manatus latirostris
GGCATAGGATAATTGAGGTGCCTTGCTTGTGAGACTTTTGCTCTGTATTTCAATTTTTAGAAGGTTCATAAGGTGACTAGGATGGAAAGGCTGGGGGTTGGGTGTTGCAAAGATGACCTTGCAGCCCATTTTGGTCCATCCAAATGTAACCGGAGCCTCAGCTTCACATTTCGGGAAGGGAAGCCAAGGGATGGGTGGGGATGGGGTGTGCAAAGGGAAAGATAGAGGTAGGAGAACATCTCATCACCGTTTCCAACAGGTCGGTCCTCCCAGATCTCATGGTCAGAGGAGAAGCATGGTAGCAAAAGCATAGGCTCTGGAATCAGACAGGCTTGAATATGAATCTCACTCCTATGTGGTGTTGGGAAAGTTACTTGATCTTTCTGAGTCTCAGTGGCTTCATCTGTAAAACGAGATAATAAATAGCTAATTCTACACGTTGAGAGGAGTCCGCTGCGTTTTGCAGCTGCTGTAGTAATTTTTGATCCAGCAATGCACGCTAAAACCACTGGGTAAGAGTTCACTGGGGACACAGCTATGTCTCTGCCACCTGCTTGCTAACAATTAAAATCCTTTCAAAAATGGCATTCTGTCCACAATTACACCATGTTTAAAATGTAGGGCCATAGAGGGAATGAATTTCAGTTAAAGGACAATGGGTCAACCCAGGAACAGATTACCCAGTGGGCAAGGTATGCACGAGCTTACCTTCTAATCCATAGTGCACAGTTTCACCTGTTTTTCACTACATCAAAAATGTGGTGGAACCCATGTGAAATTGTGCACTACAGATTAGTAAGTAGACACAATTAGGCCCGTGCTACCTTGCTTACTGGTTAATCTGCTCCTGGGTCAACCTCCCCACCAGTAAGTGATAACCCAGGGTAGTGACTTAGGGGAAGTGAAGGCAGCAGGATCTTGTGTGGAAGGAGCCTAAGACAAAAGACACAGCTGAATTTGCAGAATTATTGCCAAGGGTCTTTCCAATTTACTGCAATAGGGCCAGGAAAAATGGAAGCCATGTGGAGAGGAAGCAGGTGGGGGAGATTTTTGACATGCACCTATAATCACAGGTAATGCCACTTCACACAATTTAGATTTGTTTTTTCTGTTTTAGTTTAAAACACCTGACTTCTAACGAAAGCATTTCCTTCCCAGGGGATTTGTTAATTGAGAGCTAACCGTATAAATAAAGGGTTTGGTTGTTATTTATTTAAAAAAAAAAAAAAGAGCTCACTGGGGAATACAATCTCAAAGTATCTCCCCAAAGGGAAGCGTAACCTTTACAATTGATAGATCTGGCAGGAACGACTTCAACCAAGAGATCAAAGTTAGCATAACCAATAATGGGACAAGCTGACCTCATGTGGCTCCTGATGGATGCATTGAGGAGGAGACAGCATCACTCATGTAGCATCCCTGTCAAAAGTGCGTAAACTGAATCTAATCATGGAAAACTATCAGACATTGAACTTTTTGAAAATGTCAATACTATGAAAGGCAAAAAAGATTGAAAAACATTTCCAGATTAAAGAAGACTACAGAGACATGACAACCAACTGCAATGCATAATCCTGCATCAGATCCTGGACCAGAAAAAAACAAAAACAAACCATTATGGACTGTATATTAAATAATAGTGTTCTATCAATGATACTTCTTTAATTTGGTAATTGTCCTAAGGATATGTAAGAGAATGTCCTTGGCCTTAAGAGATACATATTGAAGTATTTAGGCATGAAGGATCATGATGTCTGAAACTTATCCTCAGATGGTTAAAAAAATAAAATAATTACATCTGTATGTGTGTGTGTATAGAGAAAGAAAATAAAGCAAATGTAGTAAAATGTTAGCTATCAGTGTATCCAGGTAAAGAGTACTTGGGAGTTTATTATACTATTCTTTTAACTTTTCTGTAGCTTGTTCTTTTTTTCCCCAAAATAAAAAATCTGTTAAAAGGAAGTTACTGAATTAACACAAGTGATATGTCCAGCCTGGCACTAACTTAAACCTTAATAGATGCTAGTACACACTTTTGCATGCCAGTGGGTCCCAAGAGCAGCACAATCCCAGGCTGCCCAGAGGGACTGAGTGGTCAAGGTCCTTACCCCTCATCGGTCTTCACTGAGCTCCCTCCCCAAGCTTCATCTCCCCTGTGTCCACTTCCAGAATCTTCACAGCAGAGGAAGTGACGGCAGAGGGTGTGGGGAAGACAGTCCTTCCTCTTTCCTCACTTCCAAGAACTACATCTTTTGAGAGGCTGGGCAGATCTGTCCACGTGCATTAAGCAGTTGGTGCTGACGGATTTTGCAAACAGAAAAGGTACTGATTGAGAAGCAGGAGTGCCCATTCTGGCTCCCTCTCTGCCTCGTGGCGATACCTATGCCTCTGAGTGCTGGGAAGGTGTTCTCCACAGACCTCTGAGGGATCACTCAACCCTGCTAAAAGCCAGCCTGAGTGTCAACACTCTGGCAGAGAGAAGTGCTAAGATGCATGTTTGAAGAAGTCTGAACAGACTTGTTTGAGAGGCAACTGGAGTTGTGAAGTAATCCTGGTGTCTCTCCATGTCTCAGTTTTGAAGGCAGGGTTTGCCTGCAGGCCTCTGACCTCTAACATCCTTCTATTATTGTTAACATTTGACAAAACTTTGCTTAAGACATGAAGATGACAGAAGTCAACACACAGAGACACTTATAATTGCTGTAATAAGGGCTACTCTTAAGATCCTCCATGGGACAGAAGCTAGCTCGGCCTGGGATCCTCTAGGCCTGATGTCTTGGCAGGTAACACTGTGCCTTGTGCAGACCACTTCCTCCATAGACCGACCTCTTCTGGCCCCAGTGGCCCCTATAAGCCAAGGTCTCCAGCCCCAATGGGCAGTGCCAACCCATGGGGAGAGCTCAGAGCCCTGCTTCCAGAATCCTCCCCCCAGAATGGAGGCAGGGTGTCAGGCAGCCAGTTCACTGAGCCCAGACAGAATGAGTCACACAGAGACAGAAGTTTCATGGAGAACAAGAACATATAGGAGGTCAAAGGGATGTTGGCAGAATGATTTAGATCTGAGAAGACAAGGCTCAGAATGATAGCTGATTGGGAACACAGAAAAGGAAGATCCAGAGCCATTACTGCTGCGGGTCAGTGAATTGCCTTTCTCTTCTAGCCTCCCTGTTGGTTTATCTGCCATGTTCCCAGTCCCTGGAAGGGTTGTCATGCTTCAGACCACAACCATGTGCAATGGACCAACACCCTCCCTAATCAGCTCCATTCTTTAAGAAGCACTATTCTCCATGTGGGCATTGAGGCGCTGCCAGTCACAGTACCCTTGCCTCTCTGGCTACAGTGATCAGCCAAGGCAAAGCAAACTCAGTCAACCAGCTCCTATCTGCGGTTTGGTGTACAGGTAATAGAAGACAAAAGACTTTTCTTTATTCTGGGATCACTAGTTGAGGTGATCCAAGCCTAGAGTTGTCATTCTCCTCCCAACTCCACACACACACACATGAAGGTCCAACAGGAGAGGACAAGGCCAACACAGAGGAGCAGAGCCCCAGGGACATTGTTGGCATTTCTAGATCTAGTTGTTCTTGAAGCCTTCCCCAGTCTGTTCATATCAGTTACATGAATTAATCCATTTCCACTTTTCCACTTAGGCTAGTTTGAATTGGACTTCTGCTTGTCTCTTCTAAAAAAAAAAAAAGAAGAAGAAAATGAGCCCGATCATCTATATACTGTGTGAGCCTTCTTCTCCCCTAACCATAATCAGTGTGACCAGGAGCAGACACCTGACCCAAAGGAAAGCAAGACATAGGCTGGACTGAGCCAAGCAGAATCAATCTCTCTCTCTCTCTCTTTTGTATTTAAACTAAGAGACAGGGATTATAGTTTAATGATTGGAATGAAAGGTTGTGTAGATTCATTTGGTTGGGGGTTCATTGATGAAAACGAGGAAGGTGGTCTACTGAGATTAATAGGGGACAGAAAAGAATCAGATGGACAGAAAGAGGGTGAGACAGATAGACATGATTTTCCCAATTCCTGAGGCCCAGTGTGTTCCCTTCTTTCTGTGACATTCCCTGAATCCCTGCAATACCCTGTCAGGCTTTTTTGGTTATACCTGACAGAAACCCACAGAGGCTAATCTAAGTCAAAAGGGGAGTCATTATAAGGATGCAGATGTCTTCTGAAACCCTGGGACAGGAGAACCTAGAAGCCAGGCAGCCCCTCTCTCCCTGGGTCCCATGGTCACAAGCATGTTGAGGACAACTTCTTTCAATTCTTCATGTGTGTGAGGCTAAACATGTCTGCTTCATGGCCCCAGAATATACACATTCAAGTGGTGGCAGAGATGTCCTGATCACTCTCTATTCCTAGTCCAAATTCCCAGGGGAAAGCTCTAGCAGGCCCAGTCCAGTCAGATCCCCCGGTCCAATCAACTGTGTCTGGTGGAGATGGGTCACATTGTACAAACACATCTGCAGCCCACCTGTTGGGGAGGATCAAAGAGGAATCCGCTACAGCCGTGTTTCACCAAGCTGCTTTGGTGGGTTTCTGTTCGCTGCCATTAAACAGAGCTGACTAAAGCAACTGCCTGGGGTACCTCTCTTTGTTGGATGGTATGGCTCGAGAGTGTGTCCAGCTGGATCAAAGGGTCAGTTCTTCCTAGATGAGTCCAGGAACATTCATCCATAATGGATCTTACATGAAAAACTAGAATTTATAGTGATGGCAGCTCATTGTCCCTCCCTCCCCCCACCACTTGCCACCATCCTGAGGGAGAACTGGACAGTGACATATTATCTGGACCCCTCATGCATCCTGTGTAAAGGGCCAAGACTTCCACAGAACCTTCCAAAGAGGTCTCCTACCTGCCACAAACCTGACTGTTGATCATAACTTGCCCTTTCAGGCAGGACAAATACCAATATTTCACCATCTCCGGACAATACTGGAACTGAGAATTCTGGTACTTGAACATGACTCCCTAGATTTCACTAAGGGTGGTTGGTAGGGTTGTGGAGGTTGGGACAGGTCAGCATGAGTCTTGGGCACCTCTCCCACCTCTGTACTGGGGACTCTAAAGACATCAATTCCACTCCAAAGCCAGAGTTTTCTTTCCTGAGAGTCAAGCTGGCTTGGTGGGGCCCTTGTAGTATGTCTAACTTGTTTTTATTCCACAATTACTTGGCAACTGGTAGCTTGGATCCATGCTGGAGGTGGAGGCCTGCCTCACGAATCACAGGTAGACCAAAGGATCCAGGTGGGATGGACAGCAGGATGCTTCTTAGTCAATGCTCTATTCTAAAATGAAAACAGGACTGACTTGTATTAAAGCAGAAGCACATAAACTTCATTGAAGGGAGCAATTCGGAACTTAGAATAAAATCTAAAGAAATTTAGGCACATCTGGGTACTTCCCTCTCTCACACATATATTGCAGCCCTGGTGCCTATCACTCTCTAACCTAACCCTAACTTTCTCCTTCAACCTGAGTAGAAAACACTTTTCTAATCATCCTGAGCATATCTTGGCTTGTCCAAGGCCCAACCTCCTGTTTGCCTCCAGGCCCTGCTGGGCAGCTTCCGTTTAGCTGTTAGGCTTCATGCTGGCAGGAGACACATGACTGCATTGAGGCTCTGTTGGCAGAGGATGTGTTCCAACAACACACCTCGTCAGTAATAAGAGCATCGGAGAATGGCCTTGGTGACACAGAGAGGAATGCACCAGACAGGGAGCGGTGGGGGAGATGTTGAGGCACAAACATACCATTAACTATGAAAACAACGACAAACTACCAAGAAGGAAACTGTAGCACTTGGGGGAAGAGGGGAGGAAAGGTTAAAGGTAAGGCAGGACCTCAGCCAAGTGATCAAGTTCAATATCATGAGGGTTGTTCATGCTGATTGCATAAACCCCCGGATATGATGTGATGAGAAGAGCACTTCTATGGTATTCTTCCCTAAGGCCTATACCGCAGTCTACCCATGAGAGAGTGGGGGCAGTGTGGTTCAGCGGTGGAATGCTCACCTTCTGTGTGGGAGACCCGGGCTTGATTCCCAGCCAATGCACCTCATGCACAGTCACCACCCATCTGTCAGTGTAGGCTTGCATGTTGCTATGATACTAAACAGATTTCAGTGGGGCTTCCACACTAAGATGCACTAGGAAGAAAGGCCTGGCAATCTACTTCCAAAAATTAGTCAATGAAAACCCTATGGGTCACAGTGGTGCAATCCTCAACTGATCATGGGGGTGGTGCAGGGCCAGGAAGCGTTTTGTTCTGTTGTGCATGGGGTCACCATGAGTCGGGAGCCAACTGGAAGGCAGCTAACGACAATAACCATTAAAGAAACACCAAACAAACCCAAATTGAGGGACATTCTACAAAATACCTGACCAGTACTCCTCAAAACTGTTAAGGTTGCAAAAAAACAAAGGAAAGTATGAGGAACTATTACAGACCAGAAGAGACAAATGAGACACGACAACTAAATGTAATGTGGTATTCTGGATGGGACCCTGAAACAGAATAACGATGTTAGTGGTAAAAGCAGTGACGTTCGAACAAAGTGGAGAGTTTAGTTAATAGTATTGCACCAATGTTGTTTGCTTAGTTTTGAAAAATGAACCATGAAAACGTAAGCGGTTAATAATAGAGGAAACTGAGTGGTGGGGTACACGGAAACTCTCTGTACTGTCATTGCAACTTTTCTGTAAATTTAAAACTATTCTGAAAATTAAAAGTTTAGGGTAGGGAGGGCAGGGAGACCTGGCTTACAGGTTGGAAAGGGAGGAAAGGTTGAGACAGGGGCTGTTCAGCCCAAGGCAGCATGAAATAGGGCCAGAGAGGCTGCAGGTCTGGAACAAAACTGGCGATGAGAAGACAGAGACAGCTGGGTCCCCAACATCCCTGAGGAAGAGGTCAGCAAGGGCCTTCCCTTACCTGTGGATGGTGAAGACAGGTCTAGAACTGAGCTTTTCTGACTTCAGTGTGCACATGAATCACTCGAAGAAATCTTGTTAAAATGCAGATTCTGACTCAGTAGGTCTGGGGTAGGGCCTGAGATTCTGCATTTCTGACAAGCTTCCAGGTGGTGCTGATGCTATGCATCCCACGTCTACACTTTGAAGTGCAAGAAGCTGGAGAGTTCGAGGTCACCACTCATCTGGGAAGAAAGGAAGAGATGTTGAAAGGAAAGACTGCCACCATGAAGACACACATTCCCAACCCCGCCTGGGCCTGGCCCTGCGTCCCGAGAAGAGGTTCCTAGTGGTGGCCCCATGAGGAGAACAAAGCTCAAAGCTCGGGTGCCACAGCCCAATAAAGTGGCACCGATCCCCATTCTCTGCCTACAAACCATCATGTTGCACAAGAGCCTTAACTGCTCCAAGCCTCATGTCCCCATCTGTACAATGGGTACCAAAGCTCCTAATACCTGTGTCTCGAGATTGCTATGGGGTTCTACAATAAGATAATCATATGCAAGGTTCTCAGCACCTGGTGCAACGACTGAGACACCTGCCAAAAGAACTTCAAATGATTTACAAAGATGATATTTCTCTCATTTTTTACTAATGTGGCATGTATTCATGAAGACATTTTGCTTTCTTTATTCAATCATTTAGTCAGTCAAGAGATGTGTACTGAAAGTTCGCCACTGGCTTCCAAAGAACTTGCTGTCTGAAGTCTCGTGTCTCACGGAATCCAGATTTATAGATGGTTAGAACTGAAGAAGGAGTCCCTGGGTGGCCCAAAGAGTTAAGTGCTCGACTACTAATTGAAAGGTTGGCAGTTGGAACCCACCTAGAGGCAGCTCAGAAGAAAGGCTTGGTGATCTACTTGTGAAAGGTCACAGCCTTGAAAACCCTATAAAAAAACCCGTTGCTGGCAACTCTATTCCTGTTCATAGCAACCCTATAGGACAGAGTAGAACTACCCCATAGAGTTTCCAAGGAGCACCTGGTGGATTTGAACTGCTAACCTTTTGGTTAGTAGCCATAGCACTTAACCACTACACTACCAGGGTTTCCAATAGAGCAGTTTTACTCTGACACACATGGGGTGTTATGAGTCAGAATCGACTCAACAGCAACTAGTAGAGCTGAAGAAAAGCAAAAAGCCAGCTGGGCCTTACCTCCACTTTCCAAGGTAAAAGTCCCCATTGGTCCTTCTAAATTCTCTGTTCTCCCTCCATCCCAATGTCCCTCTCTGGCTGAGGTCCACAGAAGAGAGATAGAAAATTCCTGCATCCACAGGTCACCCCCCTTCCTCCACAAGGCCTCTTGTTGGTGAGTCCCAGCTTCTCCGCTTCTCCCTGGTCAGTCACTGGAACAATGTTTCATCGCCCATTTCTATGGCTATAGGGCTCTAGCCCAAGCTGCAGCCACACCCCAACAGCTGTCCTCCTGAGGGGTAGACGGCTGTGGAATCTCAGCTCATCTGTAAGCTTAACTTGTACAAACACACTTATATGGACAGTCACAGGAATTTAAAAATCAAATTAAGGTGATTTCTTCACAGCAGGCATAAGGAAAAGAGAAGAGAATCTAGGCTATTGACTTCTGTTGGGTCATTGACCCTTTAGGAATCTGATAAAAGCTATCACCCAGAAAAACACACCTAAGTACGTACTAACACAACTCTACCTCCAGTTGCAGGGGATTCTGGGCACCGAGTTAAGAATGCCAGGTCTAGAGATTCCTATAAGCTTAACGACACAAGGAGAACACAGCCAGACAACAGGGTGAGGTGGTGAGTGTAGCTAAGGTCCCTGGCTTTCAGTGTTGACAACTCTGTCCCTGTGCCTTTGAGTCCCCAGCCTTATCAGTAGCCACCTACGTGGAAAAAATCAAATTCCACTTTTCTAACACCAACTGTGTTGATCAATCCAAATCAACTTATTACCAATTCTGCCCCTTCTGTTCTGATACCAGCTGCACATGCAGTGCCTCTTCCTCTGACTCTAACCACCGGGAGCCGGGTCAGACCTCACAAATTAAAGGGCATAGTCCTCCAGACTGCCAAGTCTGCCCAAGACCTCAGACGCCAGCCACAAGCTTGGAGTCCCCACGACACCATCACTTCTGACCTGCTGTACAAATATGGCGTTTTCCCACTACCTCCTCAGGGTAACAGCTCTAAGCTTGGTGGTCCTGCTGGCTCCCACTACTCCCTTGTGTTCAATAATTCTCTAGAATGACTCATAGAACTCAGGAAAGTACTATACTTATATTTACAGTTTTATTATCGAAAAAAGATACAAATGAACAAGTGCATAGGGCTAGGTCTGGGAGAGTTCCCGACACAGAGCTTCCATGTCCCAAAAAGGGATATGTTACCCTCCCAAGTGCATTGATATCTTTCACCAACCAGGAAGCTCATGGAACTTCTGTGCCCCGAGACTTTATTGGGGCCTCATTATATAGGCAGGGCTGATTGAATTATGCCCTGCCCCAGAGATTGGGCTGATATCACAAGATGGTCTTTCTGGCCTGGCCAGCCCTCACCCAAGAGGCACCTCATTATCATAAACCCTAAGATATGGTCTGGAGGCCTCATCAAAGACATTTCAATCACTGGGGAAATTCCAAAGTTTTAGAGCTTATCTCTCAGGAACCAAGGAAAAGACCAAATTCTGTGCGCAAAGTCAACCCCACACTACCCACAGTTACCTTTTGCACCATCTTCCAGGTCAGGGTGCAGTCTTACTCATCCAGGGTGTCCCTGTGAGTTACTTCTCCTGCAACCCTCAGGAATCTCAGTGCATCACCCCCATTGGCATGGAGACCCTGAGCAGTCTCTTTCTAGACTGTGGCTGAGGCCCAGCAGCCTCTGATTCCACCCTCATTGCCCAGGACTCCCTGAGTGCCCCTCCAGCATTACTTTTGAGTCTTCTTCATCTTGGGCTGAGGCCAGGACCAAAAAAAAAAAAAAAATAGAGTACCTTTTCTCTTTTAGCACAGAAGATCGCAGAACTTTACTCTGAAACCAGAGAAAGTAGAAGAAAATAAACGAGAAGATCTGAATACATAAAAGTACCCACCGTACCAAGGATATCTTCCTGGCCCCAAGATGGTGGTCCTGGGTCTTGGTTTCTCCTCTGTTGGTTCCTTGTCCCTATCTCAAAGACCTCCCTCCTCAAATGGGCGCTTTATTTCTTTTTTCTCATACTCCCTCTCACTCCTCCCTTGGTCCCTGTCTTCTTCAGGGGCTGTATGTGAGGAGGATGCAGCTGGCCCCAGGAAGAGAAAACAAACTTTTCTCCCCACCCCTCTTATTCCTTTAGCATGCCTGAGTTTTAGCTGGGCAAAGCTAAAGCTTATATTCCCAGCCTCCCTTGTAACTGGGTGAGGTTATGTAACTGAATTCTGATTGACGGATATGAAGAAGTCAGATGTGGACTACCTCTGGGTTATGACATTAAAAGGAATGGGTGTGTGCTCCCCTTGGCCTTTTCCTCTTTCTACTGACTGGGAGGTAGACATGATGGCAGGAGCTAGAGCAGCCACTTTGGTCCCACAGATGAGAGTCATGGATTTAGGACAGCAGAGCTGCTCTACTAGCCTTGGAATTATTATTTCTACTTCTATAATAAAAATGACAACAAAATAAAAATTAAGTCTTACACAGTACTTACTATGTACCAGGAACTGTTCTAATCACTTCATATATAAAATCCTTACAGGGAGCTATTCAGTGTAGCTAATCCTCCCTTATTATGTCTTTGACCTCATTATCTACTACTCTCCCATTGCTCACCTTGCCCCAGCCCCAGTGACCTCCTCAATGTTCTTTGAACATACCAATCACCCTCCTATTTCAGGGCCTTGGTGGGGGTTGGAGTCTTTGTCACTCCCTTCCTAGAATGCTCTTCTCCCAGATAGCACATAATTTCCTTCAGGTCTCTTCTTATATGTCAGGGTTTCAGTGAACACTCCTTGGCCATTCTATGATGTCAGTGCCCTCCTAACACTTCCTATCCCCTTCCCTTAATGTATTTTTCTCCTTAGTTCTTATCACTACTAACTTACTATTATTTTACTTACTTACGTTGTTTATTTTCTGTCTCTGTAACTAGAATGTCAGTTCCATGAGGGCAAAGATGTCTACCTGTTTAGTTCACTGCTATAACCCCAGGCCTCAAACACTGCCTGACATACAGTAGGTACTCAATACATATTTTTGGAGGGACTTAATTACTTCATTTAATCCTCCCAACAATCCTATGAAGTAGGTACTAAGTATTATCATCCCAACTTTACAGATGAGGAAAGTCAGACACAGAGAAGCTGAGCCATTTCTGTAAGGTCGCCAAAGTCAGGATTTGAACCCAGGCAGTCTGGCTCCAGAGTCTACGCCCTCAGTTACCACACCCTACAGTATAGAAATCTATATACTGCCCTGTTACGTGAGGGAGAACAGATGTCTGTCCCAGTTAAGCCTCCATATTTGGGGGCATTTTGTTACAGCAGTTTAAATAAACTTTAATGTACCCTTTGTGCCACCCCAGAGGTGAACAAGGTTGTATTAACACCTCTATGTCCAGCCCTAAAGTTCTTGAATAATAACCAGCGTTTGTACTAAAATTTGCACTCTACCAAGCACTTTTTGGGGATATTAGCTCAGCTGGTCCTCAGTTCAACTCTCTGAGGCAGACATTATTGTCCCCAAATTACGGATGAAGAAAATAAGGATTAGAGAGATTAAGTGACTTGCCAGACTCCCACAGCTGAAAAGTTACAGACTTAAATCCAGGATTTCTGAGTCCAAATGACAGGCTTGATTTCCTCATCAAGCTTTTAAGCCACCCTGGAGAAGGGGTGGATAGGAAGGGGATAGATTCTGTAGTTCTCACATATCAGTGTGCCGAAGAATCTGGGAAAGCAGTAAAGAGGGACTGGGCTTGTCAGGATGAAGATTCTCAGGCCCTACTCTCAGAGATTCTATTTCAGTGGATCTGGAATGGGTCCCTGGAATCTGCATTTGCCAAAGCTGAGACCAGCATACAGCCACATCAGCAACCTCTCCCCTAGACCTGGGGGGAGGGAAAGGGGGACACGAGGTACCCTGTCTCTAAGTGTAGTAGCCCCAAGAACCCTCAGATGTCCACAACTGGAGAGAGGGGAGAACACCATGCCCCTCATGGAAAATGACTGAAGACCACAGAGAGAAAGGATGGAAAAGGATGGAGGGAGGACAGAAGACCCCCTCCACCCCTTTCCCTGCCTATAGTCTAGCTGGGTTTTACGGTTTTCATTTTCTCTGGCTACTTAGAGTAATTGGAAATCCCCAATACTTATCACTTAATCTGATCTGTCTCAGGGCGAGAGGTCTGCTTTCTGGAAATGGCAGATGGGTAGGAGGAGGCCTGAGTCAGAGCTCTGGAAGACCTACTATACCCAATCACCCCAGAGCATGACCTCAAATGAAAAGTTGTCACCATATCTCAGATCACAGGGGGACCTTTGAAGCCCTGTACCCTTCCTTCTGTCACACACACACACATGCATGCACACACATACATGTGTACACACTGTTCTGCCCCCCCATCTCTTCTTTAAGGACAGTCCTAAAATTGAGGGCAAAGATCCCGAGTGACCTTAATGGACTACCTCATTCCACATCTACCCAGGTCCAGCCAGCCCTGACCCCTGCTTCTCCTACACATCCAGGGCTGAGGACTGTCCTGCAACGGTGCAGGGTGGGGGTGAGGGCAAATCTCAGGGGTGGGTCTCTGGTAAGTGTGGCTGTGCCAGGGTTGGGGGCTCAGTGTCATAGGAGATGGTGACAACCGGACCTTTCCAGATGCAGTGTACTAGGGAACATAGCCTATCCTAGTCGACCTTGATGATCATACTGTAGGGGGAGAAAATTCTAACCTTCTAGACACCACAGCAGGGGGTGTAGATGGCCCAACAGCAGGAGGGAAAGAGGTAAGATTAGCACAGAACTAGGTGCAGTGGACCCAAGCCATGGATTTTCAATAGGCTCATATGCATGTGAAAGCTGGACAATGAATAAGGAAGACAAAAGAAGAATTGATGCATTTGAATTATGGTGTTGGTGAAGAACATTGAATATACCATGAACTGTCAGAAGAACAAACACATCTGTCTTGGAAGAAGTACAGCCAGAATGCTCCTTAGAAGCGAGGATGGCAAGACTTCATCTCACGTACTTTGGACATGTTATTAGGAGGGACCAGCCCCTGGAGAAGACATCATGCTTAGAAAAATAGGTCAGCAAAAACTAGGAAGACCTTCAATGATATGGCCTGACACACTGGCTGCAACAATGGGCTCATACATAGCAATGATTGTGAGGATGGCGCAGGATCGTGCAGTGTTTCGTTCTGTTGTGCATAGGGTCGCTATGAGTCGGTATCAACTCAATGGCACTTAACAGCAGTAGGGGTACAGCTCAGCAGCACTGAGTTGTTCCTTCCTTGTGGCTTCCCCGGGAAAACCAGAGAGACCTTTTATTCCCATTTGGGAAGGGACCTTCTCGAAGGCAGGGGGATACCTAAGACGAGCGCCAACAGATCAGCTTGATACTGGGAAGCTCTACCCAACACCTGCTTCCCTTCTCTCCGAAAGTTCTCGGCCCTCCGTAGTAGTGCCAAACTATGGACAGCAGAGGGCGCTCTTGCCTAACCTTTGCCGCCCGGAGACTTTTGCTACGGCCGTAACTTTTCGAACCCAGAGGTTTCTGATGATTTGCTCCCAAAGTGTCAGGGCGACCGCAGAGGAGGGCCTGGCTGGGGTAGGAATGGGGATGATCAGGGGCTCATAACTTCTTCTGTAGGAGTTCACCTAGAAAAGGGGGTGGCCTCTCTCCCCACTCCAGCAGAGCCTTGAGGTGGCCCCTTCCTCAGCCCCACCCTATACCCAGCCTCGACATCTGCGGGTTCCGAGGGTGAACCCTCCAGTCGTACTCCTGCTGTTCCTTGCCGCGGTACATGCTAGGAAGTGAGGGTGAAGCGTGCCCACGGAAGGGCTTGTAGTGTAAGAATCGGGCTGCGTCGGAGTGGGTATTGGGGTTACGGGGGAAAAGGGTGGCTGAGGGACGCGTTCGGCTGTTGAGCGTCTCCACAGAGGCCGCTAAGTGGCGCTCGAAGCCCACGTCACAGAGAAGCACGGGAAGACCCGGGCGCAAGGGGAGGGGGCTGCCCAGGAGGCCCGGCGAGAAACCTGGAGAAAGAAAGAGCCGGGGTCCCAGGATCCTCCCTACCGAAACAGAGGGACGGCCCGGGTACACGGGGCCCTATAAAGCAACCCTCGTTCCGGAAGGCTTGGAAGGGGAAAGGTGAAGAAGGGACCGAAGGCAAGGCACTTGCGCGGGAGCTGGAGGTGGGTGAGGGACCCCCGGTCAGTCTGTCATCGGGCCACCTGCCTCTCCTGATATGTGGGTCTTGTTCTGAGGCTGCTGGGAGAATCTGGGGTCCAGATTCAAAAGCACGCCTAAGTCTGTCCATCTGTCTCTATCCCCTGGGATCTGTGGGTCTGTATATGAGCGTCTTCTATGGTCCTGCCAGACCCCACCCCTGGCAACTGATGGGGAGGAGGTCCTCAGATTTTCAGGGCTCCCTTGCTCTTCCTTCAGAGACCTTCTGCACCTTCTCCTGGCACTGGGGGAATCTGCCCCGAGCTTCGCGGAACTGCCCGAGGACCCAGGAAGAAAGGGGGTGGGGCTCTGGGCATGTCTGGCCCAGACCCTTTCCCCAGGAAGAATTTAGTTCCTTCGGGACATCCCCGCGCCGCGAGGCCTGGCCTCACCTGATCCATCGGGCTCCAGTCTGGCTGCTGCCACTGCCTGCCAATTAGTGGGAACCTGATGCCTCAGACTTGCAGGGTCCTCCCTCCAGCCCACTCCCGTGCCCCAAGTCTTGGCCCAGAGGTCCCATCTCTCCTATACTCTCCGTCATCCTCCGAGTTCAGCCCCGGGGACTGGAGACTGAATGACCGCAGCAGCGCCAGCGTTAACCGCACCCGGCGGTTGAGGAAAGCGAGATTCGGCGAAGCGCGCTAGAAGCAGCCGGCGGCCGCGAAGCGCGGCGCAAAACCTGGCCTGGCGACCTGGAGCTCCTTGGTAAGACCTGGACCCACCGGCTTCCCCCTCTAAATAAATGTAGTGGGAGAGGGCGCCTAGAATCCGAGACTGAAGGGGGCGGGGACTCGCGCCGAAAGAGGAGCTTCCCCGACGGCCCGTGAGCGGCCGTCCAGCTCCAGAGGTCTTAGCAGCATCCAAGGAGGTTGCCAGGCTCCTGGGAAGGGGGAAGGTGGGATTTGGAAGGACCATGGCTCTTGCTTTGGGGCTACAGTGTCCTCTCAACTCACCCAGCCCCCACCCGCGCCAGCGTGGCGGAGGCTTCCAGTCCTGCGGGCTGGGTGCGGGAGGGTATGGGCCTGCTGAGTAAGTGGCCCGGGACCGAACTAACCCAGAGTTCTGGGGGGAAACTGGAATAAATAAGAAGAAATGAAGAAAAGGAGTCTGCTGCCACCATGGCTTCCCACCGGATTCACAGTACGGCCCCACCCGCCGCCCGGCCGCCCGGGGCTGGAGCCCGCAGCTGAGAGTCCCCGCCCCCTCCTCGAGGCCGGAGGTGTTAGTCTTGCTTGATCAGACCTCATTTCCTACGAAAATGGAAACATATCCAGGGTCCTTAATAAAGTGAATGACGAGGCTTCGGGTGTAATTGGGCTTCCGGTTGGTGGCTATTTCCTTAAACTGACGGTGGAGAAAATGTAAATCCACAGCGCCTAGATGTAATTATGTGATTACCAGAAAGAGGTGTAGAGTGGATTCGCCTAGATCTGGAGGCAACGACCTACAGTCTGAGAAATGGGCACAAACGCTTACCCCGCATCCAAGCACGCGCCTCTGCAAGCTTCGGCTTCTCGTCCCAGCCTGAGACCCGCCCTGCGGCTGCCTCAGGAACACACGGGATCTGTGTTTATACTCTGGGGGGTGGGTCTTTTCTTTCCTCTAGGCGGAGGAGCGCCCTCCCGCGCAGGCGGGTGGCCTGGCTGCGAGTCCCCGGACCGCTCCCCCGGACCGCTGGTCCTGGCTGCATACTTCTATGCATAATCCAATTTTCTCCGTGACGATCTAGTTAAACTCTTTAACAACAGCTACATAATTAGAATTTGGATTCCCATTAATTTTCCCTGGGCCTCGAACCATTTGCCGCTCACACTGGTAATTAATGCAATACATCACTAACTTTACCCAGAGCCGGCCAGCGCGGCTCAGGTCTCTCGGCCCACGCCAGGCGCCCCCGCACGAGGCCCTGACTCTGGACCCTGCTTCCCGGGTGGGGGCCATTTCCCTCCCTCCAAAGTTGGATACGTCAGCCCGCGCACCCAAAGCCTTCTTTCTGGGAAATTTCACAATTAAAAATATTTATCGGAAGCAGATTTACGTTTCTGGGTTACCAGTCTCGGGGCGTCTGGGTAGGCTATTAAGAGTAATTAGCATCTTTTGCGCATGCAGATTTACTTCGCTCATTGCCACATAACTCATCCCTAAAAGCCGGCGCAGGCGAACGCAGGAACCGCCGCCAGAGCAGCTGCCAGAGCCACTGCAGCCGCCCTGGTCCAACTCAGGCTCCCCCGGCCCCGCGCCCTAGCACGCTGCCTCTCCAACTCCCCCAGGCGGAGCTGCCAGCTCAGGCCCGCGAGGCTGCACACGAAGCAAAAAAAGGGCACCCATCCTGTTGACGCAAGACTCAAGGGCGACCTCAGGCGGTAGGGGGAGGCCCAGGCCAGGCTCTCCCGGCTGCCCCGGCCGCGATGTCTGGACCTGAGGCGTCGCGACGGTGCACGTGTGTGCGCGAGCAAGTGGGCGCCTCTGAGTGTGCACATTCGCATGCGCGCGAGTGCACATGCAGGTGGTTGGTAGTGCGCATCGCTGGGAGAGTGCGAGGGCGCTCGTGCAAAACGAGTTGGTCTCTGCTCCTCCAGCCCACCCCTTGCGAGGACCGCGGTTCAGTGCCAGTCCCCGGACACCCATCTAGGGCACTGAGGTTCAGGAGGAGGCGAGGCCCCTCCCCTACCTCTATTTTCCTTCTACAGAGCCGGTCTCATAGAGCCAGAGATCCTGGTACAAGAAGCGCCCGGCAGTGGGAGCTGGGAGGCCCGAAGCTGGTGCGCGTCGGAACGCACGGCTGGCCTGGTGCGCGTGAAAGGACGCCAGAGAGCGAGCGGGAGGAGACTGGGGTCACCCAACAGCGGTTGGTAGGGCCGCTGGGGGGTGGCCAGAGATGGTGGGGCCCCGCCGGTGGTGGACAGGGCGATTGTAAGAGGACCAAGTGGTGGTGGGAGGACCTGGGCCAAGGACTGCGGCAGCGGCTCCCGCGCCGCCCGCGAGCTGAGGTGCTCACTCCGGGTTCGTTATTAACGCGCTGGGAAGTCCAGGAGTCGCCCAACTTTCTTCTATTTAATGAGCCTAGAAGAAGAGGCTGCCCTGAAGGGGTTTGTTCATTAAAGATGTAGCTGGAGGAATATTGTCTCATTAATTATCTGGTTTTAATTACACTCCTACCCTTTGAATCCAGAGATGGAAAAAGTTGATTCGGTGGCGCCGCCCCGCCCCCTTCAGCTTAAAGAGTCAGGCCGAGCTAGGGGATTTGGAGGGGGCAGTGGGGACCGCTTAGGACCAGGAGGGTGTGAGGGGACGTATGGGATGTGTCTGGTGTGAATCCCCGTGCCAGAGGTCTCCATGCCTGGGTGTGGGTATGTGTGAACGAGGTCTGCGTGTGGCTCTTTGACTGTGGTGTGTCTGAATATGTGTGACCACGTGTGCCTGAGAGGTTGTGTGGACGTGACTTGGCTGTCTATGTGTGCTTCCTGCCTGTGTGTGGTTCTGTGTGTCTGGGTGTGTGTGAGGTAGCTGAGTGTGTCTACAGACAGGCCCAAGAGCTAGGGGTAAGTGAACAGGAGTGTGACTGGGTAGCTGTGTCTGCGTGTGTCTAAGAGGGTGGCTTCTTGCTCGTCAGCACAAGTGACAGTGTCTGACCCCGTCTTTGGGTCTCTCCTGTGCCCCCGTGTGCCCCCGTGTATATGAGTGGGGGGGGGGTCCCGGGCTGAAGCATCCCAGGAGCTAGGGCCACTCAAGGACACAGCTGTGTTTGCGAAGGTCCTCACAGCTAGGGTACCATCCAGAAACCATAGTTAAGCGGGGGGGCTCGTCCCTGCCTCATCGTACCTTGTCGGGCCTTCGTGGCACTACAGCGGGGCCGTTTTCCCTTTAAATCGCGGACACTTTGACAGGGGACATTAAGGACCCGGCTGCTCAGGCTGAGCAGATCATAAAACCGGACAGGCAATTTCTGCTCCCGCCAAATAGCCAGGCAAACTCGTTCTGCATCTTTGGTTTTAATGCACTAAACTGGCAGCTAAGCAGGGAGCAAGCAAAGAGTGGGCGGGGAGCCCCCCCATACACCAACGCACACACCGGCTCACATGCAAACACCCCTTCACACCCTTACACCCCACGCCCCGCCCCCGACCCCCCCCACCGGCGGAATTATCAACTAGAATTTGATTAATATGCAAATCGCAGGCAAACAGCTCCATATAATTCTTTCAGTGGAGAGTAATTAATCACCAGTTAAAGCAAATTAATACATATATCAATTTTGTCAGAAACATGCTTAGTTCAATCGCCCGTAAAATTGAAGTTTGAAGTATTAAGAGGCTCTGCAGAAACGCCAGGACTAAAACTTTCAAATTGATCCTATTTAGTAATCAATCAGGCTCTCCCCTCAGGTTAATCTGCCTAATTTTTCATCTCAAATCATACACTTTACTGACATGCCATCTAGCAAACAGTCGATAAAAAGTTAACAAAAATGATAACGACTCCAGCCAGAGCCATTGTGTAGGGTGGGTGGGTGGCAAGTGGCTTTGATTGCATTTCTCCCGGTGGTTGAGGACTTGGGTTGTTCCTGGGCCAAGGGCCAGGAGCTCCCCCAGCAGCCAGCAGCCTGAGCCTGCCTGCCCCACCACGCTTGTCTGCTATTCGCTGCCTCCTTGGCTACTGGACCCCCTTCAGAACGTCGGCCAGCAGCGTTTCCCCAAAGTTGCCTAGCGCAGCCAGCTCCCTCCCTACCCTGTGCTTGCAGAGTGTCTGGAAGTGTGTGTGTTGTGTGCTTGTGTGACTATGGACTGTCCTCTGGCACTGGGTCTGGATTGTGTATATAATGGTGGGGACGGTGTATCTGTTCCTCTGTTGTGTGTGCCACTGGCTGCCTGTGTTTCCGTGAGTCTGCTGTGTCTCATGTGACTGCACTGTTTCGGGACATCTTGTGTGTCTGTGTGACTGTGTGTGTGCTGGGTCTCTGCATTGTAGGTCCATGTGCCTGCGTGCCTGCCTTGTGTGTGTTTGCATTCCTTGTGAGGTGTCTGAGTGACACCGAGTGCCTTTGTGTGTGTTCCCTGGAGCCACTGCATGCCCACGGGCCTCCCTGGGCCTACCCTGTGTCTACATGTGGGCATGTGGCCCCAGCAGGGCCTGAGGCAGACCCTTCCCGGGCAGCAGGAGGGAGGGGAGAGTCCATTATGAAGACCTAGGCACTTCATCTTGAGCAGCCGCTAAGAGATGTGGGGTCATTTCCTCCCCACCTTAGCCCCCAACTCAGCCTGTATTGAGGAGAGCAGAAGGGAGAAGCAGAAAGCCCCCATTTTTTGGAGAAAGGGACTCCCAGCCCTGGATCCCCTTCTCAGCAGAGCCCTGGACTCCACCACTCCAGATTTGAACCCTGACTTGGGGATATGCTCAGATGTCACATCCACACCCAGATATGGTGACAACTCACCTCAAACCTGTACATACACATCTGCTAACTAACCCACACAGATCCCAAGATACCCACAGGTAACAGATCTTGCTTCCCTACTGCATCCACCCCCACTCAGGCCAACTAGCCACATGCAGCTCCCTGAATACACTCGCACATACACAGACCAGACTCCAAAGCAGGCAGGACTCATTCACTCCCATCCACCATGCACACGTGTGACTATTGCCATTTGTAGCCTCCTCGATTTGGGTGGGGCTGAGCCCCCACAGGGACGGGGAGCTGCCCTTGAGTGCGCTGGGGGAAGCTGAACCTTTGACGGCCATCAGGACTGGTGGAGCCTACAGTGGGTCTGCAAATAACTCTAGAGACAGAGGTCCACTCTGGGGATCAACCAGAGTAGGGGTAGGGGGAGGCAGGAAGACCAACCTGGCCATTAGCCATCAACAGTGGAGCACCACCTCCCCCAACGTGTTCTCAGAGAAGCAGAGCCGCGCCTGCACCCTGCACACTCACAGGCCTCAGCTGCCTTCGGAACTCAGGCACTTCTTCTCATGCCCCCCACTCCCATTCTAACTCAAGCAGCCAGCTTGGTCAGGCTGTTTGGAGCTGGGATTCTGGTTGTCTGTATGTCTGTGTGTAGTTTCAGTTCCACGTCAATGTTCATTCTCCCGTTTATCTGCTCATGCCAGCTCTCGGCACACATCACACACCCTGGGGCATCACTCAACCTCCGGTCACACCCACCCCAGTGACAGCTTTTCTCTTTTCCTCTCCATTGCACAAACTTAGTCACACCTAGTTGCCCACACGAGTTTGCGACAATCAGTTACAAGAACGCAGCAGCACACACCCAGTCACCCCCAGTTGCACACACTCCGTCTCCATCAATCAGCCGCACATGCTCAGTCTCTCTCAGTTGCACACGCTCACTGACACACTCAGGGATGCACTCTTGTTGGGGCTGAGACAGCTCGCCCACACACACACACACCCTCAGCCCCAGGTCTCTCCCAGGACCGGCAGCTGTTGGGAGGAAAGAGTGACTTGCTGATAGCGGCCCTGGACCTGGAGCGTAGAGAGGTAGGACTCCAGGGATAGTCAAGGTGGGAATTCTCCCTCCAGGGTATTGCCACCCCACACACACCTCAGGCCCAGGAACCCCCACCTCCTTCACTCCAGTCCCCAGAACCTTACCAAACAGTTGGGAAACCTCCTTTGGAGGCATGACCTGTAGACACACTCAGGGGTCTGGCTCCAGGCTCGCCCAGGCCTGCCAGCTTCTGCTGAGAGCTCCCTTCATGCACAGGCACAGTCTAGGTATGCACCCATTCTCACACAGCCCCTCACACCTACAGTCCAACCACCACCACTCAGCACACCCATAGTGCCAGCCTCACCCACCTGACGGCCACACAGACTCCTCCACTTCCTGCCCTGCCCCTCAGGACCCCAGGCCACTCAGGTTTCGGTCCCCTCCCCACAGGACTTGCAGCCCCTGACACTGCCCACCGGGTCCCCTTATCTAGCGCCCCGCCCTACACCTCCGGAGCACCTTCATACACCTTCCTAGGTATGTGTGTTTGGGGGCATCAGTATTCCCAGCACAAAACACTTCCTGGGCCCCAAAGAAGAGGGGCTGGTTGTTGGGGTGGAGGAGCAAAGCCCAGGTGCCCCTGGGTTCGGTGGCAGGGCTGCGCAGGACCAGGCGGGCAGACTTCCCTGGACTGGGCGACTCAGAAGGGTGGGGAGGAGGGGGTACCCGTGGCGACGGGCAGGGGCGGAGGGGAGGCGCGAGGCCCCAGCCCGTCCCTTTCAGGGGGGACTCATGCATCAAACTTCAATTTTCCGGACGATTGAATTAGTGATTTTTTTTCTCCTGAACTAAAATACACTTAAGTCTTTGGGATTAATTACCACGTTCTGGTCCCTCAGACTGGAGTATTACTTATCGGAGCCGGGTCTGACACCGGCCCGACACCTCGTAAAGTAAGGAACTGCGCCTCCCGGCTTCACCCCGCGCCGCCCGCAGGGCCGCCGGGCTGGGAAAGGCGGAGCCCAGAAAGCCAAGACCGGTGGCGCGGTGGGCACTGGCCTGTTCGCGCGCCGCAGGGCCTCCGGCCCGAGAGCAGAAGCCTCTCGCGTCTTGGAGCTTGGCTACCTGGTCGGAGGCCCAGACCCAGAGGGAAGGAAGGGACAAAGCCGGGCCGCCTCCGCGGGGCAGCCGGGAACCGAAAGTGGGTCCGCAGAGAGGCCGGAGTCCTGAAGGCCCGGGACCGCCATGACCCCAGTCGGCGATGGCACTCCGGCCGAAGGGAGGGTAATCCAGGGGTTTCGCCAGCCTTAACGAACCTTGTCCTGAGAATGCGCGCAGGGCCCACAGGGCTTCATACGACCGCGCATCCCCCACAAGCACATTCAGACGCAGGGAGGAAAGGGACACGCGATGCACACGCCCCGCTCCCGCCGAGCGAACACGTGCGGCGCGCACAACGCTGCACCCTGAGTCAAGCCGGCAGGCGCCCGCTAGGCACCCAGGGCCGGCGCTCGGGGTTCGAGGTCCTCTCTGACCACAGGTCCCGGCGGCAGCGCCTAAGGCGGAGTCACAGCTCTGAGGCGCGGCCAAGTCCATTCGAGCGTCCCAGCCTGCATGCGGGTAGCGGCCCTCACCTCAGCTGGGAGAACTGAGATGGGGGTGGACTAGAGCCCAGGCCCCCTAGATCCCAGCCCCTCGGCCCTTGCCGGGCCGCCGACTTCCCACCGCCTGCCTTCGTGGTGGGGCCGAGAGTCCAGCCCCCAGCCGCGGTGTTCCGCCGGCCACACGCGCTGTCGGCGGGGCTCCTCAAGCCCATCGACAGCCTGGCGGAGGCTTGGAGTCCAGCGGAGCAGAGGAAACTGCAGGCCGGCTCGACTCCGCTAGCCAAACTGTATGCGACCCAGCGTGCAGCGCCGTCTCCGGGTCTCCCCGGCTCAGGCCAGCCCAGGGCTCGGGCGAACGCCTCGCTCTGTCTTCCTTCCGACGACTGCTCAGTACTTCTTTCTGGCCGCCCTTCTCTCCGGCCTATCGAAACAAAGAGTTCCCTCTCGTCTTTCAAGGCCTGGATCCAATGCCACCTCCTCCGCGAAGCCCCAACCACCCTCCGCATAGTGCACACGGCGCTTCTCTGCCCCTCGGCCCGGGCCTCCTGTTGGCGTCGCGGGTGCGGCGGGTCTCGTGCACTAGACTTGTAGCTCCTAGAGGGCAGGAACCGTGTCAGATTCGTTTCCATTTCCCCAGCCCCCAGCGCGACCTGGTGTGGAAAAGACGCACAACAAACATTTGCAGATTTGAATAAATTTTTTCTTTTCTTTTATTAATCCTTTCCCTTCTTTCCTTCTTTCTTTTCCTCCTTCCTCCCTCGTTATTTTTTATTTCTTGGTTATATTCAATTGTCATGTTTTGCAGGCTCATTAAATCCATTTAGAGACAAAAGAATAAAAGGCAGAAGCGGAAGGGAGGGGAAGCGGGGAGGGGGAGGGGAGGGGGAGGCCAGAGAAGCAAACAAATAACCCGCTTTAACTAGACGGGCGGATAAATGGCCCAGTTTCTCCTCAGCCCGGATGCGCCTGCTTAGCTGCGCGCCCCGCGGGCGCAGCAGCTCGGGTGGGCTCAGCCCCGGGGCAGCCGCCCCCCGCCCGCAGGGACCCGGCAGGGCCCGGCCCCGGGCCGGGGAGCAGGGAGCGGCCGTAGGTGCCAGGGCCGCTTCATTGGGATTCATGGGCTTGTTGGGCGGGCGGCCCTGGGCGCGGGACGCGGGGCGGGGGCCCGCGGGGAATGGGGGGGATGCGCACGGCGGGCGCAGATGCCCGGGTGACCGCCGCGCCGCGGTCCCTGCGCCGCCTTTGTGCCGGGGAGGCGCGCGCGGGGACCTAATCCATCAAATTGTCTACAAATTGTGAAGAAAATTCAAAAACCATATGGTCGCCAGCGCCGGCGCGCTCTGGGCTGCGGAGGGCCTCGGCCGCGCCCGCACCGGGAGCCGCGGGAGGCTGGGCCCGGCTATTGTCGCCTGTCAGCGGCCGCCCGGGCCCATTCGTCCCGGCCTTCATGGTCCGCGCTCCGAATTACAGACCCATCCATCCTGAGACAGGGCGATTTATGTCGCCTGGGAGGAACCGGCCGCACGCCCGCTCGGCTGCCCGGCCGCCTCTTTCGTTCTCTCTCCTCTCTCTTCGCTCCCCTCTTCCCAGTCTCATTCTCTTTCTCCCCCTCTGTCTCTCTGTATGGCTTTTTCTCTTCCTCTCTCCCTCCTCAGCCTCTCTGTGTGTCTTAGTTTTCTCTCTCTGCTTTCCGCCTGTCTTTCGATGCTCCCTCATTTTGTTTCTCCCTGTCTCTGTCTGTCTTTCCGTTTCCTCCTGGACACGCAGTTCCTGATTCAGGCCCAGGGGCCCCCATCGCCTGCCCGAGACCAGATGCGCATTTCTCACATCAATTTTGCGGAGAAAGAGAGCCGAGCGGCCTGGAGGCGGAACCCCACTCTGGTGACAGCGGCTACTTGCCAGCCCAGAGACAACAAAAGCCCAGAGAGAAACCCGCTCTGTCCGGGAAAGTGCAAGCGGCCGACGACTCTACCCTAGACACCCCTGGGGAGCCGCGGACCCCACAGAGTCCCTTCCAGATCGATGTCTCTGCCCCCCAGCCCAGCGCGGGGCCCAGAATTGGTGAATGTTACCAGAATTTCACCCCAACTCTCAGGCGCCCCGGCTCACATCCCTTCGTGCCTGCGAGCGAAATAATTCGGCCTGTCCCTCGTGCCTTCGGCTTTACCCCTCTCCAGGGTGAGACCCTCGAGCGGGAACCGAAACTTGGGATTCCCCAGGCTATTCCCTGCTATCCGACTGAGCGACGGCCTGCCGCGCATGGGAGGCTCACCCCACGTTCCAGGGATCTGGGGAGCGCGGGAAGAAGGCTGCTGTGCCCAGGGTGGGACGTATGAGCTGTAGGGCAAGTCCTTCCCCACCCCTTGTCCCACACAAATTTATTTTGCACCGGTGGTGCCCCCAGCGTACACAAACATTTTCTCCTGGGGCAGCCTGCCTCGTTTTTTACCCGGACCAGGCGAAGCCCGCTTCTGCCCTGATTTAGTAACTGCCGCGCGTTTGTGGGCAAGAAGAGCCTCTTCCCGCTGCTTCTCCCTCGCCCCTCTCACTCTCATGCCTGCCCTAAGACTCCCCCAAATCTCCGGAATCGAGACGTCTGACGACAAGTAGCTGCGAGAAGCGGAGCCTGCCGCGGCTTCCCAGAATCGGGCCCAGCACTCAGACACGGTCACTGCCGGTTCTAATAAAATGGCAAAGACTTTATTTATCGGAGAAAGAGGCCTTGGTTACAGTCCGGGAAGGAGAAGGCAGGACGGGAGCAGGCAAGGGGCACGCGGGACCCAACCTCATCAGGCCACCCTCCTCTGGCCAAGTCAAGCTAGGAGCGGGGTGTTGGAAACGGCAAGACAGACCGAGAGCTAAGGAGGAGGTGGGGTGGGAGCTTGGATGGCCTTCTCTCTGTCTCTGTCACATGCAAAAAAATTCTAAAAAGAGTAAAAAATAATTCTAGGGCTTTGGGTTCTGTTTTCGTTGGTTGATTGGTTGGATTTCCCCCCTGCTTTGTCCCCAAGAGCCGGACCCCAGTAGTCAGTCCAAGGAAACCGCAAGAGGGAGAGGGAGCTTTAAAATAGCGTTAGTGGGCATGGGAGGCAGAAATGGCATCGAAAACAGACTTCTCTCGCTGGGGGGTTGGGGGCGGGAGGAGAAGAAAAGATCGACTAGAAACTTGCAATTCAGGACCCGGCTGCCCCTCTCATCCCTTTGCCACGCGGAGGAAAAAAGGCAAAAGGAAAGAAATGAAGTCAACTGCAAAAGGCCCAGGGAGGCGAGGAGGGAGCCGGCGGGTGCATTCGCCACATGCAGACAAAAATCAAAACAGCCAGGCCGCCCCCTCCTCCAGACCGCGGTGTTAGTGTTCCGCGCCCTCACTTCTGCCTCGCTCTCAGCAAACCGGACAGCCCGAGAGCTTTGAAAACATCGAAATCTCCGAGACTTTAAAAAATGAAAGAAATCAGGCTGCGGTAGGAGCAACCCGCTTTCTGGGTTTAAATATTTTTACAGAAGCCATACAGAATTGCACGGCGAGGGCTGCCGGGGCGGCGGAGGCCGCGCGCGACGTCCGGTCCGGCTGGCCAGCCCGGGTTTATTGCTTCGAGAGGGAAGAGGCGGCTGCCGGGAGCCAAGTCGCGGCCCGGAAAGGGGGAGGAGGCGGGAGTTGCAGAGGGGGTTCCAGCTCCCCTCGGCGGTCCGGTCCGGGAGGCGGCGGGCTTGCGGGCGCTAGGGGCCCGGGGCGGCGGAAGATCCTAGACGCGGCTCAGTCGTCCACGTCGATCTCTTCGTCTTCCTCGTCCTCTGAGCAGTCCTGGCTGCTGGCAGGCTGGTCCGTGAGCGGGGAGGCGGGCGAGAGCTGCAGGGGCCCGGCGCCCGGGGCCTGCGGGACACCTGGGGGGAGCGCCGGAGAGCCGGGCCTCGACTTGGCCCTGCCACAGCCGCCGCCGCCCCCGCCGCCGCCGCCCGCGGCCTCCGAGTTCTGCTCGAGTTCGGCCAGCGCCACGATGTCCATCTGCCCGCTAGGGCCTAGTTTCTTGGCGGACTCCACGTCAGCCTTCATCTCTTCCAGGTCCCGCTTGAGCTTGGCGCGCCGATTCTGGAACCAGGTGATGACCTGCGCATTGGTGAGGCCCAGCTGCTGCGCGATTTGGTCGCGGTCGGCTGGGGACAGGTACTTCTGGTACAGGAAGCGCTTCTCCAACTCGTAGATCTGGTGGTTGGTGAAGGCTGTGCGCGACTTCCGTCGCTTTTTGGGGGTCTGTCGCTGCCCAAAGATGGTCATCCCGTCGCGGCCTGCGAGGAAACTATAGTATAGACTTTCGACAGGAAAGAGGAGACCCCCCCCCCACCTGGTTCTCGTTGCATAGCACCCCTTCCCACCTTACCCCACCCAGGCCCAGCCGGCCTGTGGTCTGCCGCTGTCCCCTAGACCGCTCTGATCAGCCTCCTGGGCTAGGGCAAGGCTCACCACGGCAAACCCCGCTTCTCCGTCTCTAGTTTACCAGACATCCCCATGAAAAATTAGTTTGGTCTCTGGCCCCTACCTACGAGTTCCTTAGAAAGACCCGAGGTAGCTGAGACCGGGAGACAGCCGGACAGGAATGCCCGACTGTGGTGTGAACGCTGGTTCTCTACCACTTCCCAATCACCCGACTCTACCTTACCCAGAAGGTCCCAGCAAAACGCTCTCGATTCCCCACCCCGTGAGCCGGGCTGGAAGCACCCAGGCCACTGGGAACCGGAGGGCGCTGGGCAGAGTACTTGGACTGCGAGAGAGCTTGGGTTCCCGCCACCCCTCCCCGGGTCACCCCGACTCTGGCCTACCCAGAGGTCCCTAGGATATACGCTTTGGGTCCATCCCCACTCCCAGAGGCAGAGGCTCGGGCTGGTGGGCCCTGGCGGCGGGCGCTGGAGGAGGCAGTCAGGGCGCCGGCGCAGGGGAACCCGGTGACGGCGCCTACCTTCGGCTGCCTGCAGGACGCTGACCTCCAGCCCCTTAAAGGTCTTGCTGGCGAGCTCTTCCAGCGCGCACAGCGGCGAGGTCTGCGAGAGCAGCGCGCGGCCCGCCAGGGGCAAGGCGCCCGGCGCGTGCTTGTCCGCGGCGGCCAGCAGGTGCGCCGCCCCGCACAGCGAGTAACTTCGGCGCACAGACGGCTTGTTGAGGATGTCCTCGATGCTGAACGGCGTCAGCGGCTTGTTGGAGTTGGCGGGCGGCGGCAGGTGATCCAGGGGGCTGCGCCGCCGCTCCTCCCCGGGCGCCACCTTGCTGTCCTCCTTGGAAGTCATCTCGGCCGCGTGCAGGGGCCCAGCCGGGGCGGCTC
>NW_004443943.1:27871082-27891639 GCF_000243295.1 Trichechus manatus latirostris
GGCGGGCAGAGCCGCTCCGGGGCCCGGGAGGAGGGCGCTGACGCGGGCGCCGCCGCCGCCGCGAGGGCTTCCAGGAATCCGAGGCCGGAGCCGGGTCGCGCAGCGCGGGGCTCCAGTTTCACCAATCCCGGTGCTATTTAAAGGTGTCAGGTGGCTCCGCGGCGGCTCCTGGCCCCGGGTCCTGGCGATGGCACTTGGAAGAGCCGAGGCAAGGGCGCCGATCCCGGACTGCGAGGGGAGGCGGAGAAACGGGGCAATTGACTATTGCTAACAAGTTAGCCTTGATCGAGGAGTAATCAGTTATCTGCAGCGGCAGGCACTTCTCTCGCTCGCTTTCTCTCTCCTTTCTCCCCGTCTTTCTCCTCTCTTCTTTCTCTATCCTTCTCCTGTTCTCTCCCTCCCTCCCTCCCTCTTTTCTCTCTGCTCCCCCCGTCTCTCTCCTTCTCTCCCTCTCCCTCGCCCTCTCTTTCACTCTCTGTCCAATGCAGGCGGCTCTAAGTTAGGAAGCTCATTAATTAGCGGGCCGGGGGTAGGAGGAGCCGGTTGGAATTAGCCCGCCTAATGCGCCTGTCAGTCCCGGTGTCGCGCTGCGCTGTTAGTAAATTACATTAGCCGCGCCTTTCTCGCACCCGAACCTCCCGCGACCGCAAAGCTGCCGCCCCCACCCTAAACTGCGAGCAGCGCTCCCGGCGCACCCGCCTCCCGCAGCCCTGACAGCGATGGCAGCGCCGGCCCTGGAGCTCTCGGGCTTTCCAACCCGGGATCTGGAACCCCAGAAGAGAGGCTGGAGCCCCAGCTCGGGAATGACGGGGTCGCCGCGTGGGCCAGGTAAGACCAGGAGCTGCGGTGGGCCCCGCCGCCGCGCAGCGCGCTGCTTTGCGGAGCTGAGATCAAGGCCCCATCGCCCTTGTCCTCCTACCCTCTGGCCCCTCTTCCCCGGCCTTGGGCCGCACGCCTGGGAGAGGGACTCTGCACCCTTCCCCCACCCCGCTGACCCGCTGGAAGTCCGAGCTGGCTCCTCAGCCTTGGGTGGTGCGACAAGGGACAGAGTGGGGGGGTGGACTCCAGGACTGGGAGAGGAGGCCAGTCCGAGGGCTCAGCCTTCCTCTAGCCGAGAAGCCGAGGGGGAAGTTGCTGGTGGCTCTGGGCCCCTTTCCCCCTGGCCTGAGCCCGAAGCGGCGGCCCTACCTCTTCCGGCAAGCGTGCACACTCTTTCCTCCGGCCGCAGCTCTCTGGCCGGCTGGGGTCACCGCTCGCCCTGTGACAGGTGTCCGAAGGGCAGCCGGGCCGGTTACTGGGGCTCCCAGGGCGACTCGAGGCCTCCCCGCTGCGCTCTGCCAGGCCCCGGGCGGGGGCCCCGCTGCCGGCCCCGCCCAGCCCAACGCCGGACTGGAGTGAAGCGCCTGGCCGGCCGACTCCAGCTGTTCCGGATGCGGGGCGGGGGGCCTGGAGGGGCCGGGCCACCGCTGGGGCTTCGCTCTCAGGAACCCGCAGGGAGGCCCGCTGGAGTCAGGTTGGGGGACTGAGGACCCCACGGCCAGGACTCTGTGTGTATCAGGCGTGCATTTTGTGTGCATCGGTATTTGAAGGTGTTTATGAAGGGTTTTTATTTTTTTAATATGTGTTTGTGTGTGGTTCTCCATGTGTATCTTTGTGTAAACGTACGTGAACCTATGGGTATTTAGGCTTGTTTGAACCCCTACCAGTGTCTTTCATTTCCCTGAGGCACTCCAGCGGGGAACTGCCCCTAGGTCCTCTTCTCTCTTGCTTCCGGGTCTGGTTTTCGAGGCGCTGGCCCTGCCCCCGGATTTTCCATTTCTGCCCTTGGAGAACAGAGGGGAGGGGAGGAGACTGGAACCAAGAGAGGAAGAGCCACTCCCCTCCCTCCCCCCAGCACAAACGCACAGCTCCGGCCCCCAGCCCAGGCAGCCTGGCCCTTTCCCTGGCTTTGTTTGTAAACTCATGGGAAGGGAGAGCACTCAGGCAGTCCCGCTTGGACCGGAGAAGGATCCAAAGGAGCCAGCGAGGAGGGTTGTGGGCCCAGCCTCTAGGTTGGGAAGGAAAGAATAGGCCCTCTAGGGTTTCCTGCCCGCTACTTCTGCCCCGGGAGAGGCGAGCTGAGCTCGGCTGCAGGACAGTGGACAGGTCCCCTTCTTCTGCCTCTGCGCATCAGAGGTCGGCTTCTTTCTTTATCTCCATGGCTCGTGGCTCACTGGAGTCAAAGGGACGATGTGAGGAAAAAGAATTCCTGTTTGGGAGCCTAGCGCCTGCCCCAAGCCTACTTGAGGGTGTTGGGAGAGCTCCGTAGCCCCTCCCTATCTTTGACCTGCACTCGCTGGGGGAGGGGAGCAGGTGCTCAGGGGGCAGAAATGGTGAGGGTGGGGATCTCAGCTTCCTCAGAGCTGCAGACCCCACCCCGGGGCAGCCCTATCTCTGATACGTTCTTGCTGCCCTGGGAGCCACGGATGATGCTCAGCCTAGCAACCGAGAAGTCAGAGTCCAAGGCCGGTGGAAATGGACCAGAGGGAGGAGGCGCCATGGAGCTACACCCCGCTGCTTGGAAACTCTAGCCCCTCTCCCCTCATTTCCTGCCCTCAAGATCCCCCCCCCCTTCAGCTCGTGGCTGGCTGCCCTTCCCTGCCATAACCCCAGCCCTCCCCCCACCCTGCACCTCAAGCAAGCTACAACCCCCTAGCTAACAGCTGAGGTCCCTCCAGATCCGGGAACCAGTATTCTTGGGTCCCTATCCTCAGAGAGAGAGAGAGGCCCTTCCAACACCCCCATACACTTCTTGTCTGCTTTGGTCTCTGAACCCCGTACTGCCCTGCAGGACCAGTCCTTAAGAAAAAGCCAAGCCCCTGCTGTTGCTCAAACCCCGAGGCCTCAAAGCCCCCCATGTCAGCGTCACAGCAAGGCTGCCAGGAAGAAGAGGAATGAGGCTCTTGAGAGCAGAGTCAGGAGCATAGAATTCCTCGCTGGAGCCCTGCTCCCCCAGAACTTTAGTCTTTGGCGACAAGTGTCAAAGCGGACAGGACATTCCCATACCTGCCCTGAAAGAGAGGCAAGCCCAGACGGGCTGTGGAACAGCGGACAGATTCTGCTATATTTGCCTCTTTCACCGCCGTTGCCAAACCTCCTGTTTCTGCCTGCCCTGTACTTGCCGCCTGCTTCCGCCAGCCGCCACCCATGCTTTGCTGTTTCGGCCAATTGGTCCGCTTCTCTGGGCCAAATCCGCTGGGCAGACAGCACAGCTGGGGGCCAGAGTACGTGGAGACATCTGCCAGTTTTGTTATTTTGGGTCCAGAAGGCACCTTCATCTCCTCCTAGGTCATCTTTGAAACCAGCCCAACTCCCCCACCTACCTTTTCCCAACCCGGCGGTTTTCGTCCAGCCGACCCCCGCGGTGTGTAGGGGGCTGGTATCTTCTGGACTCCTGGGAGCCCAAATTCTCTGGTCTCCTGCACCCTTCGTGTGCAAGCAATGGGCTGTAGTTTGAATTTGTGGGTTTGACCCTACCCCCTAATACTGAGAGATCATTGAGGGCAGGGGCCTCAATCTGGGAATTCCGTTTGCCCAGACCTGCGCAGGCCTGGGGCCCTGGATGCCTGCTGCGTGTTAGTTGAACTAGTCTCCATTAAGCAAATGGGATATAAACATTGTGTGATGTGGAGGGCGATGGCTTGGGTCTGGGCTGTCCCCTCTCAGAGGAGGAGTTTTGGAGATTTCAAGCAGCTGAATGGGGAGTGACTCAGAGACAGTGGGGTGGGGAATGCTGGGGAGGGAACCCTGCTAATCACCTTTGGGGCTCTAACCATTTCAACATATTCCGCCCCTGGGACCCGATGCAGGGGCAAAGAACACACTCTCTGGAGCCCCCACCTTAGTCAGCTGGGCCAGTGTCATCTCGCCAGGAGCTGGAAGTAGCTGGTCCCTGGAGTCTGCTCTGCAGGGGGAAAGCCTGACTTCAGAACCACGTCCGTACTAGATCCTGACCCCAGAAGTTCTGCCTGCTGCCTATCTAGCCCTAGCCCAGCCTCATTCCATCTCCAGTGGAAGGGAAAGGAATTAGTCTACCAAAAATCCCCTTTTCCCCCAGTTGAGGAAATATTCCAGACAAAGAGGAGGGAAAGCATTGCCTGAATTGCTAAGATAAGGGGACCCTGTACAGCCAAGTAAAGCTCCTTAGTTACTCCTTAGCACAGGAGACTAATTCATGTCAACCCCCATAGGTTCCATCAGATTCAATCTGGGCTGTTTTGGTAGCCCCATTCATTTCCAGGGTATTCAGGTAAACACCAGCATTGGCTCTCAGGCCAGAGCTTCCCTTAGAGAAAAGGATGTGACACCCCTTTAAACTAATGAACTTTCTGACCCCCTCCCAGTCTAGATCGTTTTGTCCCTTGGGAACCTGCTCCTCTGACATTCCACATGAATTCGGGGAGCTTCCCACTACCTGGAGGTAGACGCTAATAGCTGCCCCCTTGGTTTTTACTTTCTGTCCTGGGCCACTGTAGTAACAATAGCCATTACAATAAATATCATAAGCCCTTCCCTTGTGCCTGGCTCCAGGCTAAGAGTTTTAACTCCGTATTTCATTTCTTATTCACAACTCTGAAAGGCAGCTACTGCTATTACCTTTGTTTTACATATAAGGAGATAAGGCACAGACAGGTTATGTAACCTGTCCAAAATCACACAGCCTGTTTTGGAGTAACCAGAATTTGAAGTCTGTGCCATTAATCTTTAAACCATGGGGTTGTTAACCAGGACCCCCTAAGGCTCTTTGAATAGGCCTCATGGACTCTGCAGATCCCAGAAATTGTATGTAAAATTTGTGTGTGTGTGTGTGAGCTCAGGTGGGAATGTTTTCTGGGGGGAATTATTACAAAATCCTTCGGGTTCTCAAAGAGGTTGGGGATCCAGAAAAGGTTAAGGTCAGAAGCAGACCAATGATGGGGAGCTGCTCCCCCACCACCAGGCCTGGGTAGCAGGGAGATAGCTGCTCCAAAATTCAGGTCCAGGCTCACATCTGCTTCTGGACCTGTCCTGCTCTCTTTGGCCAGGCCTAGCTCTCAGGACCTCTGCTGGCAAGGCAGGTGGTTGGGGGGGCCTGCAGGGTCTGTGGCCAGGTCACCCTTTGGAGAGCTCCCTTCCCTGCTTCTCGCCTCCCCACTTCTTTGGTGAGCTGGACCCCTTCAGGGCCTGGTAACAGGGAGGCCCTACCACATGGGTCAGCCTCCTCCTGGCCCTTCATTTCTGCATGGGGAGATAGAACTCATGGAAGTCTAGGGGGTACTCAGGAAGTCTAGGGGCATAGGCAGAGACCACAGAGACAGGCAGAGATGTGAAGAGGCAAGTTCTCCTCCCCGGGAAGTGCTCAAGGTTCAGGGGACCATACTCTGCAGCCTCCAGAACAGCCCTCTCTTTTGGTCCTAAGCCTTTGCTCCCAAGCCCCTCATCCCAAGGCTGGAATGGCTTGCTTTTGTCCCTTCTCCTCCTGGCATTCTTGTTCTGTCTTTAGTGCTCAGCTCCAAACTTACCTCTTTGGGGAAGCTTTCTCTGCTCTGTTCAGCTCTTCTGTGCTCCTTAGCACACCCCTCTTGGAGTCACTGTCACACTCGTTTGTCTGTCTGTTTCTCTGCACCTGGCTGTGAACTTGGTGAGGAAGGACCGGAATCTCCTCTCCATGAATCTGTGCCAGCCTGGCACACACCCAGGGCTCCCCAAGCATTTGTTGAATGAATAAACTAAATGAGTAAATAAGAGACCAAGAGCCAGACAGGGACCTCTTCCTGCGCCCCTTGGAGAGGACCGGGGCACTGGGTGGGGGAGGGTGGGGGCGGTGGGAGGGTGAGTGCATTGTCTCTGCCAGCTGTGTACAGATGTGTGAGGAACCCCTGCCACTCACATCCGCAACACACACGGAGGGGCACAGAGATGTCATTCCTTAATGCTGTTTAGTCATTTGAGGGAGGGGTAGCTCCTGGGTTCTGGAGAGAAGTTGGGGTGGGGGGTGGAGCAGACAGAAGTGGCAGGAAACAGACATGCCTTCCTAGTAATGCAGGGGTCTGTGAAGAGGGTAAAGTAACCTGAGTGGGAGGAGTCTGGTTCTGTCCCTAGTGGAGGTGGCATTTGAGTTAAGCTTGAAACACCAGGAGCATTTGGATAGGTATAGGAGCAGGGACCAGGCCATTCTCAGGCAAGGGGAATAGCTAAGCAGGAAGCCCGAGGTGCCTACATAAGGGGGAGCCAGCAGGCTCCATACCTCCTCCCTCTTTTGCCTGGGCTTTGAGCAGCTGGGAATGGTGGAGCCTTAGTCCCCTGTATACTCCTGGCAGGTCTGCAGCCTGGGGACAGGGGCTGGTGGGGTCCTATGGTGGCTGTTCAGTGCTGGGGGCATGAGTTGGGAAGAGGCTACACCCCCTTGCCCCTCCAGAGCCTACAATGGGAGTTTCTTCTCCTTGCTCCCCTCCCCCAGAGCTCCAAGACCTGCCCCTCTCCCTCTTTCCCACTAGCCCAGTCGGCCCAGGAACTCAGGGGTCTGAGCAAACGGCTAATGGTGGTCAGCGCCATCCATTCACAGACGTCTCACTGCCTGCGGAAGGGAGCAGGCGACGTTGGTGGGCAGCGGGACCTGGGCTAGGCGAGGTGGATAGACCCGGGGACCCAAACGCTAGAGGCCCGAACACGCACGAGCTGGACCGCCCGGCTAGGCGGGCGCGGGAGAGGCCTGAGTCAGGCTTCTCGTAATAAACTGTGCGTGAATAATTCAGCAGCCGCACGGGGGCTCATTGCATTATCCCGCGCCACCCCTCCGGTCCCCTGTCAAGGTGGGTAGGGGCATAGCACTCTAGAGGAGGGGGCCCGGGTAGGAAACCCCCTCCCTGCCGGTATCCAGATTCCGCCTCAGCTGAGTCCCGCGAGTTTCTCTGGTCCCCCATCCCCTCGGTCCCCACTAGTTAGAGGGGCCGCCGGCTGGGCAGCGCTGTGCCAGCTAAGAAGCCCGGGTGCCCCAAGACCCTGGGCAACGGAAAACAAGCCTCGGGACCTAGGCTGGAAAAGGGGCACATGGTCCAGCCTGCGGGAACCCAGGCAGCCGCAGTCCCAAAGGCACAGAGAAGGTGGGAGGCGTGTCTCCGGCCTGCGCTCAGCGGGAATTCCCTGCAGCTGCTTTGTCCGGGCCGGGATTTTCCTTGCAATCGAAGTGAGGCGCCCACTAAGCCTCAGAACCCTCCACCCACTCTGGCCCCCCAGGTTTTCAGGTCTCTGACCCGACCTCTCCCGGACCCACGGATACAGTCCGGGCGGCGCCAGCAGCTCCGCAGCCAGCCCCACACTTGCCCGGGCGCAGGCGGGGAGCTCTGGGCTTCATCAGGCTGGGCCTGGGAGAGGGGCTTTGTGTGTAGCGCCCGCAGCCTTATTTCGTTTGAGCAGACCAGCTCGCCTTGGCTTTTGGCACTTCCCACTTGTCTTTGGGTCCTTGATTTTGAGGGATCACACTCATCCCATCTCACTCCTTTTCCCGCTGCCCCTCCTTTCCCCACGAAGTCACCCTCCTCCTTTGTGGTGAATCTCGGGCCTAGATCCTTGCACCTGCCCGCTCATCCTCTGGGGGCCTGCGCCAGCTGGGCCCCCAGCCAGGTTTTCAACGCTTGTTTCACAAAGCCCGACCCCGAAGCCCAGCGGGAGGCAGTTCCCGCTTCTCCCGTACGCCTCCCTCCCCCCAGTTTCTCTGGGAATCTTCCTCCTTCTTCCTTATCCTGCTCCTGTCTGTCAGCATTTCTTTCTCTTGCATTTTCATCTCAACGAGTTCCCGGTGGGTGAGGGGCGGCCGCAGTCCCTGGCCTTTGGGGGAGGCCCGGGCTCACTCAGCTTCTCCCGCGGCCTCTGCGGGAGACTACGTTCTCGGCCAAACCTCGGGCGGCGGCCCTGTGCGTTCGCAGAGTAGGTGAAGTGGGGCTGCTGGCACCGTGACCTCAGATGGCTCCACCGCCGACTGGTCGTCCGGTCTTGGGTAAGCCTCCTAACCTCTCAGAGCCTTGACCCTGGCAAAAGGCAAGAGGTTTAGGGAGGGTGAAGGAAGACTAAGCCTTTTCATTCGTTTTAGAAAGGAGTTGCCTGCGTTGGGGTCTGAGGAGGAGGTGAGATTTGCGAGAATTCTAGGTCTGAAATGTCCATTTATTTTATTTTAACAAATATTTAGGAAGTAGCTGGTAGCTGCTTTTTCTGTTCTTTATTTTGATTTTTTTACAGCTGCTGGGGTGCCATGCATTAGAAACCTTCTCTCCAATCCTCACTGCATGTCCATTTTACCGAAGAGGAAACTGAGGTTAAGATAGCATCGCGCTAATTAGCGCCACAGGCGAGATACGAACCCAAATCCTGTTCGGGCATGCTCTTGTGGTTAAGCTATTCAGCAACGCCTTGGACAGGTGAATGGAGCCCTCGAAGGCCCACGGTGACTTGAGTAGGGTGGGGTGGGGCTGAGTCTTCAGGCGCTCCTATAGGGTCGCTATGAGTCGGAATCGACTCGATGGCAATGGGTTTGGTTTTTGGGGTGTGTGTGTGTGTGTGTGTTGGGAAAGCTTTGAAATTCTTATTTTCAGGTAAAAGATTTTGGCGGCGCCCAAAGAAAGATGGAAGTAAGACCCAAGGAGGGACTTCCGGCAAGTTCTGGGAGAGCCCCTGGGGCGGGAGGTGAAGGCAACTTTTCCCGGAGGCCCGCCGCCCCAGGCGGTGGCTGCGGGGCCAAGGTAGAAAGAAGCCATCGCTCCCCAATCTTTCATTCTTTGAGTCTGTCCATCCGATCCTGAGTCTGTCTGTCCTGACGGCAGAAGTCCCTGGCAGTCCTGGACAGAGGGGAAGGAGCGTGGGGAAGCATGTGCACGCCTTGCCCGGGTACAGAGAGTTGGCCCAGACGGTCCCGCCACTCTTTCTCCCTCTCCAGGGGGCCTGTCTGAGATGGGATCCTCATAACCGCAGAAGTGGGACTGGCTGTGCCAGAGCAGAGGTGGGCAAGCTGGCAGCAGGGGCCTGGGATACCCTGGGTGGGCTGGAAGGGCTTGAATTCCGACCCCTGGGAGACCCCTTCCTGAGCCCCGGCCACAAGGTCTCCCGGTGGCAGCCGCTACAGGCCACGCGTCCCCTTAACCGCAAGTCCTATTACGTTGTATTTATGTTTCACTTTATTGTTTTTTTTTCTTATTATTGTCTCACTCTGGGGGAGGCAAGGGATATAATATATTCATCTTTATTATAACAAATCTGTGTGAAGCATTTAATAAAACGCTGTTTCCACACAGCCAGAGATATTAGTGTGAGCTGTTCTTAAGTTAATGCTCCTGTGCTGAGGGCGCCTCCGCCACAGCGCCTGCTGCTGGCGAGTAGGGGAAAGCGCAGGCCCTGACCCGTGCCGGTCAGGCACCCACCTTGCGCTCTCCGTGCCTTTCTCACTTGCGCGTCTCTCCACTCAGACATCCTTGGGCCCCAGCCTCGGAGGGGCTCGGAAAAGTTGAGTTCAAGCCCCACCTGCATCTCTAACCACTCTGGGGCTCGATTTACACCCATAAAAACGGGAGGGGAATTCTGTGTCCGCTTCCGTGAAAGGCTCCTGGGAGACAGAAGAGACTTTATAAACAGGAAAGAAGAAAGTGAGTATTTGTCGAGACAGGGTCCTTGGGGACCAGAGAGAAACAAGGAGACCTCAGAAGTGGTTCCAGGCAGCATAGACCAAGTGGGACCCCTGCCCAGGTGGGGAGGGGACAGAGTACAACCTCAGTCTGAACCAAGCCCAGAGGGGTCTCAGCATGCCTGGGCCTCACCCCTAGCCAATGAAAACGACTGAAGTCCAACCTCACCCTGGTAAGGGTCTTGCCCTGTTACAGTGGGCCCTCCCATAGTCCTCATGTAGGTAGGAAACCAGCTTTTGTAGTTCCATTTTACAACTAGCAAACTGAGGCTTAGGAAGGTCAAGTGACTTGTTCAAGGTGACCCAGCTAAGAAATAGCAGAGCAAATCACACAGTCCTGGAACTTCATATCCCTTTCCCCTGTTGGCTTCCATTCTAGCACCAGTGAATCTGGGTGTGCGTGGGGCAGTGGGGTAGGCATCAAGACTGAAGTATTGTAAGCAGGGAAGTTAGGCTCTCCCTTCTCCCTCCCCTAGCACTCCTGCTCCCTGTCTCCCCATCACCTAGAGTTTTCCATGGCCTATAAGCTTTACATTCTGTCCTCCACACCACTCCCCCCTCCCCCCGCCACACACACACAAACAAGTATCTGTGGATGCCCACAGGAAGGAGAAACAGTCACATGACTTTCCAAAGCCACTGTTCAATGTCCTTAGGGCCCACTGCCTGGGTTCTTTTAGAGCCCAGATCGGGCACACCAGTCTTAGGCTGTTTGTACCAGGCCAGGCAGGAGGAGTTGTATCGGAGAGGCTTGAAGTGAGCAGGTGAGTTGCCCTGGTTACCACCCTCCCATAATTCTCAGCCCCTCTTCTCAGTCCATCCTTGGGAGTGGAGGCTGTACTGGGTCACCTCACATGCTGAAGGCTGCAGGTAGGAGCTTCTTCAAAAGCTTAGAATACTGACAGATATGATGCTTCCTACCTAGGGGCTGGTTCTGGAGGAGGGCACAGACTAAATTTGTGGCAGGGCTGGGACTAGGTGAGGCAAGTGAGGTCCCTAGGGTGGAAAATTTAAGGATGCACTCTCAGGGTTGTATACAAACCCTTAAATTTTGTGCGTGAAGCATCTCGCTTGCCTCACCCTAGTCCCAGCTCTTTGTGTGGTCTCAGGGGTGGAATTGGATCCATTGAATTGCTGAGTGGGGACAGAGAGGTTGTTTTTAGCTCATCCTTGGGAATGGCTTTCTGACAGGTAAAAAACGCAAACAGTGGAATGAGCTGCCTTGTGGGGAAGAGAGCCTTTCCTCAACATGAGGCATATGCAAGCAGAACCTGCAGAGAACGATAATAATCAGTCTTACCATTATCGCCATCATCTTCATCATTTTACTATCACTTACTTTGTGCCAAGCACTGTGCTAAGAGCTCATCTCATACCATGTATATAAATGTGTTTCTGCCGAGGGTGGGATATCAGAGTGTCTGACCTTTTGGGTCCTTTCCAGCTGTGAGAGTCTATTGTTGCATAAGACAAAGGGGCACATCTGTGGATTTTGGTTGGTTCATTGCATTATAGTTATTATTTATGGGCCTGACTCATGGCGTTTACTAATGATTAAGCTCTTTGAGGGTGGGGACTGTGTCTAATCTCTCTCTTATTTTTTTTTTTTTTTTTTTACTATCCACCCCCCACCCCCATTCCAGGACTGGCACAGGACTAGGCACGTAGCAGGTGTTTAGTAAATATGTATTGAACAAACACACAAGTAAACCAATGTCGAAAGGTTGTCTGCCTACCTGGCCATCTACTTTCCAGACTGAGGCCCCAGAGCCATTAGGAAGGCCATCAGGGGAGCCTGACCACCTCTGCAGTCATTGTCCCCCTCGTTCCACAGCTGAGCTGAGCTCAGGCAGCACTTATGAAGCCTCTCCCCATGTCGTGAGCCCAGCCCTGTGCTAGTTTGTTGTGCGCCCAGCCTGTGCAGAAGGAGGTCGCGTCTCATACTGGACAAACCCTGTGAGAAGCTGTTCAGGTGGGGGAGGAGGCCTCTGGGAGATCACAGCAGGGAAGGGCCTTGTAGCCAAAGAAGTCTGTCTGGCAGAGCTGGGACTAGAGCTAGACCTTGAAAGATGAGTAGGATTGAGTGGCTGGAGGGAAGAAACAGAATATTCCAGGTTGGAGGGGGGTGTTCAGCAAGAACAAAGAGACAAAGACCAGGAATGCCCACAATAGTTTTGGGGGAAAGGTGGGCTGGCCTGACTAGAGCTAGAACTCAGAACCCAAGAGGAGCATCCCAAACCCAGCCTTGTCCAAAGATGTTCCCTCAGTTGGTATAAGATGCCACCTTGGGGACTCTGAACTCAAGGTACATGAGTTTATTGGGTAACAAGATGGACTCTTCTAATTGGCTTGGCCCAGAAAACACAAGGCCTGGCCCCAGCCCAGAGCCTGTCCGGGCCCACCTGGAGCCTGCCCCCCAGGACTGGCATGAGCAGCTGTCCTGGGTCTCCCCAAATTAGAGCCTGAAATCTGGCATCATTTGCAGCCCAGGCACCCTGAGCTGGGGTGGGAGTCCTCCATCAACATTCTTCCTTCTACCCTCTAATACAGGTGAGGATTCTAGGCTGGACCTAGCCTGGCCCAGCCCTACCCAGCCCAGCTGGGCCAGGCCGCCGGAGGGTGGAGCAGTGTGCCTGTGGTGGTGCCAACTGAGCCAGCATGTAGGCGTTGCTGCAACGGCCTGTCGCGGAGCACAAGCCTGCCAAGGAGCCGGAGCGCTGTGCCGCGTGGAGGGTGTCAGGGGTGGTATTGTCAGCGCACAAATGCTCAACTTTATGTACTTTTAACTAGAGGTGTAACAGATGGCCCCGTTTCTGTCCAAGCCAGGGAGACTGGTGCCCATTCCGGCTGCAGCCAATCAATCCCGCCACTCTGGGGGGAGCTACAAGCTGGGCTGGGAGGCCTGGAGCCAGCAATCGCACAAGGCTGTCTGCTTGGGCTGGCCCAGCGCTGCCTCCACCAGCCGCTCAGCCATGGGCCTGGAGAAGCAGGAGGGTAGGCAAGCGGTAGCCATGCCCGGCAGCCAGGTTAGAAGTCTGTCTGGGAGAGAGAGCCTAGATCAACCTGTCAGGTCCCAAAAGGCCCATGAAGACAGAATCGGGTCCCCAATCTACCCCACCGTTGTCTTCGTTCTCCTGTGGTCCGCTCTCAGTAGCTAACCCACAAATCTCCAGCCTTGAGACGCTCCAGATCCATAATCCTACAGTGTGGAGACCAGACATTGCTTGGAACTGGGGGTGGTTGGTGGTGCCATTGGGAGAAGTAGTCATGGGACAGTGAAAGGCTCTTGGTGAACAAATGCCCAACACAGAGAAGAAGAGAAAACAGGATCCAGGGACCTGAGAGCTAGAAGAAACTGTTAATTTGCTCATATAGTCAGTCAAAAAACACTTAGTGAACACCTACTGTGTGCCAAATCCCTTGCTAAGTGCTGGGGACACTGATGATTAGGACATAATTCCTGTCTTTGAGACCTTCTCAGGAGGTGACAGACAAGTTCACGGGTAATTGGAGCGAATAGCTAGGGCTCATAAATCTCCAAAAGGATCGCGGGAGCACAGAGCAGAAGCATTTAATTCTGTGGGACAGACCCAGGGAAGATTCCAGCAGGGGCTGGCCTCTGAGCTGGGTTTTAAAAGATGGGTAGGAGTTTTCTCTGGTGGAGAAGGCACAGAAGGGCATCTAGGGGAGAAGAAACAGCATGTATAAATGCATAGTAAGAAAGAGCCTGGTGAGTCTGAAAAGACATGAATGTGACTGAAGTTTGGGGTATGGGAGGAGGAGTAAAGGGGATAAGGCTGTGCAGGACAGGGGCCAGGCCTGGAGGTGATGCTGTGGGGTGTGCAGCAGTCTGGCGGCCCGACCCAGCAGGTCTTTTCCCTCAGTACCTCTTCTGTGACCTGGGGACAGTCACCACACTGTCCTCCAACCTAGGGCCAGAGGGAGTGATGGAAGGAAGAGGCAGGGTCTAGTAACATGTGGGCAAGGCTGGAACTCAGGGAGGCGAGCCCTGCAGCATCAGACCTTCCAGAGTGATCCTATTCCTGGCCTTCCTTCTTTCCTGATTTGAGGGACACGGCCAAAAATCAGAGGGCTAACTCTCCCTCAGCTCCACCCCAGATTTTTTGAGTGTTTTATAAACACCCTTTCCATAGGTTCCCTAGAGAGGACTTGGAATCTCATCCACTTATTTATTCATCAAATATCAGCTGTGTTCAGGACCCAGGTGGGGTATTAGGTAGACAAAGCATTGTTCTGGACTGTGAGGAGTTCAAGTCCAGACCCAAGGGGAAGACGGATCTGGACAGGGCTCCTTCCATTTACAAGAAACAGAGGCTCACTTGAGTTATCACAAACAAAAGCAGGGCCTTTTGTACAGAAGTACATGGTTTGGTCCTGGAACTGGGCCCAGAAAGCATGCAGGGATGGCGGCATCTCTGGGGTCCAGCCTCTCTCTCAAGGTAAGGTAGGAGGTAAGCACCTCCTAGCATCTCTTTTCTCTGTGTCTCTCCTCAATATTAATTGAAATTAATAATAATAATAATAATACTGATAATAAGAGAAGGAGCAATAGCTAACTAGTGCTGAGCACTTACTAAATGCCAGGCACATTGGTTTTCATGTTTTTCTCAATTAATCCTCATAAGAACACTGTGAGTTAGCTAATATCGTTATCCCCATTTTACATATGAGAACACTGAGGTTGAAGGAGGTTGGGTAACATGCCCCAGGTTCAAGCCAGGAAGTGGAAGAGTCAGGATTCTCACTCAGGTTTGCCTCCAGAGCCCCAGCTTGGAACTGCTGCTGACCCCCATGTGGCACTGAGAGCTTCCTGGGTTTTCTCATAATTCCTCGTAACCGTGACTTGCATTTGACCAGCCGGCCTTTCGGAGTCTCTCTACATCACCTCTGCTAACTGCTCTAGTCTCTCAGTATTTCATAGTTCAAATCCCCAGGAGAGGAACTTGGATTGGCCTAGCTCATCTTTTAATGCCAGGCCACATTGTAAGCAGCTACCCAGCCAAATAACTGGCTGGGAGTGGGGCAGCTTCTTAGAGAAGGGGCTGTGTGCAGCCACTGATCGACAACTTTGATGGAGCCAAGTGTAGAAATAATATAATGCTAAGGAGGACGTGCAAAGTGCTATACAAAAGTGGCAAGAAAAGAATGGAGGGAGACTTTATGGAGGGTATTTTGTGGTTTGGGTCTTGAACTAAGGATAGGATTTGGGGAGCAGAGTTGGAGAAAAGGAATTCCTGGAGAAGGAACATTGTGAACAAAGGCACAGGACTGGGATAACATGAGTGATGTTCAGTGAGGTGCATGAGGTGAGGGGGAGCAGTGAGAGCGAGACTGAAAGGTAGGGCTTGAGTGCCAATGAGTTTGAACCTAATTCAACAGGAGCCATGAAAGATCTTTGAGCAGGAAAGGGATATGATCAGACATGTGTTTTAGGTAGGATAACTATATGCCCAGGACAGTTCCAGTCTATGCCTGTTGTCTCACTCTAATTATTATTAAAACTTCCTCCTTTCACTCTGTAAAGCTTCCTGGTTTGGATAATAAATTATATAGTCACCCGAGTTTTAGGGGGAATGGGCTGTTGCTATGGGTGAGATTAGCATGAGTGGGGCGAGATGATGGTCACAGATGAAGATATTGCCATAGTCCAAGTAAGGAAGGCCAGAACCAGGGAGAGCAGAGAGGATAGAACACAAAGGAGTATAAGCAAGAGATAGGGCTACTGTAGAATTGATCAGACCTGGTGAGTGAATAAATCTGGGCAGAGAAGGGGGAAGGTTTAGTCCGAGTGACTCCTAGGTGTTAAGCTTGATTGAAAGAATGGTAGAAGTCTGAAGGCAGGGCTTGTTAGGGATGAGAGGCAGAGACAATGAGGTTTTTGTGGTCACAGTGAGTATGAGTTGCTCCTGGTACATCCACTTGGAGATGCCCAGTTGGAAATTCCAGGCTGAACCTCAGAAGAAATGTTAGAACTGGAGCCGTTGGTTAAGGATTCTTCCAAAGAGATGGCTAGTGGAAGTCAGGTGAATGGTGAGCTTGCCAGAGAGAGAGGGACCTGAATACTGGAGATCTCTGTATTTAGGAGGTTGGAGGAGAGAAAAGAGTCAGAGGAGACTAAAAAGGAGTAGTTTAAAAGTTAGGAAGAAAACAAGGAGAGTGAGTGCCCTAGAGACCATGAAAGATTTTTAGGAAGGGAATTGATGTCGAATCCTGCAAAGCCATCAGTGAGGAGGACAGAGTAAGTGGCCAGTGGGCTTGGTTATTCAGAGGTCACAGGTGACTACTGTAAGAGACTATCGGGTGGTGGGTGTTGAGTAAAGAGTGAATGACAAAGAACTAGAGGTAGTTAGGGTGATTACTCTTTTAAAGTTTTGTCCAGGAGAAAGAGACAAGAGCTGGGCCCTCAGAGGGAGGGAGAGCCAAGACGGACCAGAAGTAGAAGATGATTGATGGAGAAAGTTCTGGAAAGATGCAGGAGAGACTGGGTCATTGGTATGGAGAAGGAACTCTTCTTCCTCAGAGAAAGGAGTGAAGAAAGAGGGTGGGTGATGATCCAGTGAAATTCTGTGGAGGCCTCGTGGATTTGGGGACAGACAGAGAGGCGAAAAATTCAAGGAATGGGACCCATATTCTTCGTCAAGCTAGAAGACAGTCCTGTGAAGGAGGAGAGCAGGGAGCTGAGGGCTTGCACAGAAAGTTTGCAACAGTTGTGGGAATTGTAATGGGAGTCAGTTATAGGTGAAGTAAAGTTTATCCCACACACCAGCGAAGGATGAGTTGAGGCAGCATGAGTGGGCCAGTTTTTTCACCTGTTCCAGTGTGCCCACGAGTGGGAGCCAGACAATGGGATGATGGTGTTGCTTAGGGCTGGGAACGGGCAAGGCAGGACAGCAGGAGGCACATGATTCAAGTGGCTGATGTGGGTCCAGGGTAAGAAGGAAGGAAGTGAAGGCAGATGGGGGTGATGGGCTGGGAAAAGGTGAAGACTTAAGGGACTAGAGAATAAATCAGTAGGAACAAGGGAATGAGCGAGGTGAGAGGTTTGGAGATTGGGGTCAACGAAGAGAATTTCAGATCCTGAAATTTTGGAGTTTCCAGGGATGAGGAGCCATCATGCCAATTAGTGGCTGGAGAGAAATGAAAGATATTGTCCAGAATGGCTGGACTTAAGACCTTTAGGTCCTCAGCGACCCCATGTGGGGGATTGAGGAGGCAGGATGGAGGTGGCTGGGAGTTGAGCTGCTCTCAGCATCCCCAACGACTCTCAGGTTTGAATTTTTTTAAATTATACAACTGGTACACGTTCCTTATTTTTAAAAAATCAGAACATTCAGAAAATAAAATGAATTAAAATAAAGATTGCTGTAATCCCACCCCTCAGAAATTACCAATAATAACATGTTGATAGATATCTTCCAGACTGTGTTATATATATACTTTGTTAAAAACCAAAACAAAGGCTTGCATTTTATATACATAATGGTTTTTTAAAAACACTTTGAAGTTTTCAATAATTTTAGGTTTACAGAAACGTTGCAAAGATAGTGCAGAGGGTTTCCATGTACTTCTTGCCCAATTTCCTGTAAGGTTAACACTTTACATCGCCATGGTATTTTTGTCAAAACTAAGAATCCGGCATTGCTACATTATTATTAAGTAAACTCCAGACCTTTTGCAGATTTCACCAGTTTTTCCACTATATCCTTTTTCTATTCCAGGAGTCAATCCAGGAAACCATGTTGCATTTAGTATACATACTGTTCTGCAACCTGCTTTTTAAAACTCTACATTATGCTGTGAACACCTTTCGATGAGGCTAAACATTCTTCCACACCATCATCTTAATGGCTGCATGGTATTCTGCAGATGGTTGTACCATTGCCAATCCTTAGTGTGAGATGTTTAAGTTGTTTCCAATTTTTCATTATTATAAACAAGGCTAGGATGAACCCCTTGAAGCTAAACCGTCTGGACGATCCCTGGTTATTTCCTTAAGATGAATTCCTAAACGTGGCATTGCTGGGGCAAAAGGGATACAACCTTGTATCCAACTGCCCTCCTGGAAGGCTATACGAATTTGCCCTCACACCAGCATCACTTGAGCTTCTTCTCTTTTTTTAAGTGTATGATGAGGAGGGATGTAAGTGCAGGAGTCTTTCAATGCCAAACCCTCCCTCTCTGCTCTCAACTCCTCTCTAGGCCATGGGGTCTAAGAGTTGGTCCACGCTATGGCCTCTGGGCTCTGAGGACACCTCTTCTGTACTGGGAGCTAGGGAGGGGGCTGAGGTGGCTGCCTGGGTTTTGTTCTCTAACCAGGGGCTGAGCTGGCAGGGAGGAAGGGATGAGGGGAGGCTGTAAGTGGATAGGGGGCCTCCTTTCCCCGCATGAAAGCTGAGAGGCAGGAGGGCAGCTCCCTGAGCCAGCCGGGGGGCAGCAGACGGATTGGGAGAAACGTAACCTCCCCGAGACGCATGCTCCAGTTCAGGCAGGAGGCATTAAGGATGAAATATCTCCCGAGCAACAATTCATCTCTAACCGAGAGGAGAGGGACTCGCTGACATTTAGCTGTGATCAGGGGCTTCACACGCCTGTCTCCAGAAGCCTAACAGGAGCGCGGCTGCCTGTGTGTGCATGAGACTGTGTGTGTGTAAAACAGGGTGTGAGGGACTGTGTGTGAGTGGAGTGAAACAGTGTGTGTATGGGTGACATGATGTGTGAGAAACCATGTGTGTAACAGGGTAGGAAGGATATATGTGACTGTGGTGAGGCTGTGTGTGCACATGTGACAGTGTATGTGTGAGGATCTGCATGTGACTGTGAGAATGCTGTGTGCATGTGTGTGAAAGTTATGTCTGTAATAGAGTGTTGGGGCCCACGTGAGCCTGTGTGTGACTTAGTTAACTAGTGCTGCTATAACAGAAATACCACAAGTGGATGCCTTTAACAAACAGTTTACTCTCTCACAATCTAGTAGGCTGGAAGTCCAAATTCAGGATGCCAGCTCCAGGGGAAGGTTTTCTGTGTAGGCTCTGGAGGAAGGTCCTTGTTATCAATCTTCTCCTGGTCTAGGAGCTTCTCCGCGCAGGGGCAGTGGGTCTAAAGGACGTGCTGTGCTCCCAGCACTTCTTTCTTGGTGGTATGAAGTCACCATGTCTCTCTGCTTGCTACTCTCTTTTACATCTCAAAAGAGACTGGTTGAAGACACAACCTAATCTTGTAGATTGAGTCCTGCATCATTAACGTAACTGCCGATAATCCTGATAATCCTGCTTCATTAACATCACAGAGGTAGGATTTACAACACGGAAAATCACATCAAATGACAAAATGGTGGACAATCATGCAATACTAGGAATCATGGCCTACCCAAGTTGACACACATTTTTTGGGGAACACAGTCCAATCCATAGCAGTGATGTTGAATACATGTGGGTGATTGTGGAAATGTGTGTGACAGTGAAATTAACTCTGACCTGGGTTTGGGACATTATAAGCTTGGGTATGAGAGATAACCAGTTAACCAGTTGCCATGGTGTTGATTCTGACTCAGGGTGACCTCATTTGTGTCAGAGTAGAACTGTGCTCCATAGGGTTTTCAGTGGCTAATTTTTCATAAGTAGATGGCTAGGCTTTCTTCTGAGGTGCCTCTGGGTGGACTCAAACCACCAACCTTTTGGTTAGTTGCAGAACACATTAACTGTTTGAACTACCCAGGGACTCCTGGGATATGAGAGATAAGGATGTGAAATTGACCCCCAGACAAGGCTAGAACTCAGGCTGCTGCTAGCCCATAAAGAGGCTTTGTGAGAATTAAAAGAAGGCACCCCTTCCTCCATGAAGACACATCTCCAAGTGTACTCTGTACTTTCACGGAGCTGCCTGGTGCAGGTCACAATCTGCATAACTATAAGAGTGGGCTCTGGTGGGTTCCTTACTCTCTTTTCTTGTAGTCTAATGGAGTTTTTCACCATGGTGCAATTATTATGATTTTAATGTCTATAACAATTTTGTGTATTTGTTTAATAAGTCCTGGTGGTACAATGGCTAAGCACTCGGCTGCTTACTGAAAGTTCAGCAGTTCGAACCCACTAGCCACTCCAAGGGAGAAAGATGTAGCAGTCTGTTTCCACAAAGATTTATAGCCTTGGAAACCCTATGGGGCAGTTTTACTCTCTCCTATAGGGTCTCTATGAGTTGGGATCGACTTGATGGCAACGTGTTGTTGTTGTTTTTAATTTGTTTATTATCTCTCTCCCCTGCTAGACTATAAGCTCCATGGAGGCTAGGATCACTTGCCGAGGTCTGCCTTGTCCATCATTGTAACACCAGTGTCCAGCCCAGTACCTGGGACAGAGTAGTTGTTCCATAAATACTTGTTGGATGACTAAATGAAAGAATAAGACAGGGGACATGTGTCCTTGTGTGAGTGTATGTGCATCTAGGAGTGTGAACCTGGGCCAGGGTGTTTGTACATCTCAGTGAGTGTCATCATCATTCCCAGAAGACTTTTCTCTCCTGTTTCGTAGGCCGTCACCCGCAAACAGGCTGGCCACAGGAATGGCCTGGGGACAGGAGGACATTTGAGGAGAATGAGGCCAGCTCCACCTCTGCATCTTTGGGTAGGGTTGGGGGTAGCAAAGGGATTGGACCTTGTTGGCTGGAGGGACAACAGGAGCTAAATCCTTCCCCATCTGTCATGGATTGAATTGTGTCCCCCCCAGAAATGTATGTATCAAGTTGGCTAGGCCATGATTCTCAGTTGTGTGGTTGTCCTCTACTTTGTGACTGTAATTTTATGTTAAAGAGGATTAGGGTGGGATTGTAACACCACCCTTACCCAGGTCACAT
>NW_004443943.1:27891739-27928177 GCF_000243295.1 Trichechus manatus latirostris
CCTTTTACCTTACAAGAGATAAAAGGAAAGGGAAGCAAGCAGAGAATTGGGGACCTCATACCACCAAGAAAGCAGTGCCAGGAGCAGATCGAGTCCTTTGGGCCTGGGGTCCCTGCGCAGAGAAGCTCCTAGTCTGGGGGCACATTGATGAGAAGGCCAACAGAGGGAGAAAGACTTTCCCGGGAGCTGGTGCCCTGAATTTGGACGTGTAGCCTACTGGACTATGAGAGAATAAATTTCTCTGTTAAAGCCTCCCACTTGCGGTATTTCTGTTATAGCAGCACTAAATGACTAAGACACCATCCCTACAGACTCTCTCCTGCCTCACTTCCCAAGGCTGTTTGAGGCCCAGGAAGATTTCTGTGAATTGGGCCACAGGCACCCAGGTCTTGGAGGGGCCTGGCAGCATTTTTCAGAGCTCCTGGTCAAACTCTTGAGTACCCAGGAGAAACCTCTGCCCATGCTGCCCAAGCCACAGTCCCAGGGCCAGCCCTTGACACACTGCCTGCCCCACCATGGGGTTCAGCCCAGCAATCCTGCTTGTGTCCCCATGTGACTTACTCAGGGACATACAGGATTCCTTTGCTAAAGATAACTGAATCACCAACTCCATGCTAGCCCCACCTCTGAGGCATGACCTAGACCCTGAGAAGGAGAGGCCCATGGTCCTGCAGTTTGAGGGAGGTGTGCATGGGGGAAGGAGAGGTGAAAAGTGCCAAGGCAGAATTTGGCAGGGAGACTGGCAGAAGAACAGACAGGAAATGAGCTCAGAAGGCATGAAAAACCAAAAACCAAACCCGTTGCTGTCGAGTTGATTCCAACTAATAACCACCCTATAGGACAGAGTAGAACTGCCCCATAATGTTTCCAAGGAGCGGTTGATGGATCCAAATTGCCTACCTTTCAGTTAGCACCCCAGCTCTCAACCACTGTGCCACCAGGGCTCCCCCTTTACAGCCTGTTGTTGTTGGGTGCCATTGAGTCAGTTCTGACTCATAGCAACCCTATAGGACAGAGTAGAACTGCCCCACAGGCTTTCCAAGGGGCTTCTGGTGGATTTGAACTGCCGACCTTTTGGTTAGCAGCCAAGCTATTAACCACTACGACACCAGCCTAGAAAACCCTATAAAGCAGTTTTACTCTGTCATACAGCATCACTATGACTTGAAAATCAACCCAAGGGCACCTAACAAAAACATACCTGTGGAGGTAATCCCATTGAGAATAAATTTTTATTTGTTATGTTAGTGAGATCATATCAGTAAGGTGTGTCTTAAACCTAATCATTTTTGAGATATAAAAAAAGCAGACTAGGCATAGGGACAAGGAAACAAACAGGGAAGATAGATGCCATATAAGATCGCCAAGTAGCCAAGAAAATCCAGGGCTACAAATGCTGAAAGGAGCCCTGGTGGTGCAGTGGTTGAGCTCTCAGCTGCTAACTGAAAGGTCAGAGGTTCGAACCGACCAGCTGCTCTGAAGGAGAAAGATGTGGCCGTCTGCTTCTCTACAGATTACAGCCTTGGAAACTCTGTGAGGCAGCTCTACTCTGTCCTATAGGGTTGCTGTGAGTTGGAATCAGCTTGATGGCAACAGTTTTTAAACTCCGAGATAGACAAGGACCTTCCCCCAGAGCTGACACAAAGAAAAAGTCTTCTCCTAGATCTGGTGCCCTGAATTTGGACTTTTAGCTTCCTAAACTGTGAGACAATAAATTTCTGTTCTTTAAAATCCACCCACTTGTGGTATTTCTGTTACAGCAGCACTAGGAAACTAAGACAGGTGGCCACTGGCACAGCTAGTCTCGCCCCAGCCTGCCCCCTAAAATCCTGAAACTGCCCCCAAGGCTCACCCGTGCTCCTACTCTAGGGACAGGTGGGAATTTGCTCAGCTGGAGAAATGGACTCAGAAAGTCCCTTAGGGGAAGATGCCATGCCTCAGAGTAGGAGGAGGGACCCATCACAGGGCAGCCCGACAGAAGAGACCTGAGCTGGTGTTGTCCTTGTGTGACCTGACCCTCAGTTTCTCCCTGTAAGTGAGGGAGACGGATCAAATGAGCTTGTTACCTACAGCTCAGACTGTGCTAACGCAGCTCCGATCATTGTGGCAAAATCTGGGGCTGCACTCATTCAGTGGCTGCCCCTGGCCTCACCTTCTGGCAAAGGTACAGACACAATGTCCTGGGGGTGCTTTCAGACCCTGGATGTCCCCTCCCCAGCCTACAGGGACCCTATCCTCTTAACCACCTTTCCACCTCCACTGGCCCCATCCTTCCAGAGTCTGAAAAGGCAGACAGTTTGCTGTTTGTTCTGGAATCTGACCTCAGGCTTCGACAGTCCCCTGCGTCTGGCCTCTGCCCTCTCTCCTAGGGCCCTCAGTGCTTCCTCCCTTGGGGGGGAAGCAGCAACAGGGTTTCCAGCCTGTGCAGAGACCAACCCAGTCAGGCTAAGAGGCAAAATGTATTTTCTCTGCTCCTGGTCATAGGAAACCACACCCTTCTCCCAGAAGGTGGATCAGGACAGAGCTTAGGCTCAGCCTGGAGATGAAGGCAGAGCTTCCTGTCCTCTGTCACCATCTGCCCTGATATTCAAAGCTGCTTGGCTCTGTAGCTGACTGGAACCAATTGCAGGTAATGTCCCTGTCAAGGCATAGATGCCCTCATCTATTAACCTTCTGGAGTCTCACCCACTACCGTCTCGGGGGCACTAGCTCAGGAATCTCGTTGACCCCAGATAAACTGGAAGGGCCATAAGTATCTTTTCCTTCTTCTTTTCTCAGTGAAGACTTCATCAGGCTGTTGGGCTTCTTCAGGATAAGAACCGAGTTTTATTCATCTTTGTGTCTCCAAGGACCAGGTCAGTGCTCAGCATGTAGTAGTCGCTCAATAAAAAAATGAACAAATGAATAAATGAGAGAGGGGGAAGGGAGGATCTTACCCTTTCTATCTGGTGATGGAAATGGGGATGCAGTTGTGTTCATTAACTGATATGTCTCTGACCATAATGTCTTCTTGTGGTGGCAAAGGGGAGCTGCTTCTTTCTCTCCTACCTGGCCACCTCCCTAAGTCACTGCACAACTGATTTGTCCAGCATTTTGAGGGTGGGTTACTATTAATGAGATTTTGGCTACCCCTAAAGTGTAGTCAGCCTTGATCTCAGATCATGGAGCCACCCAACCCAACCTCTCTGCAGATAGGCCGTAAACCAATACCTTTTGCTTTGGGCAGAACCCTGTGTGAAGCATTGGCCAGGGATCTGGCCTCAAAACATATAAAACAAAGATCCAGTCAGTCTCCTTTTCCCTACCGTATCCATAACACTTTGGTAAATTTTATTCAGCTCTAGGGATCAGAAACCCATTCCTCTTTTCTTTTTATTTTTAAATTTTTAATTTTATTCGGTTCAGTTCTTTTCTCTTTAAATTGTTTTATTATGGTAAAAAATACGTATAACAAAACACTTGCCAATTCAACACTTTTTACATGTACAGTTCAGTGACATTGATTATGCTCATCCTGTTGTGCAGCCATCACCACTATCCATAGAAACCCATTCCTTTTGGGTGGCATGATCAGATCAGGGGATGCACTTGGGGAACTGGACTCAATCCAGATGCGCATCTCTGGCACACATCTGGGTCCTTTCCTACCCAGCACACCCCTCCCCCATGCAGGAACTAGAACCATGTGCGACTGGGGGGCTTGAATGCTTACAGAAGACCTGTGGAACCCTGGGAGGATAAGAGTGACCGGACTGACCACGGCCAGAGTGCAGAGGTGGGGAGAGGTAGGCACTCCTGCTGCCTCTGGCATTGCCACTGTTACCAGTAACATTGAAGGAGGCCCCTCTCCCAAAATGCATCAGACCCCAAGCTCTCACTGTCCATGGAAGAGATGTGAGGTGTCCAGGGTCTGGATCTACAGTGAGCCTTTCACAGAAGAACAAAACATCTCCATTCTTTCTGGAGGAAACCAGGGAAATACGATCAAAAGGACCAGTGTGATCTTCATTGGACAAGGCAGCAGAGGAGCAAAGAGCTTGTCTTCTCTCCCCAACCTTTTCTCCTTCCTGCTTTGACACTTTTTATGCACCAGGTTTCTTATATTAGTAGTCCTGCCAGGAAATGTCCTCTTCCAGCTTCCTGTAGGCTTCAGAGTCACCAAACCAGCCTTCAGGGACAAACTATACGAATCAGGCCTGTTTTAGCTCAGCAAAAATCCAGGAAAAGATGTTGGCAGGAGATTAGTCCCCCTGAGAGGGCATAAGCAATGATGAGCTACCCATGCCTATCCAGGCTGACTTCTCCAGCTGATAGCAGAATGCCCAGGACTAAGCAGCCAGGAGGTAGATGTAAACCATGGATCCAAAAGTCAGAATGTCTCTCTTGGTCATCTAGTGCTGCTATAACAGAAATACCACATGTGGATGGCTTTAACAAAGAGAAATTTATTCTCTCACAATCTTGTAGGCTACAAGTCCAAATTCAGTGCGTCAGCTCCAGGGGAAGGCTTTCTCTCTCTGTTGGCTCTGGAGAAAGGTCCTTATCATCAGTCTTACCTTGGTCTGGGAGCATCTCAGTGCAGGAACCTCAGGTCCAAAGGAAGTGATCTTCTTCCAGCACTGCTTTCTTGGTAGCATAAGGTCCCCCATTCTCTGCTTGCTTCCCTTTCCTTTTATCTCTTGAGAGATAAAAGGCAGTCCAGGCCACACCCCAGGTAAACTCCTTTACATTGGATCAGAAATGTGACCTTAGTAAGGGTGTTACAATCCCACCCTAATCCTCTTTAACATAAAATTACAATCACAAAATGGAGGACAACCACACAATACTGGGAATCATGGCCAGCCAAATTGACACACACATTTTTTGGGGGGACATAATTCAATCCATGACAGTGTCCAAGCAGACAGAAAGAATTTCAGATCTCAACAGAGAGTGGTCAAGGCAGGCAAGAGTCCAGAATCAAAAAGGTCAAATAGAGCAATGTGAACTTGATCTTGAGGCAAGAATGGTTGAGCAAGAGGGATGTTGTGTCCACAAGTGATGCAAGAGTTTATTGTGATCAGGTAGAAATTAGCACTGTACTCTGAGGACTTCTAGGCAGGGAAAGAAGAGCTGGGGATGTCCTTACAATACGGAGATGGTAGAGATGTTATAGGTCCTAATACTTATGGTGATAGTGGAAGTGGTTGTAGTGAGGTTGATAATTATAGTGAGTGTAGTGAATATGGTAATAGCAAGGATGGAGTGATGAGTGGTCATGGTGTTGTTGGTAATAATTGTTGCCATGGTGAAGGACATGATGATATGGAAGCTCACAGTGATAGAAGCAATAATTCTGGGGGTGATGGTAGTAGTGGTAGATGATGGTGACAATAATTATGGGCACCAGTGAAGGTGGTAGAGATGTTGAATTATTATTAAGATGAGAGTGTTGGTGGTAAGGATTATATCACTAAACACGGACTCTCAGACCTACGCTGTCCTTCCTGGTCCAGTTTGTTCTGTTCTGATTAAAGGCTAAACGGAGTTGGAAGGGAGCCCACACTCTAGTTTTAGTTCCTCTTTCTTCGTCTTCCTAGGGATGTACTTGCTTCCTAAGACGTCCTTTCTCCAGGGTCCAATATAGGAAGCTAAGGCAGAGAGGTTTTCCTTATGAGATGGAGCCAGAGGATGATGAGCGTGCCAGACATCTGGCTAGAAATGGGATAACTCTGCCAAAAGACCCTCCTTGCAGCAGTAGAAGCAGCAGCTACTGAGACTAGTGTGCTGAACTCAGGGCTGGTCCTCAGTCCTTAATTTGTTTTCAGCCTCTGGCTATTCCCTTAGATCTGTGCTGTCCAATACTGCAGCAACTAGCCAAATGTGGCCATTGAGCACCTGAATGCAGCTAGTCCTAATTGAGATGTGATGTAAGTGTAAAATACACATTGGATTTTGAAGACATGTCTGGAAAAAAAAAAAAAAGAATGTAAAATATCTCCTTAATAATTTTTATATTGATCACACATTGAAACAATATTTGGAAATACTGAGTTAAATGCAAAATATTATTAAAGTTAATTTCACCTGTTTATTTTTACCTTTTTTTAATGTGGCTACTAGAAAAATTTAAATAACATACTGTATGTGGTTCACATTATATTGGACAGCACTGCCTTAGATCTTTAACTTTTCTCTTTGCTCAGGGAAGCAAAGAGAAAGAAATGAAGCAAATTCCAAAATCATAGTGGGTTAAGCACATAATAAAGCAGAAGCACTCCAGGACAGATATGGCAGCTCCACTCCACAGTGTTGGGGTCCCCATGCTCTTTTATTATGGCTCTTCCAACCTCAACACATGGTTTCCATCTTGAGGTCTGAGATGGCTGCTCTAGTTTCCACGTCCATTTTATACCCGTTGAAAATGGAGAAGGAGATGTGGAGGGTCAGCTTCTTCTTGTTACAGTCAGAGCCCAGAAGGTGCAATATTACTTCTGCTTATATCTCATTGTCCAGAATCAAGTTACCTGGCCACGCCTAGTTGCAAAACAGTCTGGAGAATGTACTCCTAAACTGGGTGGTCACGTTCCAGCTAACACTTGGAGGTTTTAGAAGGAGGAAGGGGATAACGGATATTGAGGGACAACAAGCAGCCTCTGCTGTCACCCCTGCTCACACCCCCTACAGGTCTGAAGAGTAGCTAGCACCACTGAGCTAGGGCTTTGACAGCAGGAGAGTGGGGCAGATAATCTCCAAGGAAATCCTGTTCCTTTTAAAGAGAGGCCCTTAATTAAGTCAGTTCAAGTATCAGCACATTCTCAGATGTTTCTTGATCAGAAAGGTTTTAAGAGAAGAAAGAAAGAAAAAGACAGACAAGAAAGAGAAAGGAGAGAGAGTACCTGTGTGGCTGGGAACAATTATTTGAGTTCTAACCTCTCTTGCAGAAGCCCTGGTGGCGCAGTGGTTAAGAGTTTGGCTGCTAACCAAAAGGTTGGCAGTTTGAATCCACCAGCCCCTCCTTGGAAACCCTATGGGGCAGTTCTACTCTGTCCTATAGGTAGCTACGAGCCAGAATCAATTCGATGGCAATGAGTTTTAAGCTCTCTTGCAATTAGTTGGGACAATGACTATGATTCCAATATTTTGGACATTTATACTCAAGATCTTCATTGGTCATGTGATGTAGGAACAATGGCTCCGAGCATTTGTAGGTTGTTTATTAGAAGCCTGCTTGCCTGCCTTCTTTCCTTCCACCGAAGACCATGTCCACCTCTACCAGGTGCCCAGGGCTGGTAGGGAGGTGAGCCCAGGAGACATACAAGACTTGTATTTAAGAATGTGATCCGACTGCGGAGTCAGAAAACAACCAAAGACAACTGTCCAAACAACCAAGGAGTGGGCAAAGGCCAGGATGGGGACACTGAGCCTGGCTTTGACTTTCTCTTTGATCCAGACCTTTTCGACAAAAAAAAAATTTAAGAAAAGTAAACTAGATCTCTTCCCTCTGATGCTTGATTGAGATGACTGAGCTCCATGAAGGTATGATCTAAGTCTATAGTGTTCACCGATGTATTCCTGTTGCCTGTCACATAGTAAGAGCTCAATAAGCATTTATTGAATGGATGAACGGATGAGGTTGGGTTTACTCTGGAATCAGGTTCTAAGATGAGGAGAGGAGAGCCTGTTGGGAGATTATGTGGGTTTTGAAGTTGGAGACTCCACAGCTGCCCCCCTCTTACCCCTTCTTCTCAGAGGCCTAGTCTCTGGGGCTACAATCCCATCCTTCCCAGGACCTTTCCTTCCATGACTGCTGAGCTGACCTCTCAAGCTCAGGGTAAGCTGCTCATGGGGACTGGGTATGTTGGGTAGAGATATGGGGCAAGTATGGGTAGTTCCCAGGAGGCTGCCCTGCCTCAGAACCCACATCCCTGGTCGGCCCACCTTTGTTCTTAGACTGAGACAGGGCTTCCCTGGCAGCTGCTTGCTCCATGCAACCCCTTCTCCCTCAGCAGGGTCAGATAAGGAGACCACAGTCTGCCCTAGGAGAAGGCCTGGCTGGATGAAGGCCCATACCCTGGACTTTCCCCCTCCTCCCATACATCTTGGTGTCAAATACATTTTATTTCCTCACGTCTAGGGGCCCGGGGGGCTTCCCCTCCAGGATTACTTCCTCCTCTGGTTTGTTTTCCAGCTGGAGACTCTGGGAGCCCCACGGCAGGGGGCGGCTCCTCTGCTCTGGCCCACTGAATCTTCAAAGGGCCCGGAGTGGAATGCCAGCTGGAGGACTGGGGCCTGGAGGAGGGGTGGGGACATTACAAGCCCAAGGTGTAGGGGCACTGGGTGGGAACTCCCACTCATTTTCAAACCCCCCACCCCCACCCCGGCATGGGCTGGGGGTCTGTATCCATAGGCAGAAGGTGACTTCAAAGGTCAGGAATAGAGGACTCTCTGCCACTCACTTCTCTGAGGCTCAGAGGGGGGCAGGAAATGCCCCCCCATGATGGATTAGGTGCCTAAGAGCCATGGTGAGCTCATGGATGGGGAGACCTTCTCCCTTTTCATGGGGCTCAGATTTCACGATTTTGGAAGGGAGGAGGGGGGTGAAATAATTAGTAATTTGTGATTAAGTCTTTTCATGGATATTTTGTTTCTTTGTTCTGTGATGTTGCCTGGAGCCATTTAAAAAATGACTTAATGACAAAAAAAATAATAATTGCTCTTTGTAACTAATGACTGTGTCAGAACTTGGAAATCACCAAAGCCGCAGAAAATAGAAACTGAGACGTGGATGGGGGCAGCGGTGCCCCTGTCCAAGGAATCGGATCAGCAATGGTAAAGTGGCCAGGGATCTGTTTGCACCCAGGATGCCCCTCTGCCCCTCTCTGGAGCCAGCCAGCACCCCATGCTCACCCCCAGCTTGGGGCCTTTAGGCTTGGGGTCTCCTAGGGACCTTTGCTTCTGGGTCAAGAGGAAAGGTCAGAATGCTTCAGGCCAACCTAGACGGTCCCAGCTTGACCTAGCCTTGGTGTCACTTCCTTCTCCATGAAACCCTCCTGGGTTGGGGGATGAGGTGTTTCTTTTCCACTCCAGCAGCCTCAGATGGAGTCCTGCAGTTGCCCTGAGATTCTGAACTCTTCTGGGTCTTGTCTCTTCTTTCCTCAACTAGACTGGGCACTCCTTGGGGCAGAGAACAAGACTTCTCCCTCTTGATACTGCTGCCCTCTAGCCCCATGGCTAGCCCTAAGTGGTATATGACAAAGCCTGGACTGGTAGGTGTGATGCGTTGGGGTAGGGGGTCAGGGAAGCCAATTCTGGGGGCTTCGAGTCAACCTCTCTTCCCTGTGCTGGGGAAGAAAGGGACAATGAATGAGGCTAGAGGACAACCCATCTTACCTTAGCCCTGCAGGATATGTGGGTAAACAGAGGTGCACTCATTCATTCATTTATTCCACACACTGCTGCTTCCTGGAGCCAGGTGCTGGGGATGCAGAAGTAAACAAGACACACTGGGCCTGGCCTCAGGAAGCCCACAGTTGAGTGAGGGAGCTGGATCAATGCGCGATTATAGTCCAGTGTGGTTGGTGCTGGGAAGGGGGATTACAGTGGGAACTGTGCAGGTGGAGGAGGGGCAACCAACTCAATCTAGGGGATCAAGGAAGGCCTCTCAGAGGAAGTGATGTCAAGAAGGAGTCATAGGGACTGGACTTCAGAGCACCCACCCTGAGGAAGAGAGTCATGGTGTGGCTCTTGAAGCTACAGCTTCAAGGCATCCTAATCTTTGCTGATGGGCCTAGGTGGGCAAGGGGGGAGGGAAGATGGACTTGAGGGTCTGGGAAATTGGGTGGTGTCGTGGTTTGAATTATGTCCCCTCAAAAATGTGTGTATCAATTTGGCTGGGCCAAGATTCCCAGAATTGTGTGGTTGGCCTCCATTTTGTGATTGTAATTTTATGTTAAAGAGGATTACGGTAGGATTGTAACATCACATTTACCCAGGTCACATCCCTGATCCAATGTAAAGGAAGTTTCCCTAGGGTGTGGCCTGCACCACATTTTACCTTACAGGAGATAAAAGGAAAGGGAAGCAAGCAGAGAATTGGGAACCTCATACCACCAAGAAGGCAGTGCTGGGAGCAGAGCATGTCCTTTGGACCTGAGGTTCCTATGCAGAGAGGCTCCCAGACCAAGGGAAAATTGATGACACAGACTTTCCTCCAGAGCCAACAGAGAAAGCGTTCCCTTGGAGCTGACACCCTGTATTTGGACTTGTAGCCTACTGGACTGTGAGAGAATTAACTTCTCTTTGTTAAAGCCATCCACTTGTGGTATTTGTGTTGGAGCAGCACTAGATGACTAAGACAGGTGGGTATCCTCTAATCTACCGCCCCGCCTTGGGCTGATGCCCTGCAGAGCTTTGGGCCACCTAAGGCAGGGATCAGCCAGGGCCTAAGCCACAAGAACTCAGCTCAGCCAGCCCTGCCTCCCTCTGCCGCCCCACCGCCTGCCTCCCGCGCCTCTGGGGAATGGGCTGGGAGATGGGGAATTGCTCACGCAGCAGATTCTGCTCCTGCTCCCTTCCCAGGCCCTCGCTCTGATCTCTCCCAGGGGGAAGTGCTGGGGCGGGGGAAACCCGTTAACTTGTGCCTTCTATTTGGTTTTCCTCTGGTTATTGTTTAAAATGCAGAGATTATGAGGTCAAACTCTTCCAGCCAATATTTTTCTAATGAAAAATGTAGTAAGGCACGACTGAGTAATCTAATCTATAAGTTAAGCGTTCCACACAGCAGCGATTTTCACCGACAGAACTTCAATAAATCTTGTTTTGAGAAAAATGATATGAGGCTGATGTTCTATTTTTGTCAATTTGAATGGACTCCCCTGCCCCCCCACTCAGTCCTCAGAAACACTGCATTGCACCCAGCCAATTTCCTCCTTCCCTGCCCCAGAGATGGCTGGGTGGAAGCGGGGGCAAGAATGATAGAGTGGGAGGCTTGAGTTCTGATCCAGCTCAGGCCCAGAAGGTCTGGGGCCAGAGGTTATCTACTGGAGCCCACCTGGTCCCAGTGGGCTCTCCTTTGGGTGAGGGGTTGGTGGAGGAGCCGGGGTACAGAAGGAAAAGGCAGCTCTTGGTTTAGGAAAATGAGGTTGACTTCCCTAGCCCAGGGATCAGGTTTTCCCAGGCAAGCTTCTCTCCCCATCTGTCCCATGACTGAGCAAAGAGCAAACGGCAAGCCTGACACCTACCCTCAACCCCAACAAGTCATTGATAGATTCAACAAGAAAGGCCTCATTTCAGGCAGAATTATTCAAATCCATCCTTAAAGCCGCTACTCCTCAATAGTCTGACTTGAACATGGTGGGGGAGGCAGAATGTCATGAATGTGCCCCCCATCACAAAGGGTGTGTGTGTGCGTGCTTGTGTGCACACGTGGGGTGCACTTACCAGGACCCCCGGTCTTACCAATTCTAACTCCGCCCAGGTGTCTATTCCCAGGTTCCCATTGGGAAGCAGGGCCCTCTTGACGAACATGTAGGTTGTAAGCATACCATGGGTGAGGGCAGCCAAGAATAAAATCAAGAAAGATATTTCAAGCCCAGGGAATATATGGGAGGCCTATGGGAAGAGTTTCAGGAAACTGGAGAAGCTATAAGGGCATCCAGAAAGGATTATGATACCCCATCAGAGAGAAATCAATTAGAAGAGGTTTCAGAATGAGGAGCTCCCTCTTCCCTTCCCAGCAATAATTCACCGAGGACGGGGTATTCATTCAGAAAGGCCTGGGAGCGGGCTATTCATTCAGAAAGGCCTGGGAGCGGCAAGGTGGTCCGGGTGGAGACCAGGCGGCATTTGCATTTATAAGGGCCAGAGTCCATCTCAGTTGGAAATCCACAGGCACACAAAGCCAAGACAGGGGGAACCTGATCTCTCAGGTCCAGGGGAGCTGAGTTTAGAGGAAGGAGGACTGGAGTTGGGCTTCCACAGACCAGAGGACTTAAGTTCTGACATTACCAATGATCTGACGTTAGGCCTCAGTTTTTTCATCTGTAAAATAGGAAAGTAAGACCAGCCCTAGTTCCCTGATAGTAACGTTAGCAGATTAAGTGAGAAAATACACGTGAGCATGCACTGTGTAGTACACAAAACGAGCTGTTGATATCATTGCTACTGCATTGGGCTGGGGGAGGAGAAGACCTGGAAATAACCTCTTAAAGCCTCATTCTTCACCTGGGTTAAATCCAGTGATGGGACTGAGCACGTATGACCGACCTGTCTCTTGAATTTGGGCTTAGAGATTTCCTCAAGGTTCATGCTTCCATCAGTTGCCCAAGTGTGCAAGGACCAACAACATGGGGATGATCCTGGGAAAGGCTTTGGGCCGATGGAGATGTATAGTCAGGACAGGGACTTGAGGGGCTGAGGAGAGGGCCTGGGAGAAGAGGAGGTGCTGAGGGGAAGGGCCAGGGGTTCCTTATCTCTGCTCAATCAAGTCCTGGTACCAAGGATGAGCCCCTTTCGTCCCAGGATGCCAGGCCTAACCTATCCTTCCTCCCCTCAGGTGTTCATTCCAAGGTGCCCAGCATCCCCCCATATGAGGAGAGGATGGTTTCTTTAAATACCAAATCTTGGCTCTGGACTTTAGTCTTCTGCTCCCCACCCACCAGTTCTACCTATTTAACCTCCCACTGTTTCCAGAAAAAGGCTGCCCAAGCCCAGGGCCACCAGATCCAAGGGGAGGTGGGAAGTTGGGGAGATGGAGAGGTGGTTAAGGATAGTTGAGGGAGCCTCAGGAAGCCTGGAAACCCATTTGGCAAATATTCCTCTCCAATTTCTCTGTGCTGGAGTTGGGAGGGGTGCAACAAGGTCCAGCCAGGATGAGCTTGAGAATCTTTCTGGTCTGACCTTGTTCAGAGGCTTGGCTTTTGTCCAAGCTTAGCACTACCTCCCCCAACCCCGGCAGCTCCCCTCCTCCCCTGTCCTCCCAACAGGCCCTACCACTCAGCACCTCCTCTTTTCCCAGGCCTCCTCGTCAGCCCCCCACATCCCTGTCCTGACTGTACATCTCCTCCTCCAACAGGCCCAGCCCAACCTATTCTCCTCTTGCCCCCAGAGAGTTCTCAAGCCCCTGGATGGAATAGTAGTTGCATTTATAGCTCCATAGACCATGTACTAGGGGTCCCCGAAAACTAGGGGGTGGGAGGTAGGGAATTGTGTTTGGGGTAAGGGGAGCTTGTGGACCTTATGGTAACTCACACCCACTAAAAATCAGATTTTCAAGGAACTTTTAATTACGTAGAAACATTTTCAGTAAATAACGATAAGAAAGGAAAAAAATGATACAAAGCTCTAGATATAGAATGACCCTAATTATGGAGCAAAAATTAATTTATAGATTTTTTTTTTTTTTTAATGACTGGGAAAAATACAGCAAAATAGAGATAGTAATAGTTCCTGGGTGGCAAGATTATGCATGCTTTTATTTTCTTTATAGTTTCCAAGTTTTCAGCCAGCTACATACATTACATTTATAATTAAGAAATTATAGAAAAGATTAAGAAGATGATTCTGGAGTCAAGCTGAGATCCTAAAGGTGGACCCAGAACTTCGGCAGAACCCAAGCCCACTGCCTACTCCCTAGCTCCACAGTGGTGATTCTGGGCTTTCCCCTTTCATGGCAGCCTACTGGGGAGGGGCTGAAGCCCTGGCAGCTGGGAGTCAGCTGGGCCTGGAGACAATCCCATGTCCAGTGGGAGGTGGGGGGCTCATTTCAGAGCTGGATGGGGGCCAGGTGTTAGGACTTGGGGCTGCCAAGCAGCAACCTGAGGCACCAGTCTTCACAGCTCCTTCCCAACCCAGCCCCCCAAAACGAGGAGAGGAGGCCCAGTGAGCCCCTGCCCGAGGGCCTCTACCCCCTCCTCCAGTGTCTGATTTTGGCCTGCAGATATAGGAGAGAGGGTGAAGGGGCCTCATCCTTAGTTTGGAGTTTAGCAAGGACCTGGATTTATAGAGATACATCTGGGCCTATACTAGACCCCCTTTATCCCCAGGGCTCCCCAGGCCATGGGCTCCATCAAGGGAAAAGAGTGGCTGGTCAGAGCTGAGAAGGGAAGGGGGGCCCCAGCCCAGAGTCAAGAGATGTGGGACCAAGGAGCTCAGTTAATCCCAGCTGAGGGGTTAGTAAAAATATAGCCAAGAAATTCTATCCCACCCTCAAGTATTTAGTTGTGTTAAAACACACACACACACACACATACACACACACACATAAAAATACTTTTTAGACAAGTTATTTATGAGCATGTGTCAAAGTTTTATTTCAGTCTTGCTGCAAGTGAAGAGACCTTTAAGAGGTCAATTCACAGATTACTTCTCGGTAGACACATTTAGAGGAAAGAAGAGTGGTTAGAATCATTGTTAAAATGGACATACAAAAACAATGTCTGGATAAAATTCATCCACTTTTACTGACAATTGGTGTAGATGGGAAATTGGTTGCCAAGAAGAAATCTGAATCCTGTTAAACATTTATCAGAAAATTGCTTAAACATTTTTATCAAGAATGCTAATTTCCTCCCAGAAGGAAATTCTGGATTGTGTTGTGCAAAATGGGCTCAAACATACCAGCAATTGTGAGAACGGCACAGGACCAGGCAATGTTTGCTCTGCTATCCGTAAGGTCACCATGAGTCGGAACCAACTCTACAGCAACTAACAACGACATTGTGCAAAAAGGCAAGTTCAGGATTCTTTTGTTTTACAGCTGGAAATGCTGGCATGGCTCCTGCTCTGGGGCTGGAGACTCAATGAGGGTGATGCAATTGGCAAGCAAATTCCTGATTTGGTTCCTGTGTGCCCGAGCCTGTGCCAGGCACTAGAGGAGACTGAGGAGCACAGGATCCCAGGTGGGAGTTGCAGGGAAGCTAAATTATCCCCATGTACAGGAAAATTTCCAGACCAAAGGATCCGTCCAGGTAGGCACCTCAGGAAGTCCCAGGTTTTCTCACTGCTGGAGGTAAGCAAACCAGCAGCGGAAGCAGGAAGCCTTGTGGTGGAGATTTCCAAACACTTGCTGAACTCCTTGCAGGACCTGTACCTTTGGCAGAAGTCCAGATGATTTTATTTTATTTATTTTTAAAGTTTTGTTTATTTTGTTGTTATTATTGTTGAGAAAATACACAGCAAAACATACACCAGTTCAACAGTTTCTTCATGTAAAATTCCATGACACTGACTACAATATTTGAGTTGTGCAACGATTCTCACCCTCCTTCTCTGAGTTGTGCCTTCCCCATTCACATAAACTCATTGCCCGCTAAGGTTCCTATCTAATCTTTCGAGTTGCTGTTGTTACTTTGATCCTATATAGACAGATCTTAAAAGAGCATAATGCTCAAGGCAGACATTTTTTACTAGTTGAGCTAAACTTGTTTGGTTTTAAGACGACTTCAGGGGATATTTTTGGTTTAAGGTTTAAAGATTATCTCAGGGCAATAGTTTCAGAGGTTCATCTAGTCTCTACAGCTCCAGAAATTCTGAAGTCCATAAGAATTTGAAATTCCATTCTACATTTCCCCACTTTTGATCAGGATTTTTCTATAGAATCTTTTTTTTTTTTTTTAGGCTTATGAATCGTTTGAATCAATTTATTGATGTCATTGGGCAGGGAAACAAAAAGCTACCTGTCGTCTTAATGTTAGAAGATAAACTGAGTATTAATATTGAATGAAAGAAAGAACAAAATACTATACGTTAAGAAAAAAAAAACCTACTAAGTTCATTGTAAGCTTATCTATATCTTCAGTGAATAATAAAAAAATATAATAATTGAACCATCCCTGTGTGTTTTGCTGCCATATTTTATGATTTCATGTAACTATCACAAATATTGAAATTTGTACAAATAGTATGGTTCCAAAAAACCAAACCAAACCCCTTGCCATTGAGTCAATTCCAGTTCATAGTGGTTAAAGAATTATAATTCACATGTATCAAGAAAAGACTCTATAGCAAAACAATCTGGCAAGGAAGAGTCATGATAACTTGAAATAAATGTCAAGAAATTCAATAACAAATAATAGCTAATATTTATTGAATATTCTTCTATAGAATCTTTGATCAAAATGTTCAGTAATGGTAGCTGGAGATCATCCAGTTCTTCTGGTCTCACGGCAAAGGAGGCAGTTGTTCATGGAGGCATTTAGCGACACATTCCATTTCCTCCTCCTATTCCTGATAATCCTTCTTCCTCTGTTGCTTCAGGCAACTAGATGATTTTAGATGGTGCATTGACAAGACATGAAATCACATTTAAGTCTGTTATGAATTGAATTGTGTCCCCCAAAAATATGTGTCAACTTGGCTAGGTCATGATTCCCAACATTGTGTGGCTGTCCACCATTTTGTGATCTGATGTGATTATCTTACGTGTTGTAAATCCTAACCTCTATGATGGATGAGAGGTAGTTATGTTAATGAGGCAGAACTCAGTCCATAGGATTAGATTTTATCTTGAGTCAATCTCTTTTGAGATATAAAGACAGAATAGAGCAGAGAGGAGAGAGACCTCATACCACTAAGAAAGAAGAGCCAGGAGTCTGTGTGCTGAGAAGCTCCTAGACCAGGGAAACATTGATGACAAGGATCCTCCCCCAGAGCCGACAGAGAGGAAAGCCTTCCCCTGGAGCTGGTGCCCTGAATTCAGACGTCTAACCTCCTAAACTGTGAGAGAATAAACTTCTGTTTGTTAAAGCCATCCACTTGTGGTATTTCTGTTGTAGCACTAGATGACTAAGACAAAGCCCATAGTGAGAAGCTTCTTTCCTTTTCAACTATCTTTCTTTTGTTTCTTCTTTTTACCATTGGATCTCAGGTTTAGAGAACTGGATGAGTCATAATCCTTGCGCCATGACACACTCTCATCATTGGTATTCACATTTATATATAATTTTATATATATATATATATATATATATTTTAAAGTATGGTCCCCAGACACCCTTTTAACTCCATGGTGAAGTCACTGCAGAGGTTCACCATTCAGCTGGGGATTGGACAGCCCCATATAACATAATGGGACTAATGAGGCATAGCAGTCCAGGGACAAGGATTAGAAGGCAGAAGGAGACAGGAAAGCTGGTGATAGGGAATCCAAGGTTGAGTAAGGACAGTGTTGACACGTAGTGGGGTTGTTAACCATTGTCACAGGGCAACATGTATACTAACTGTTTAATGAGAAACTATTTTGTTCTGTAAACCTTCATCTAAAGTGAGAATAACAGCACAACTGGAAGAATGTAATCGATGTCACTGAACTGTGCGTGTAGAAATTTTTGAAATGGTGTATTTTTGGCTATGTATATTTTCACCAAAGAAAAAAAAAAGGTCGAGAAGGGAGAGGGTTGTCATGCTGTGGGGTTGTTAACCAATGTCAGAAAACGATATGTGTACTGACTGTTTAATGAGAAACTATTTGTTCTGTAAACCTTCACCTAAAGTACAATAAAAAAAAAAAAGAGAGAAAAAAAAAACTTGTTGCCATCAAGTCAACTCCAACTCACAGTGACCCTATAGGACAGAGTAGAACTGCCCCACTGAGTTTCCCATAGAGTTTCCAAGGCTGTAATCTTTACAGAAGCAGGTTGCCACATCTTTCTCCCACAGAGCAGCTGGTGGGTTTGAACTGCTGATCTTTTGGTTAGCATTGTGGCACCAGGCCTTCTGTTATATATGTAGCTAGGTTTTTTTACTTCTATTTTTTACTCAGGTGAAATTCACATGTTAGTTTTTTATTAGTTATTTTTTTATAATGTTTTGAGCTACCCATGAATTCACCACCTAAAACTAAACCTCAGACCTTGACAATAACTGGCAACTAACTGAATTCCCCATTTCCTATCACCTAAGCAACTGACATCCTGAATCCTGCTTTCCTTATAGTCTGATTGCACCTATATGTATTCCTAAAGAGTATATTTTAAATTTTAGCTGTTTTTAATTTTTAAAAGTAAGGTATTGGTCTGTGTCATGGATTGAACTGTGTCCCCCCAAAATATCTGTCAACTTGGCTGGGTCATGATTCCCAGTATTCTATGAATGTGTACCATTTTGAAATCTGATGTGATTTTCTTATGTGTTATAAAATCTATCACTATGATGTGATAAGATGGATTAGAGGCAGTTATATTGATGAGGTGTACAAGATTAGATAGTGTCTTAAGCCAACCTCTTTTGAGATATAAAAGAGAGAAGTGATCAGAGACACATGGGAACCTCATACCACCAAGAAAGCAGTGCCGGGAGCAGAGCATGTCCTTTGGACCTGAGATTCCTGTGCTGAGATGCTCCCAGCCCAAGGGAAGATTGATGACATGGACCTTCCTCCAGAGCTGACAGAGAAAGCGTTCCCCTGGAGCTGACACCCTGAATTTGGACTTGTAGCTTACTGGACTGTGAGAGAATAAACTTCTCTTTGTCAAAGGCATCTACTTGTGGTATTTCTGTTATAGCAGCACTAGATGACTAAGACAGTCTGTATACCATTTTTTTCAAATTTACTGTTTCACATAACATTATATTGCTAAGATTTATCCATATTGTTGCATGACACTCAAGTTCTTTTGTTATGACCACAGCATAATATTCCATTGTGGGAAAATAACACAGGCTACTGTGAAGAGATCACTTCCCATTCATGGACATTCAAGTTGTTTAATTCTCTTTCAATTCTTCCAATTTTATGAAAAGGAAATCTCAGTTTGGCTCTAGTGTAACTTTAGCACCTCTCTAACATGTATTTCTTATCTTCCCGTTTTTAAAGAAAAAGAAAGGAGGCCTCAAACTCAGGAACTCTCAGCAGGCAATGGTATGCAGCTAGAAATGAGTAATGTTTGTTTTTATTGTACTTATTTTGATAGTCACTTCTGGGTTTTGGCAAGTAATGGCTACTTTTTCAGTTATTGTAGTGCTATAAAGTTGTTTGTTGTTTAATAAGCATACTAGGGTAAAAAATAGTAAGGTGATTCAAAGAAAAATATCAAGTCAACAGCATTACAGGTGGCACATGGATGTGGCAGGAACTGTGAAGATGGTACTTGGATGCCAAAGTTTGGAAAACATGTTTTTAGAGGTTGCTGAAACTCTGGTAGAAACAGTGATCTCTGTGGTCCCTTCTAAGGTTAATACTCTCTGATAGTCTGTATGTACAGAGTATCGGCCATAGGAGTTCAACAGGTGTTAGGAAAGTACCAGAATGGTCAGAGAAGGCTTTGTGTAAGAACTGGGACGTGATCTTGGCCTTAAAGGATGAGGAAGATTTAGGTGACGATAAAGAAGAAATGAGAGTCTTTCCAGGAGGAGGGAATGGCGTGAGTGAAGGCATGAAGGTGAGATTGATAAAGGGTTTATGTGCACGTTTGCTTGGTGGAGGCAAAGGGTAGTGACAGAAAACATAGGGAATAAATTTGGATTGGGTAGGGGAGGCTAGATTGTCAAAAGCCTGAAAAATCCAGGGAAAGGACTTTAGACTTGGTACGTGCGGTAATAGGGAGCTACAGAAAGTTCTTCAACAGGGAAGTGACATGATGAAGGGGCTCAGATTTTGAGCAGATACCACCTGGTTTTTGGTGAAAGTTCTCTATTTGTCCAGTCTGAGACTGTTGATTTTTGTGCATTACTGAATCCACAAAAACATACTCCTCACCCTACAGAGTTCTAGTGGGTGATCCAGGCACTAGTGAAATAATTGCATGAATAAGCATAAAATTACAAGTGGAATAAGTCCAGCTAAGGAAATATTCTGGTGCAGTATGTGAATATTGCAGGGGGAGAGCTTACCCAGCTTAGCAGGTGAGGCAAAGCTTTTCTGAGGAAGTGACATCTGAGTAGATAATGGAAGGACGAGAAGGAGTTAAGTAGGTAAAGAGAGAAAAGCATTTCAGAGAGAGCAGGCGGAATGTTCCAAGGTCCTGTGGCCTGCAGAGGAGGTCTGGAGAGCGCCAGGAGTAGAAAGACAATGAAAAAGTCATTGTGGCTGGGTCTCAGGGAGTGCAGGGAAACGTGGTGATAAAGGAGGCTGGGAGGTGAGCAGAGGCCAGGGTATGCCACAACCCAGCAGGTTCTAGGAAGGTTCGGGGCATTTATCCTAGAAGAGTCGGGGTCCATTCACAGGGCTGTGACGTGATCAGATCAGCGTGCTGAACAACAGAAAACTAAAGCCAACATTCTGGTACACGTAAGGACAGGCTGGTTGTGAGTAGTTCTCTCTGAGGCAACTCTAGAACCTTCAGGAACTTGTCTAAGGAGAGGGTACAGGAGGGCTGGGAGGAGGCTAAAGTGGGCCTGGGGTGGTGGAGGAATGGTGGGGATAGGGGTCGTGACTGTGAGGAACAGACAGAAGATAGGTTGAGGAGGTGGATTTAGGAGCGGGGCAAAGAGAGGACCCATGAGTCCTGTCCTGTTGGCAGTCAGAGAGAGAGGTTGAAGCTTGGAAGAGAAGGCGGTGCCAAAGTCACCAGCAGAGGCATGAAGCTGCGACAGTGACTAAGTTTGCCCAGGAGAGGGCTCCATCTTGGGAAAATGGCTAAGTCTCAACGACTCCGTTGATCTCTGAGGTCCCCTAGAGAAAAGATGTCCAAGGGCAGAGCCTTGCAGGAACCCCACCACAGTTGGAGGAAAGGGAGCCAGGGACAGGGGCTGAAGGCAGGCTGGGTGGCCGTGGTCCATCCCACATTAGAGGCAGGAAGGAGACCAGGAAGAGCACAGAGCTGCAGTGGCAAGGGTTGATGAATGTGGACAGAGAGGTGGCTGTGGTGTGGCGATCAGCAGGCCTGGGAGGCTCTTGGGGTGCCAGCTTGTCCAGTCCTCAGACACTGTTGTTTTTTCTTTCTCCTAGGTGTGAAGGGGGCAGTGGTAGGAGAGGGTAAGTGGAAACAGGTGGGAGAACAATGACCAGGATGATGGGAGAACCTGGGAGTGAGAACTCCTCACCCCACCCCAACATCACTCTCCCCACCCCCCACCTGTTTTTTAAACCTCTCTGGGCAGCAGAAAAATAGGGAGTCCTAGGAGCAAACAGAGCCAGACTGTAGGGGAGGGTGAGAAGAGGTGACCTGAACAAGAACCCCTTGATGCTTTTCAGTATTTGTGCAAGGGTGGAGAATAAGGTAAGGCCTGTGTGTGCATGCATTTGTACACACACACATACAAACATGCACTCAGACACCCCCCACACTCACGCATTCACTCCCATGTACCCACACACAGCCCTCAATCACACACCTACTCACTCACACATGCACCCATACACACCCATTCACACATACGCATCCACACTCATTTGCCCCACTCCCCACCCCCCGCCCCACCTCCACATACACACGTACAGACAGGAGAATCCCTGGCAGTTATATACAATAGTCTTGGATCTCTAGAGGGGTGTGCTGTAAGAACCCACCAGCAGAAACGAGTTGTGTGGGTGTCTTTGTAAGTACAAGGTGCACTTCAGAGGAGTGACGTGTGAGTGGTGGGGTAGGGGGATATCCCAAGATGTGATGTGTGCCTCTGAGGGAATGAATGAAGGCATGAAACTGAGTGACATGTGCATTCATTCATTTCCTCATTCACTCATTGTTTCATTCACTCGACAAGGTTATGGAGGAGCCACCATGTTCCAAGAGCTATGCTTGGTTAAACAGTGAACCACACAGACACTTCTCTGCCTCCCAATCTAATGAGCTCCAGAGCAGACAGACCCCTACAGCACTGCTAGTAAATGCCATGATGGGGCAGAGCAGTGTCCTGTGGGTGCAGGGAACAAGGTATGTATCTTAGTGTGATCTGTGGGTCGAGTGTAGACACTGGTCTGAGAAGCATCTTTTGGAGTGTGAGCTGCATGTCAGCATGTCGGCTTTGGTAGGTATGTGGATTGGGAGGTATGGGGTGTGATATGTGCCTGTGATATGGCAATGTGTGTGCATGGGAAGGTGTGAGGTGTGCATCGTTATCAGAATTATCAGAGCAAACCGGCTCTTTATTACGTGTATAATTTCCTCATGTCCCATCGGATCCTTCAGTGCAGGGGGAGCTGGAGTGGAACTAAACCAAATAGGGGGTTTAGCAACTTCGAAGGGCTGCAGCAGAACTTAAAGTGCTGCTGATGGATGGTGTTGGCAGGCAGGGAAGGGGAGGGGGGTTAGCCAGCATGCAGAGGGGTGGATGGGGAATGGAGGGCAGTCTTGAGGAATAGGGTGTTTGGGGAGGCATCAGCCATCTGGGAGGCTATTGCCTGGGCTGTGGGCAGGGACCAGTGCCCGGTGCCCACCTTAACACGTCTTGAGTTCTACTACATGTCAAGCATTATTCTAAACGATTTGGTTGCTTTATTTCATTTCATCCTCATAATAACTCTGGGAAAGAAGTACTATCTTTATCCCCATTTAACAGAAGAAGCTGAGGCACAGAGGTAACTAACTGGCTCAAGGTCACACAGCTGATAAGTGGTATAAAACCCGTTGCTGTCAAGCCAATTCCGATTCATGGTGACCCCACGTGTTACAGAGTAGAACTGCTCCATAGGGTTTTATTGGCTGTAATCTTTACGGAAGCAGATCCTGAGGTCTTTCTCCCTCAGAGATGCTGGGTGGGTTGGAACCCCCAATCTTTAGATTAACCATAGAGCAAAAATCTCTTACACCACTCAAGGACCTAGTAAATGGTATAAGAAGGAAATAACTCAGGCAAAGTATACTTTCCTTCTAGTCTTTTATTTGTCCTGTTTCCTGAGGACTTTCCTGTTGGCTTTCTGAGGCTGCTCACTGTCTTAGTTGAGCCAAATCTTTTACTATCTCTCATTCTACAAATGTTTATTAGATACCTTCTATCCCAAACATAGTATTGGGTTCCGGTGGTGGGAGGAGAGGCAGGAGGCAGGTACAAAGAAGCACTTTCCAGGGCCCAGCTTCTAGCAGCCCATAGAGCAAGGACCAGAGCCCAGTGTTCTGGGCCCAAGGAGAAGGGAACGCAGAGGAAGCAGCAATAGATGCCCCCAGCAGGGTTTCGGGAGGAGTTTTTCTCCCTGAGGATGCCACCCTTGGTTGAGCCATCTTATAACGCCCACTTCTCCTGCTGACTCCCATTACTGCACTCTGGCTCCTCCTGGGGCATGGCCCTGCCACCCAAAGAGCCTAAGGCCCAGGATCCCACAGCCCTGGGGTGGCAGCAGGCCCACACATCATTGCAGTAGCCTAAATGCTGGATCCTCCTGCGTCTCTCCCTTTCATCTAGCCGGTCCACGTGCTGCCAGACAAACCTGCAAAAGCACACCCAGATTACATCCCTGTCCTGCCAAGAACTGTGACATCCATCATCAAGCCAGTTAAATACAAACTTCTCAGCGACATGCAGGGAGGGTCTCTCTGACCTAATCTCAAACTGCCTTTACAGCCTTCTTTCTCCTGCCCACCCTCGACATAATTACACCCCAAATGGAAAAATCCCTCTTTTTAACGAGTGCAGCTGTTTCCCTCTCTACCCATCAATACTCCACCTTTTCTTCAAGTCCTCTAATAAATGTCTCTTCTTACTAAACCTTCCTGATCACCCTCCCTACACACAATGACCACCAGGTGTACCTCTTCCTCTGAGCTCCATAATCCTTGTCACCTTTTTCCTCCTCTCAGGGCATCAATCTTAGGCTGCCTGATAGCATAATTGTTTGTTTTTATAAGTGCATTTAAAAATGAATTTACCCCGGAAGACATGGCCCCTGGACTCTCTGTTAGCCCAAAACTAAAACCATTCCCGAGACCAAATCTTCGGACAAAGATTAGACTGGACTTTGGGACATAAAATTATACTCATGAAGAGACTGTTTCTTAGCTCAAGTAGATACATGAGACTAAATGGGCAGCTCCTGTACAGAGGCGAGATGAGAAGGCAGAAAGGAACAGGTGCTGGTTGAATGGGCATGGGAAATCCAGGATGGAAAGAAAGAGTACGCTATCACGGTATAGGGAGAGCAACTAGGGTCACAAAACAATGTATGTATAAATTTTTGTACAAGAGACTAACTTGAATTGTAAACTTCCACTTAAAGCACAACAATAAAAAAATTTTTTTAAATGAGTTTATATATGTATATTTGTGTGTGTGTGTGTGTGTGTGTGTGTGAGTGTGTATCCTCTAACCAGATCAAGATACAGCTATAGCACATTTCTAGCACCTCAAAGGATTCTTTCGTGCTCTTTTTTCCAGGACCTCCTATTCTAACTTATCATTCTGTCAACATAGATTAACTTTGCTGGTTTTGGGGCTTTATAAAAATGAATCATACAGTATATACTCATTTGTGTCCGACTTCTTTCATGTAACATTGTATCTGTGAAATTTATCCATAATGTTGATTGTTTCAGTAGTTGGTGATTTTTCCTTGCTTTGTAGTATTCCATTGCATAAACATACCAAAATTTATTTACCCATTTTATTATTGCTGGACATTTGGGTTGTCCCGGTTTGGGGCTATTACAAAATAAGAATTTGTGAACATTCTTGCAGATAGCTTTTGCTGGACATAAGCATTCATATGTCTTGGGCATACATTCAGGAGTAGATCTGCTAAGCTGTAGGATATGCATTGCATAGCTTTAGTAGGGACTGACGAACATTTGTCCAAACTGGCTCCACCAATTTATACTCCCAGCAATGTATGTGAACTCCAGTTGCTCTAGTATTGTCAGTCTTTTTCATTTTAGCCATTCTGGTGGCTAAATATTTATATTTCAAATTTAAAAAAATAATATTTACCATTTATTGATCACCTAATCTATGTCAGATATGGTACTAGGAACTTAGTATCCATTGTCTCTAATCCTAACAACTCTAGAAAGTAAGTATTATTATCTCCGTTTTACCAGTGAGCCTCCAAGTGGCTGAAAGTTGAACAAAGTAACATGGAGGATATGTAGTAGAGCCATGGTACAAAAGCAGAACTGACACCAAAACCCTTGTTTGTTCAAGGACATCACATTGACTCTCTGCTGCCACATTAAACAAACAAACAAACAAAAAAAACAACCTCCTTGCTGTCCAGTCAATTCCAACTCATAGCGACCTTATAGGATAAAGTAGAACTGCCCCACAGAGTTTCCAAGGAGCGGCTAGTGGATTCAAACTGCTGACCTTCTGGTTAGCAGCCAAATGCTTAACCACTGCACCACATAGTAGGGAAAAAAATCCTTGTCTTATTCCTCTTGAGATGCTCTGTAGTGTCTAAGTAAGAGCTTAATAAATGGTTGCTAAATTAAATGATGTCGGCAGGAGGCAGTACTGGGGAGTAGACATCACAAAGTAGGGAGCGCTTATATTAGGGCAGGCCTGTCCAGGTTCCTAAATTCCAGTGACTGACTAGAACCAGTTGGAATCTGGCAAGTTGCCCATGGAGTCAGGAAACCTGATTCCTTAGGAAAGAAAGAAAATAATAATAAAGAAGGAGGGAAGGAGGAAGGAAGGAAGAGAAGAAGAAAGAAGAGAAAAAAAGGAAGAAAGAAAGAAAGCCACCACCCTTAATTGTCCTGGGCCTCAGTTTCCTTATCCAGAAAATAGAGATAATAATACTGCCCTGACTAACTAGAGTTAGTGTTTTGTCATTGTAAATTGTAATTTTTAAATTAATAAAACCATATTTTTTAACCATAACCATCATCTGTGGAGCTTTATAAAATATATGGATTCCTGGGCCTTACCCCTGGAGATTCAGATAGGCTTGATCCAGGTTGGGGCCTGGGTAAGTACTTTTTAAAGAGTTTCTCAGGGTGATTCCAATGTTCAGCCAGGGGTGAGAACTGCTGGGGTAAAGATATGTAAGATATTCTTATCATTGTTGTTATCTTTTGTCAGGGGAAGAAAATGGGCAGACTCCTTGAGGGAAGTCTTCTTTAAAGCACTTAAATCCATTCCAAGTCCTTAAATAAGGACCACTGCCAATGTCTTCACACCTTGATAGTTTCCGGCCAGAAGTCTCAGAAGCAGGTGTGTGTGTGTGTGTGTGTGTGTGTGTGTGTGTGTGTGTGTTCATGACTATGTGTTTGGAAAGGGCAATGAGAACAGAGCAAATCACATGGGGTTTCTGTGTTGAGAGGAGAGGGCCAGAGCAGGAAGAATAATAAGTATTCTGATTCCTGGGGCTCTGGCCTATGAACTTATCCTCAAGAAACAAGATAAAGTAGTCCCAGGCCTGGCTCCTTGGGGAGTATGGCTGCTTCTGCCACCCTGATTTGGCCACAGCTGGGATGAGGGGCCGGTCTGAATTCACCTCAGTGTCAGCCTCAGCCTGCTTGCTCCTGACTGCTGAGGGAGAAGCCCCCTGGGATCTGGCCTGAGAATCCAGCTGCCAATGTTCTTCTGCCTGTTAGCCACTCCTCCCATATCCTGGGCATCCCAGGATGCTGTCCATCCCTGAGAAGTCAGAAAAGACCAGAGCAGGGTAAAGACCATCCCACCTACTCCCTTTCTGCCCAGGGTCCTTAGCTCCCTGGACTGGTCCCTTTCCAAGGCCAGAAGGCCAAGTTTTGGGTCTCTCCCACTCTTTGAACTCAGTAGGGGAGCCCTGAGGCCCAAGAGAGCCAAGCCAGGGCCCCTGCATGTCCTGGGATGGCAGGAGGAGAGGTCTTGTGAGGGCTCAGAAAAAGATGGTATGTGGGAGAGAAAAAAGGGAAGTAAAATAGAGGGCAGGATTAACGAAGTGGCTTCAAAAGCTAATAGCACATTTACCAACAACTCCTCTGACTCTCCCATCCCAGGGGGAACCTGGCCACAGCCCCCAGGCAGCCTGTCCAGCTTCCCACTCCACCTCTAAGGGATTCCAGGACTAGAAAAAGGAAGGAAGTCTCTTAGGGCAAAGGAGACAACCTCTCTTCTTTGACACTCCCATCCTCTGGAGATGAAACCCCAGATCCCAGCCCCTCCTGTGAAGCCCAGGCCTGTCCCAGAGCTGCCCAGCTTTAAAGTAGAAGTAGACAGTGGAAGGTGCATTATCAGATGTTGATTCAGGGACAGCGTCTCCACCCCAATCCACAGCCCTGGCCACTCGGCTAGTTTTCCTCAGCCCATCCCCATCACATGCCCTCCTCTCTCCCAGGCCTCCTCCCTAGAAGTTGACCTGGAGCTGGATTCCCAAATAAACAGTAACTAATTGGATTAGGAGCTGATAATATTGTTGACCTTTCTTAATGTGTGCTGGCTGTCTTTCCACCACACTGAGGCTTAATTGTATGGGGTGGGGGGAGGGTGGGGGACTTCCAGGAGTGAAATGTGACCCCTGTTAACCTCAGATAAAATGGGCGCAGCGTCTTCCCAACTGCCTGTCATCCCCCATGGAGCAGGAACACACACACATGCTCCCTCTCTCATCAAATAATTTCACAGATGATACACACATGCATAGGCATGCATGCAGAGATGCAAACACACCCAGAGGCATATATGCATCCATACACAAATCCATGTGGTGCACACATGACTTTGAATATAGATCATACATGTACACAAGTTACACTCGAACGATACACATGCAGAATTACATATATGATAATTACATGCATATGTACAGGGACACACATTTGCAGGATGCAAATACAGAGATACATATTCACACAAATACACATGTGTACTCATGAATGCACATAGCTACATACACATACATGTAAAGATACACTGACACACACACACATACTCCGATGCATGGTGGTTACATAAATGAGCATGCACATATACGTGACACACATGCATGCACACACATGCATACCATGCACATACTTCTGCACACCGGTGGATATGAGAGCCCCCGCCCTCTCCACACCCCATCTCTTTTACACTCTCTGCTGCTTACACTTTCTGTTTATTTGTTCCTGGGTTCCCTGGCTATGTTTCTGCGATTCTGAGTTTATGCGTCTCTTGGAGCTCTGGTCCAGCGTCTCCGAGTGCCTCCGTCTCTCATGATCCCTGGGGCCCTGTCTCTACGTGGCTCTCTCATCCTAGGATGCTGAAGTTGAAAAGGACCTTGCTGGTAAGGTGCTGGGGACGGCAGGTAGAGAGAACAGGTTAGAAGAGGAGGGCAGGCGAGGGGAGCCAGAGAGGGTGGAGAGAAGGGTCGGGGGAGAGGACCGAGAAAGTGGAGAACTGCGAGGGAAGGGGGAGCGAGGGGCGGGCGTGGGGCGCCTGCCTGCGCTGAGCAGATGTTGCCGCTCCTCGGATGGAGCTGTTAATGTAAGTGGAGTTTCTGCAGTGGTAATTAGGAGGGCCCTCATTACCCTAGCGGAGCCGGCTAAGAGCCGATAAAGCCGAGGGGGAGAAGGGCCGACATCAGGGTAATGGGGGAGCAGGGCCATTGAGGAGCTGGAGCCGAGCCGGGGACCGCTCGTCGCGCAGCTGGAGCCTGGCGAGAAGGCCAGGGGAGGGGTGCGGACGGAGCCTGGAGCCTGGGGAGGAGCCCGGCACTGGGCGGCTCGGGGCGCAGGGCGACTCGGCGGCCTGGAGCTTCGGACGGCGACGCGGGAGAGGGCGCCCGGGAGGACGTGGTGCCGAGAGTTGGCCCTATCTCTGCAAGAGGAGGCTGTCGAGGAAGGTTCCAGGCCGGCTTGCCCGCCTAATGTGAAGCCCTGGGTGGGGAGATCCACAGAGGTCTCCGCGTCCAAGTTCAGAGACCCCTGGTGGCGGCACAGAGATGGGGCTGCAGGGTGGGGATATGGAAACGAAACGCTTCCCCTCCACGGGCCCCGCCCTAGATACTGGCGTGGGAGCCAGGGCACGGACTCCAGAATCACCAGGACTAAAGTTAGAACATCCAGATCGAAGGCTGCAGAATGTCAGGGTCACATACTCAGGACCAGGATGCAGGCTCTAGCATCCAGGGTTGGAGGTACAAGCCCTAACTCTGCCTCCCTATGGTGAAATGCGCTTTCTCCCCTTTCCTCACTCATCGGCCCCTCCCTCCCTCCCACTCTCCCCTGCACCCCCCTCCCCAAGCCTAGGGGATCTCCCCAAGCAATGAGAAAGCCGGAAGCGAGTGCAAGCAGTTCTAAGCACCTTGTTTCCCTACAGGGCTTTTGAGCGAAGTGGGAGGGAGGCAGGGAGAATAGTGACAGCCGGTGACACCTGCCGGTCTGCTCCTCAGCCAGGGACCCAGAGGCCCTCCCAAACCCCCAGAATCGGGTAGGGGTCTAGAGTGGGGAGCCTGTTTTGCTATCTACACTCTTCATTCCTGGGTGTTCAAGGATGAGCCCCCAACACTTCCAGGCTGAGAAGTGATCAAGCCCAGTCTCTCCAGCCAACAGGGAGCCATCTCTATAGAAGAGACAGAGACCCCTTCTCTCCTGCTCCCCCTGCCCCAGGCCAGAGGACCCTGGGAAGACTTCCAGGATGCAAAGAATCTGCAGAGAGGGCAGAGGAAGGAGAAATGTGGGTGGTCTTTGCAGGCAATCTTGCCTCCTCCAGCGGAGAGCCCCATTGCCCCCTACTTTATCCCCTCTTCACACAGCCCCTCACCTGCAGCTGCCTTCAGAAGCCTAGGGTCACTGACTCTGCCACTCTAATTTTGCAACTTCCCAAGGATCCCATAAGCCTCTTCATTATGGAGAGGGTGGAACAGAAAGGGGGGGGTTCTTTTCCTTCAGGCTTTGGGGAAGGGAAATGGAAGTCCTGCTACTGCCTCCAGCCAGAGGTAACCATGTCTCCTAGATGACGTAAAGAGATGTGGTGTCTCCGACTAGACCAGGGCAGTGGTGGGGGTCCTGGGCCTGGGAGAGCCTTGATGCCCCTCCCCTCTTCAGCTGCATGCCTGCACGGTAGAGCAGGGGTTAATGGGGAGAGGCTGCAAGACTGGAGCAGGCAGCGCCCCCCCACCCCCCAGCCCCAGTTGCTGACTCTTCCTTTTTGTTCAGGCTGACAGCGAGCACCTGGTGTGCTCACGCAACAATATTGTTCCTGCCTCCCTTCCCCCAGGCCTGGAGCTCCCCTCTCTCTCCCTTCCCCACCCGCCAGCAGCCTGCCCCTCTGCCTCCTCTTCTCCTCTCCCCCTCCCGCCAGTGGGCTCCTGGGCTCCCCCGCCTCACCCACCACAAGCACCGACCCTGCGGTGTCAATAAACACAACATATGCTGCCATTAATGTGAAAATCATGCCCTCTACTCCATTCATCCCCTCAGCCCGTGGGCCCGCTGGGGCTGGGGGCAAGGGAGTGGGGAAGAAAGGTCAAGTGGGAAACATTAACTACTCTCTTTTTTGATCTGCTCAGCCCACACCCCTACCCCCACTCCTAGCTTTGGGAGAGGGAATAAAATTGGAAGAGCTTGGATAGGATAAGAGTAGGGGTCTTCTGAGACCCAGATTCTCTGACATGCCCAGTGATCCCCCCAGCGGGAAGCAGATGAGCACCCCCATCCTACCCATACCCCTCTTCAATTCCAGGGGTTCAGAGTGAGGTCCCGGATTGCTCTCCCATGGACAGCCACGTTGCTGGCATATTTCTCCCGGGGACAGAGGTGGTGGCAGGAGTCTCATTCTCTTCCAGGCCTAGCAGTCATCCCAGCTCCTGGGTACTGTCTATCTGTCTGTCCGTCCAGATTATAAAAGAAAAACCAGAAGGGTTCCTCAAGTGTGGCTGGGCTCTAGAAAGCCCTTGTGAAAGGAATCAGTTGCCTCAGATGGCTAAGGGATTGTGGGCTGGCCTCGGTCTCCACAACTAAATCAGGAGTTCCAAGACAACAGGGAATAATAAAGATAAAAGTAATATAATAACAACAGCTAACATGTATTGAGGGCTTACTGGTATTTATGTACCAGGCATTGTGCTAAGCACTTTACAGGCTTTATCTAATTTGCTCCCCATAAGACCCCTATGGGGAAATTATAACCTATGTCCCCATTTCACAGCTGAGGAAAACAGGTTTAAGGATAACTAGCATATACTGAGTATTCACTGCATGCCAGGCCCTGTGCTGAGTTCTTAACATGTAATCTCAATGACCCCAAAAGGTTAGCACCATGATTAGTTTACAGAAGAGGAAACTGAGGCTCAGAGAGGTTAAGCAGCTTGCCCAGAGTCACACAGCCAATAAGCAGAACTTGGCCAGGAACCCAGGTCTGTCTGTGATCTTAACCCTTATACTTTGCTGCCTTCTTTCTCTATTTTTCTTCATCTCCAGTAGCCCCAACCCCCCTAACCCACCCCTGTGGGGTTGGACATACAATAAGCTGATGGGCAAAGAAGAGCCAGGAAGGGACCCAAGCAGGAGACAGAGTTGAGACTCTCATTCTCTGTTCTCCGCCCATGTCCTCCCTGTACCACTGTCACTCCTTGCTGCCACTGAGCTGTGCCCACCCATCCCGTGTGCTCATTGTGCCTTCCCAATGCCCAGCCCCATTCTGAGGATACGTTGTGGGCAGACAAAGGGCCCCTGTAGGCTCCCAGAGCACAAAGACATTGTGCTTGGCTCTGCAGCTCCTCACTTCTGAGACCCGGTTGCTTTATTGATATTAACTTAACACCACCCCCTCCTTTTCCCCACCCGCCCTGGCCCAGGCTGACGGGCAGAAATCTGCTGCCTGGGCACCACCCTGACCTCTCTCTTCCTCTTTCATTATCTGCTCCGGGCACCAGGGAGCCAGCACCAAAATTAAAACAATAACTAAGACCGAAGTGGACCCGGCAGCCCCCACCCCCACCCCAAGGGAGGGGAAAAAGCCACAAAAACACCTGGAGAGGAGAATAATCAATGGAAGGGGAGGGGTGACCCACTCCTATGCCAGCACCCCCCCACCTTAACCCTTTGTCCCCTGCACAGTAACCAGGACCCCCCCCCCAACCCATCCTATAAAGAGCAGTACATTCTGGCAGCTGCTCAGCCATTTGGTATTTTGGAATTTGAATAAACGAACCTGGGACAGTGAAGTCCCCAGAAGCGGTGAAGGGCTAAAACCCCCAGAGGGTCCCAGCCCTGCCACAGCAGGCAGTTGCTCCTGGGAAAATTCCTGGAGAACTGGTTGATCACTTACTTAGCGGATCTGTGCTAAAACACTTTATAAAGTGTAGTACTTTAGTTGATCCTCACAACTCCTCATGGTAGGTTTTATTATTGTTCCTATTCTTCAGATGAGGAAACTGAGGCTAAGCAAGTTAAATGACTAGCCCAAAGTCACACCAGGTGTGCAGAATCAGCCTTCAAACTCAAACTCAGGGGTCTGCTTCCAGAGCCTGTAGACTGAACCATTTTGCTGGGCTCAGCTTCCAGAGCTGCTGGCACTGATCTCTCCCATGTGTTGCTGGAGTCTGGTTGAGCAAGTCTGGTCCTCAATTTCCCAGGCTATAAACGGGGCCTGCTGTGGCATCTCATTTTACCTCAGAGCTGCTGGAGGGGAGGGAGACAGGTGGCAGGACCCTGCTCTAGCCCTGCTGAGGCCAGCAGAGGGGGCTGCTGTAGCCGAGGTCAAGGCGTGGAAGAGAGGAAAGTGAAGGTAAGGATTATTGTGTGGTGCTCAGAAGGTCTCCCCAAGCAGGCGCCCTGGAAGTCTGGGCTAGCAGCTCCAGCAGGGGGTGCCCTTTCAGGGAGAGGGGGCAGAGTTAGTCCACCGAACTGTCCCAAGCATGCCCATGGGACCCTGACCCCATGAGGCCCTGACCTAGTGGATCTGGGTCTGACCTTGGGTCAACCTTCCCTGTTGTGCTTTGCACAAGGGACCTCTCTCCTCACCCTCACCTTTCTGCCCTAGGCCTCCTCAGCCCCATCTAGAAAGAGCCTATCTCAGCTTCACACATCTGTTATCAGGCCCTTTTACTGCCCCCAGCCCCACTCACACTCCAGCCTCTCAAGGCCCTATAACTACTCTGTTATCTTGTCCAAGGTGTGAATAAGTCCTATTTCGCCTTAATTCTGCTGACAGAAGAATGGAACTTTTCCAAAGGCACTGGACTAGAAAACTGAAGGCAAGACTAGAAGAGCCAACACTTACGGTGCAATTACCATGTCCCAGGCACTGTCCTAAGGACTTCACCTAAAATCTGCACAACAACCCTAAGAGGTAGGTACCCCCATTCTACAGATGGAGGAAAAGAGGCCCTGAGAACTCATAAGCTGGTAAATGGCACAGCTGGGGTTTGAACCTGGGCAGTCTGCTTTTATGCAACACTAATTTTTCCAAAGCAAAAAAAAAAAAAGAAAATTAAAGTCTTCAAATTCTCCATTCTGCATTAGACTATAAGCTCCCTAAGCGCATTCTTATAGGGCAGAAAAGACTGGTGCAGAGCAGGACATCCATAAATGTGCACCAAAGAAATTCTAAGACAGCTAACAGCCACAGAGGACTGCCTATCATACCCCACCAGACACAGAGGACATGTACTTCTCCTTGCCTCAACCCTGGTTGGCTTAGCTGGTACCAGAGCCAGCTCTGATGAAATCCTCAAGCCTTTCCAGAACCCTCCCCATCTTCTCATTGATCTCCCTTGACCCTATAGGTACTGTCCCAGTCTTGGCCTCTCAGCTGGTACTTATAGCCCCCAAATTCCTGCCACTACCTCCCTCCAAAGACTAGTCAACCTTCATGAGGGCCTCTATGACCCTGCCCTTTAGAGGTCCCAGCTCCCCCAGCCCAGTTCTCTCCACTCCGCCTGTTATCTTGGAGCATATTTTGCAGTTAGGGCCAGCCCTGCCCTTCAGAAACTCAGCTCCCTCACCCCACAACCTGGTTTCAAGTTGTCCTGAGGACAGGTGCCCTGGCCCCAGGTGCCCCTCCACTGCATACCTGCCTCCTGCCCACAGCTGACCAAAGACTTTTTTTTTTACCACCCCCTCAACACAAGCCCTCTATTGCTCCTATTCCTGAGATGAGTTTCCTCCAAATCCCCACACTGCCTACGGTGACCCACTTAGAATCCTAACTCTCCAGACTTAAAATAGAAAACACTCAACACAAGCTTTTACACTTCCCGCTACCAGCTGAATAAAGGTTGTGGCTTTAGCAAAAACAAAATAACCACCTAATAATAACAGCTACCCACCCATTCAGAGTGGGTGGTCATTCATTTGCCCAGCTCTCCCCAACCATCTTCTTACCTGTCCCCAGGCTGTATACATGCATGTAGGTCTCAGGGTGTGTGACATGTGTGTGACTGTGTGCTGTGAACGATTGTGCCCTGTGTGCTTTTCCTTGGGATAAATTCCAAAGAGACTGCTTGCCCTGGGCTCATTTGTAATCTGGGGCATTGATCGAGGTCCATTGATAGCTGATTGTTTTCACACGTGACTTGGTCACATTCCTCTAATCTCCATCCTTCTGCTCAGTTTGCATGACAAGAAGTGGCCTTAGTGGGGAGAGGTCGCTCACCTCTGACCAGGATATAATTGGAAAAAGAAGGTCATTGCCGCCTTTGCTTCTGGGGCAGATCAGTTTCGTTCCATTTGTGTCACGAGCTCTCGCCAGCACACGCTCTCAATGACATGGAGACAATGGCTGTGACCCACCATGGAGCCCGCAGAGATGTGCTCGACACGACACAAACACACCACAGGACCCATACTTGCTCTTATCAGGACAGGCATGTACAATGACACACACACAGTAGGGGCTCTCAATAAATGCTGATGATAACAGCAATGACACAGAGGACAACGACTACTCAGTGACATCTACACACAGAGGACACACAAAGATGCATAAAGCAATGTCTGCTCAATGACACAGGTACCCAATGACATACACTCATAGTGATCCACTCACAGACATATGCATGAGGGCAAGTAGCTCAGGCTGTGCTATCATGAAAAAAAGTGCAAAGGTAATACATTTTTTTAGGCAATGGCTGTGTGGAAATATACCAGAATTACCCGGGGATCTTTTACACAGTGTGTTTCCAGGAACCCCTGCCTGCCCACACACACCCCTTATAACTTGAGTGTATGTGGGAGACACCTTTATGTTGAAAAGCTCCCCCAAGTGATTCTGATACATCCTCAAGTTGAAAACCATTGAGCTGACACCACCAGCTCCCCTCTCCTGGGTGGCAGACTTTGCCTGCAGGGATGTTGGGCTGTTTTCTATTTTCTCGCTCAGTTTGGGAAGGGACAGCAAGGAACTGCGAAAAGGATCTGCCTGTGGCCAGGATTAGGAGTTAGACAAAGGCCAGGTACTGAAAGAGTTAAAGCTGGGCCTTAGGACATTGATCCCCGGCTGCGACCTAGGCTGGCCTGTTTAGCATCCGTACACTCGTGAGGACGCTTCGAGTGGGGACTGACCCGTACACTCGCCTGCGTTCCCCCCACCAGCATGTGAAGGCCCAAGTCCCATACTGGCTCTTACGCCCTGTCTGCCTCAGCCTCGGGTATCTTCGGGGAGGCTGGGCAACGGCCAGTTCCAGACTCAGTGACCCAGCCCGGGGAACGTATCCCTGCTCTAGGGCCCCAGGGCGCCATGCCCAACACCAGGAAAGGCCGAAAATTTCTTGTATTGTGGGGAGAGGCGCCCTACTCCCACTCCTGCTACACAGAGAGACCTCCGGGAGAGGTCAGCGGCCACCGCTCAGGGACCAGGTGTCTCAGGCGACGGGTCACTCTAACCCCAGCGAGGAGGCGCCGAAATCTGCGGACGAGCACAGGGTCACGCCGCCCCCTGGCGGCTAGATGGCAGAGTTAAGGCCAGAGAGGCGGGCGGCTGCGGAGTCGGGCAGCCCCTGGACGGGTGCCTCCTTCTCGCGGCGGGGGGCGGGGGATGTTGAAGAGACGCTCCCACGAATACTGGCCTGTCCTGTCTCTTCTCTTCCGTCCCTGTTTTCCTTTTTTCTCTCCTTCTCCTTCCCCCACCTCTTTCACTCTTCCTGCCCTCCCCCACTCCGTCCCCACTCCCTCTCCCACCCCCTTCCCTCTCTTGTCCTTCGCCCACCCTTCCCGCCCCTGCGGGGCAGCGCCTGGGTGCGCCCGCTTGGCAGTTAGCCCATTAGATCTCGTATTATTGATCCGCTTCTGAGCCGAAGCTGACAGCCCCCCCTTCCCGGGCTCCCCAGTCCCCGTTCCCGGCTCCCCCCGCCCCTATCTCCAGGCAGTCCTGGCCTGCGTCCCCCCTCTCCATGCGGGCCGCGCCGAAGTCTCGCCCTAGCGAAGGACAAGAACAAATGTAATTAAAGCGACCAGCAAGGGAGGGGCGCCCCCCACACCAGCACTGGCGGAGCGGGGGTCCCAGCGGCCCGCGCTAGGCCGCCACCTCCCCCTCCGCTCTTCCCGCCTCCCGGCGCGGGAGCAGTTGGGTTGAGCTGCGCCTGTCCTATAAATCCACATATAATTCTCGCCTTTCCTGTTCAGCTAAGGAAAATAAACGTGTAAGGCTGTTTCTGGGAGCCCGGCTCAGGGACCGCTTTAAATTCTCCTCTTATTGAGTCCGGGCTGGAAATCATTCAGCTCGGCGGCGCGCCCCCGCCCGCCC
>NW_004443943.1:27928277-27954910 GCF_000243295.1 Trichechus manatus latirostris
TCACGCGCGCGCGCCCACGGAGGGCAGGCGCCGGGTATATAAATATCTCCAGCTCTCCCCATAGCCGGGCAGATTTATTCCGCTGCCAAGCCTGCAGAAAATTGACTTGTTCATGGAGGCGGCTATTGACACATCACCGGGGGGAGGGTTAGGGGAGAAAGCAGTGGAGCCCGCGCCCCTCCATTATACGTTAATGTAATCAGCAGTGTGCGAAATGACTGCGCGGAAAATAGCATCACTGACATTTATATTAGAGGATATTGATGGCAGGAGCTGTGACCGCATCACTCTGCCTCCCGTTTCCACGGATTGACACAGGAGCCTCTTGTTGGCTCCATCCGCGCTCACCTCCCCTCCCCCTCTCCTCCTCCCTCCCCCCCCACCCCACTCCATCCACTCTGTGTCTCTCTAGCTCTCCCCCTCTCCTCGCCTCACCCCCACTCTCCCTGTTCTCTCCGCCCGTCACTCATTTCCCGAATAATTCTTGAGCACCTACAGGGTGCCACGTGCAGGGGCTTCTCCCTGGTGCCTCTCTCCCTCGGTTTCTCCCTCTCCTCCCCCTCTGTGCCCTTGCCCTCTTTCTCTCTCCTCCCCCCACCCCTGCCGCCCCCTCCCCCTTCCTTGGCTCGGTGGCTGGACCGCTGCTGTCACAGCAGATAGATAATTGAAAAATGGGCCTCACCTTTGTAGCCAGAAGGAGTGGTTCAGGCAGTTACCGCTGGGGTTACCTACTCCATCTCAGGCCCAGGCTCCAAAAGAGATTCTGAGGAAATTGGATTTTACATGGATGTTTTATTCGGGCAGAGGCTTTAGTGTATATAAATACAGGCGAGAAGGCCTTGGCGGCAAGGATGAGTGAGGCGAAGCGATCCCCGCCTGGGGCACCGGGGCTCTGGGGAGGCAGGCGGGCCATGTGCTCAGCTCTGGGTCCCAGACCTGGACATCAGTGCATTTCCCCTCATTATCTGGGACTAAAAGAGGTTAATGCCCTCTAAATAGCTCCTCAAAAACTGCCTTGGGAATAAAAAGCATGTGATTTTGGGGGGTCTTGGCAGGACTAGATACTGAGAAAAGACGGGAATATGCTTGAGAAGTTCGAGGGCTGATTCTTTCAAAACAATGTTTATTGAACCCTCAGCTTGTGAGGCATTGTGTCTGGCACCCAGGAGTGAAGCAGACATGGCTACTGCCTTCAAGGACAGTCCAATAGTTTGGACAGTGACAACCTGGGGTTTTAGGTTGGGAACAAGGCAGGAGAAAGGTGGGAAAGTAGATGCTGAGATTACTTCTCCAGGACCTGACCAGCTGGGGAGCTTGGCTGAAGAAGCTGTGGGAAAACTGGTCAGGTGTATGGGGGAGTGAGGGTCCCACCAACATTCTAGTCCCTTCTTCCTGGGCCTGGTTAGCAGAGCATCCAGGGAACATCTGGACAATTGTGGCTACAGAATTTATAGGCAAGTTCACATCCAAGGTGTTTGCAAGGAATCCCGGTAAGAGTCTGTGGAGGTCTAGGATGATGGATTGATGGACGGAAGACCAAGGTGAGGCCTCCCAGGGAGACCAGGTTCAAGGTGAGAAGAGGGCCTGAGTGAGGAGGCCTAAACTGAAGGCACATTGGCAGGTGAGGAGGCTCAGGAGACCAGTGGGGGTAGGATGTGGGGGAGTAGGTCTTGGAGACCTAGGATAAAGAATCCTCCAGTGTCTGAATGCCCCCTTCCTCACAGAAAGACCTCTATTTCATCCAGGGGCAGAGTCTTAGCTATGCCCTGTTCGATCTCTGATTAAAGTCTCTGACAGGTGCAGCCCAAATCACTTCTGTTCCTGGAAGGAGAACTTCTCATGAGCCACCCCATGACTGAAGGACTGAGATTAAGGTGAGTGGACCCAGCAGCCTCCAGGCTCAGACCACTCACTGAAGGGGCAGGAGTTCCTTCTGAACTCAAAGCAAAGACAACAGCTGCCTTGTCACAGGCACCTCATTGAAAGTTGGACAAGTCCTCCCCCAGAGCAATATTCCAAAGCCCCCTTGTCCTCTGCCACATTGTTATACTGTTGCATCATCAGCCTGCAGGGGGGAAGGCCAGGTGCTGGACAGATCATGGCCATCCCTCTAGCTGCCCACTACATATCCCAGGCACTCACAGATGGTACTCTCTGGCAACTCCAGTCCAGCTGGAGGAAGGGAGTGTTCTGGGGTAAATGGACTCCCTCTTGGAGCTCTCCCTGTCTGACCCTCATCAGCATCTTCCCTCTCTCCTATAGATTAAATCCATCCAAACTAGTGGGGAACGAGACCCTTCCCAGCTGTCAGGGGGCCAGGCCACCCCCACTCACCTTAGTTCCCTGTGCCTCCTCCTCACCTCTGCTCTCAGAGAACCACAGGAACTCATGTGCTCACTGTCCACCCTCCCAAATATGTTCCTGAATTTGTCTTCCCTTTATTGTGACTCATTTAACTTATGGATCCTGAGATTCTGGCCTCACTCCTAGCCTAGGACCCCTTGAACAGGTTGGTGATGAGAACACAGTGTGTGTGTGTGTGTGTGTGTGTGTGTGTGTGTGTGTGTGTACCTGCACATGTGCTTGCTTGTACATTGCATGCCCAGGGCACAGGGGACATCATTCATGGTGCAGGACTTTGTCCCAGCTTCCCTTCCAAATTAGAAAAAATGCAGAAAAATAAAGGAGCAGCCAGGAAAGTGACTTCACACGGTGGGAAGGACACCTCCGCCTCCTCAAGGCCTTATGAAGATGGAGTTCGGGGAAGTCATCCCAGTAAGCCATCAGAGAGCACCTGGGGAAATGAGGAGATGAGAGTACTAGGGACTGAGCCAGGTAAGGCTCGGGCATTATTGAGATTCAGAGCCTGTCTACGCCCTCTTCTAGATGACAGGCTGACTAGAAGTGGGGCTCAGAGGAGAAAGGAATTTCGAAAGGTTGAAAACATGTTTCTAGGAGGCACAGGAAGCCATCAGGAGCTGGAAGGCTGGAGGTCTGGTTGAGGAAGCCAGGTTTCACAAAAAGAGCATTTCTGGCCTTAGCAACAAGGCTGTGTGACTGTGGTCAGTCACCTAACCTCTCTGGGCTTCAGATTCTTTATCTATAAAATGAAAACATTAGGGTCTTTTTTAGCTCTAATTTCTGTGATTCTAAACTAGTGAATGAATATGTTTGGACAGCCCAACTTGGGATGAAAGAAGGAATTTCAAGGCTGAAGACCCAGACTCCTCCAAGAGGGACATAGAGGGGGTGTAATTGGGGGCCGGTGGGGCCTGAAATTCTTTAGAGGACTCTTTGAGGCTGGGAACCCACTGAGGATAGGAAAAGTACAGAGCAGGAAAGCAACCCAGCCCTGGGACAGAGGGAAGGCAGGGAGAGAGATCCAGAAATCAGTGCTGCCTGAATTGTCTCGAGCCCAGAGTCTCTGCTCAGAATCCAGCTCATACAACCCAGAGATTGTGGGTAGAAACTCCAAGTGTTCAGGAAGTTGTCCTGTAGTTATTCTGTGCTTTGGAATGGAGTATGGAGTGGGTAAGGTAAGAGTCTTTGCTTTGTTTCTCCAGAGTTTCTTGTAAAGTTTCCTGTTTAAAAAATGTTATTAGGCCGTTAGGATGGAGAAGGAATCAGGGTACCCCTAGTGGCCAAGTCGGGTGGTGGACAGCAGCAGAACCTCTAAGAATCGCTGGAGGAGCTGGGGACAGAGTGTGAAGCTGGCAGGAGGGAGTGGGGACACTGTGGGTAATGGAAACTCCCACGCCCCCTGCCCCAATCTTGACTCGGAGGAAACAGGGCAGGTGACCAGGGAAGCCTTGGAAGATAATCCCCAGAGGGAAAAGACTAGGAGCTTAGATCGCAGGCAGCTAAAAGCCAGCGGGCAGGGGAAAAGAGGTGAAAAGGGAGGGAAGATATCCCTTTCCACGGATGTGCCTTGGCTCCTGCCCAGGCAAAGAGGGGCAGATTTTCTGTCTTGTTCCAAGTCCCTGCATCTGCCACCTTGTTTACCTCGTGCCTATTTATAGCTGCAGGCTCCAACTCTGGCATAGGACTCTGCAATTTATATGACTATAAACCTCCAAAGGGCAGCAAGAGCTGGCAGGGGTGGATGAAAACAGGGGCAGGCCTCCCACCGTAATTCAAACGCATTAATTCTTCTTTGGTCTTCCTTATTCATTGCTTAGCTTTTGCAGGCATATGAGGTGATTGAAACTACCATGGCTTGAGTCAGGCACCCCTTAGTCCTCAAAGTGACATCTTTGCTTTTTAGCACTTTAAAGAGGGATTTTGCAGCAGACTAGTCCAATGCAATACGTTGTTTGATTTCTTGACTGCTGCTTCCATGGGCGTTGATTGTGGATCCAAGTAAAATGAAATCTTTGACAAATTCACTAGTTTCTCCATCTATCATGATGCTGCTTATTGGCCCAGTTGTGAGGATTTTTGTTTTCTTTATATTGAGGTGTAATCTATACTGAAGGCTGTGGTCTTTGATCTTCATCACTAAGTGCTTAAAGTCCTCTTCACTTTCAACAAGCAAGGGTGTGTCATTTGCATATCACACGTTGTTAATAAGTCTTTTTCCAAACCTGATGCCACATTCTTCTTCATATAGTCCAGCTTCTTGGATTATTTTCTCAGCATCCAGATTTAATAAGCATGGTGAGAGGATACAACTCTGTCCCACACCTTTCCTAATTTTAAACCATGCAGTATCCCCTTGTTCTGTTGGAACAACTGCCTCTTGATCTATGTACAGGTTCTGCATGAACACAATAAAGTGTTCTGGAATTCACATTCTTCACAATGTTATCCGTAATTTTTATGATTCACACAGTCGAATGCCTTTGCATAGTCAGTAAAACACAGGTAAACATCTTTCTGGTATTCTCTGCTTTCAGCATCTGAAATCAGCAATGATATTCCTCTTTCAATGTCCTGAATCAGGCATGAATTTCTGGCGGTTCCCTGTCGATGTACTTCGGCAACCGCTTTTGAATTATCTTCAGTTAATTTTACTTGGATGTGATATTAATGATATTGTTCAATAATTTGCACATTCCATTAGATCACCTTTCTTTGGAATGAGCACAGATATGTGTCTCTTCTAGTTAGTTGGCCGGGTAGCTGTCCTCCTAATTTCTTGGTGTAGACAAGTGAGCACTTCCAGCATTGCATCCATTTGTTGAAACATCTCAGTTGGTATTCCGTCAATTCCTGGAGACTTCTTTTTTTGCCAGTGCCTTCAGTGCAGCTTGGACTTCTTCTTTCAGTACCATCAGTTCTTGATCATATGCTACCTCCTGAAATGACTGAATGTCGACCAGTTCTTTTTGGTACAGTGACTCTGTGTATTTCTTCCATCTTCTTTTGATGCTTCCTGCATTGTTCAACATTTTGCCCATAGAATCATACAACATTGCAGCTCAAGACTTGAATTTTTTCTTCAGTTCTTTCAGCTTGAGAAATGCTGAGTGTGTTCTTCCCTTTTGGTTTTCTAACTCCAGGTTTTTCACATTTCATTATTGTACTTTACTTTGCCTTCTTGAGCCGCCCTTTGAAATCATTCAGCTCTTTTACTTCATCATTTCTTCCGTTTGCTTTAGCCACTCAACATTCAAGAGCAAGTTTCAGAGTCTCTTCTGACATCTATTTTGGTCTTTCTTTCTTGTCTTTTAAATGACCTTTTGTTTTCTTTGTATATAATGTCCTTGATGTCATCCCACAACTCATCTGGTCTTCAGTCATTAGTGTTCAATGCATCAAATCTGTTCTCGAGATGGTCTCTAAAATCAGTTGGGATATACTCAGGGTTGTACTTTGGCTCTTGTGGATTTGTTTTAATTTTCTTCAGCTTCAACTTGAACTTGCATATGAGCAATTGACGGTCTGTTCTGCAGTCAGCCCCTGGCCTTGTTCTGACTGATGATATTGAGCTTCTTCATCGTCTCTTTCCACAGATGTAGTCAATTATGGTGTTGGCGAAGAATATTGGATATACCATTTACTGCCAGAAAAATGAATAAATCTGTCTTGGAAGAAGTAGAGCCAGAATGCTTCTTAGAAGCGAGGATGGCAAGACTTCATCTCAGTTACTTTGGACACGTTATCAGGAGGGACCAATCCCTGGAAAAGGCATCATTCTTTGTAAAGTAGAGGGTCAGTGAAAAAGAGGAGGGCCCTCAAGAAGATGGATTGACATAGTGGCTGCAACAATGGGCTCAAACATAGCAAGGATTGTGAGGATAGAGCAGGACAGAGCAGTGTTTCATTCTGTTGTACATAGAGTCACTATGAGTCGGAACTGACTCAACGGCCAACAGGCCTCCCAAGGTCAAAATGCCCACCCTCCCACACCAGGCTTTCTACTCCAGCCTCCCACCCCTGCTGACTTTGCACCCTACAAAAGGGCAAGAGGTCACAAGGCCAGTCTCAGGCAAGGAAGAGGTGTGTGGGAGCCACGGCCGCTTCCTTGACTCTTCCTTAATCTGAGTTTGTCCAGTTTAGCATTTGGAGCAATACAGAGAGGACCTGGGGTTTTTGTGTTTTTCCTCTTTAGGAGGGGATAGGGAAACTCAGTATGGGAGAATGGTTCTCATCGGGGGATGATTGAATTTGGAGACAGTGTGAGTCCAACATTTCAAGGGGAAGGAGAAAACGAGGATCGGAAGTCCAACTCCCATCTACTAAACAGCAAAAGGGAAGAAGAATTGTACCTGGGCACTCCTGGCCCCTGGCTTCCTTCTGGGGATGCCTTGGAGTGCTGAACCAGACCACCTCTCACCCAGGACAAGGGATACTTGTACACCCAGTGCCTAGGCCCACAACCATCACAGGATTTAGCTAGGGTGGCTCATTGCCCAAATCCTTCCCTATAGAGGCAACCCCTCCTCAGCCTCTGACTGGCCCTCTACTTCATCTCCCTCCTTTTTTTTTTTGTCTCTTTCTCTCTAGCACCTGATGTGTTCTCACCCCACTGCAACCCCCTAAGTGCCCCACACTGTGCCTGCTCTCCTTCTGCTGTGCACATCCCCACAAGCCCTCCTCACTGGTTCCTGTGGTGTGATGAATTACCTAGTACGGCCTTTCTTGCCATGGTCTTGTAACTCCCACTCAGCTGATTGTGCAGGGCTGGGCAAATAAGATAATTGTGTCCCGCCAAGGAGATTGGTCAGTTTTGCCTTAAAGAGAGCCAATTCCAGAGCAGAGGGAGGAGCCTACCACTACCAAGGACGGACAGATCAGCAGGAGAGACCCAGCAGCAGCACAGACAGCGCAGTGGACTTCCTGTCCCAAGGAAAGACAAAGCTGAGTGCCTTTGGGCAGAGACTGAGGGCCAGGAAGAGGCTTGCCTATGAGCCTAGCTGGGAAAAGGCTGTCCTGATGAAAGAACTCTATCTTGAGTGTTCCAGAGCCTGAACTGTAACTGTTACTTCTCTAATAAACCCCATAATTGTGAGTATGGTCTCTGAGTTCTGTGTGGCCATTGCAATGAATTATTGAACCCAGCAGAGAAGTAGAGAGTGCTGTATGGGGGATGGTTGGTGTCAGAATTGGTAAAGATGGTGGAAAGAGGAAGCTTGTGTGGCCTCTGCCTCATGGGAGTCAGCCTTGTGCCGCTGATCTTGATTCTCCTTCCCCCTTGTGGGGTTGGAGGAGGTCAGACACCACCCCCATGCCATTTTTACAGTTCCGCATCCCATGATTTATGATGTGAGCATTTATCATATGAGCACTAAGGCTGGGCATAGCTCAGCTCTGTGTGTGTGTAAGAATGTGCTAGGTAGGTGGATCAGACTCATGTACCAAATAGATATGAATGTGAAGGAAGGTAGAAGCCCAGAATAACTTTCTCCTTGATGGTTCTGTTATTTTCCCATTAACCTCTGGTCTGCTGGGCTAAATCTGAGGACTTGGAGAGGGAAAATGCCTCTCTTAGAGCCCTGTGACCCATAGGCTGTTTCTGGCCCTCCCCTCCCCACCACCATCTTGGGTTTTGGGCCCCTCAGGACTGGACTAAGGCTTGGGGGAGGCAGGCAGAGATAGGGTCAAGGGTTGCCCAGCCTGGATCAATCTTCTAGTGTGGGGAGCATTGGAGGACACCGAACTGTCAGTCAACACAGACTGCCACCTGGCCTTGGCCTTGGTCTTGGCCTCAGTGATTAGGCACTGGGTAAAATAATACTCCAGGGATAGGCGGAGGCCACAGGGGGATTGGCCAATTGGCCCACTCCTCCCTCTCCCCTTCTCCTGGTCCAGCCCAGCCCATCTTTGTGGGTGGGGATGCAAATGAGTGAGCCAAGTCAACTTTCTTTCTTTCTCTGAGGAAGGGAGGCAAGGAATGGCGAAGATTCCAGATTTCAGAGAGGCCTTTTCACTCACCTCTTAGTTCACTTTTTATTTAGTGCCTTCTATGGGCTGAGGGAGGCAGCAGGGGAACATACATCAGATGTGCAGGATGCAGTTTGAGGGGATCTCAGGAAGACCTGGAGAGAAATCAGGGGCCTGAGTTGGGAGTAGGGTGGTGGGAAGAGGATCACGCAGGAACTGTTGAGGGGCTGGGAGGAGGGCAGAGCTCACCCTCTTGCCCTCTCCCAGAGGGAGGCAGCAGAGGACCATGGGAATTACCTCACTGCACTCTTAGCAATTTAGTTCCCCTCCGTCCACTGTCCACTGTCCACTGTAGAGCTTGTATCGAAGAACTCTCCTGCCTCTCTGATGGAGACAGACTGTGGGGAAAGTCAGTCTGTTCTTGGTTTAGCTGCCCCCAAGCCCCTGTATTCATTCCTAAGCAGAGGCTCCTCTCCTTCATGTATGAAGATTAGAATACGTAGTTTTCTCCACTCCCCGCTCCCCCATCTCCTCATATCCCCCATTCTCGACCTTCCCAAACCTCTCCCTCCTAAATTCCCTTAGGGGTCATAATCCAGTCTATCCAGGCCTAGTCTTTCCGGAGCTGCCCTGTGCCTACTGGGCCATGATGGCTAGACCTTGCTTGCACCTGACCCCCCAATCTTCCCTAGGAAGTTTTGAGTGAGGGTCAGGCCCATACACTCCTGATGTCTTCTTTCCCCTATCCCCATTTAGGCACTTACCAGGCCCACTTACATGGGTTTGAAGACCAGGTTGGGACCTGTAGATGCACAGGAAGATAATCCCTGCTGGGAATCAGACTGGTGCAGTGGCAGCAGCCAGATAGAGGAGAACTGAGGTGTGGCCTGGGGTGAGAAGGAAAACTAGTGCCTCACAGACTAGAAACATTCCCCTTCCTGCCAGCATGGCACCGCTGTGGTCCCTCAGCCTGGTGGGAGGTGTATGGGGGGAGCATAGGCTGGTATGGAAGGTGGGGAGGTAGGCCACATGCCAAGGAAACTACATCTCATGTGTGGACAGCTCAAAGTTAGCAGACTGAGAGGAACCCAGAGGTTTCAAGGTTAGACCCTGGGGCAAAAAGAGCATCTGCTGAGGGACCATCTGAACATGGGTGGAGGGGCAGAGTGCCCTTGGGTTTGAGGATGATCTTACCCAAAAAGGAAGGTAAGAGTGACCAAGCTTTTAGAGAAAAAAGAGGTCCAAAGAGTTCCTATTGAATTCTTACCAGGACATGGGTGACTGAGAGAACTGTGGACCTGAACCCAGGGGAGTAGACCTAGACCCCCAACAGAAAGGACCCCATGTGTTAGGGCCCATCCATAAGAGAGGCACAGTGGAGGAGTGGAGGAGTGGAGGAGTGTCTCTCTTACCCAGTCTCCTGTTGTTGGCTCCAGGTAACCTGGGATTCAGTCAAAGATGCAAGGCTGGCAGGAACCTTATAGATCATCTGGCCTAACATCCACTTTACAGATAGGAAAAGGGCAACTCAGAGGGGGAAGAGAGGCCCTAGACCCTAGACTGCACCCCTATCTTGAGTTCCTGCTTGGCCACCCAACAACCTAGTTCTCAGACCTCAATTTGGCCTCATCCTATGGAACTCCAGGTGGATCTGCCTACCCCATAGATCTGTTCCCAGATTAACTGCCTCCCTCTCCTGCTTTTGCTCTATGTTTAAACCCCTCTGACAACCTCTCCACATCTGCCAGACTGAGGAGCCCTGGTTGGGAAACCTTCCCTCGCCCCTCCCATCTCAGCCTGGGGCTTCCTAGGGGCTCCCTTTGCAACTTGAGATGTCACCGTCTATTAAAATGTCTTTCTCACTCTACCTCTGCCTCTCTCTCTCTTTCTTTTCTCATCCTCCCCCCAGTCCCTCCTCTAGACAGAGCTCCTGAACTGCTGAGATGAATCGCTGAAGCTTCATGGTTCTGGCCTGTGTTCCTGGTAATGGAGTTGTGCTCGCTAGTCGTGATGGGGGAGGGGTGGTGGCAGCCTGTGGGTCTGGTTTCCCCTCTTGCTAGGTTAGCCCACCCCACTGTGAGCCAGCAGAGAGGGTGAGGAGAGAGGATGGGGATGCTCCCTCTTTTCCAGCCCGCTTCTCCAGTTTTCTCTCTCCCCCTCCCTGCTTCATCTCAGGCACAAATCACATGGTGACAGCCCCATCCAACCTTTGGGGAAGGGTTTGTAAATGTGTCTTCCTTAGCTCTGATCTCCAAATTGTTCCTTTTATTGCATTTGTCACGGGGAAGATTAAAGTCCCTGGGTGGCCTGCACCACAAATCACTGAGCCTGCTCAGGGAGCTGCTGCAGGTTGGGAACCGATGGAGGGGTCCAGGCCCTGTTACAGGGTGTGTGTGTGTGTGCACACACTCACAAACACACAATCCCATCTGTGGCATGGACTTGTACCCAGCAATAGGAAGATGTGCCTGATGTTGTCATTCTGAGCTGGTGGTCCCCTTTATAGCAGTTTGTGACCTCTTCCTCCAGGTTGTCTTCCAGGATCACTCTGCCCAGTCTACATCACTGACTCCGTTGGTCTCTCCTGTCTTCTCCATCAGACAGGAAATATCAGAGATATTTCAAGATATTGCTCTGGATCCCTAACCACATTCATCTTTAGATCTCATCCTAGGATCACCCTTAATGCGTCAAGGGCAGCTTGGGCCCAAAGTCCCCAAGGCACCCACATCCAGATCCCAGGAGAACAGCTTATCTTACACAGACCCAGCACCCCCATATCCTGACTTTCTTTCTCATCTGGGGACACAACTGGATGCAGAGGGGGCACAGCTGAGACAGAGGAGACACAGTTGAGGAACCAAGAGGACAAAAGCTCCCTTGTACACATACACTGAAAAACAGTCCCTTTCCTACCCCCTTATGAGGTGGGCTTCCTGCCTGTCCCTCATGCACATTCATAACATTCAAATTTATGCCGTAATCTCTGCCGCTCCATATGTATGAGCCTTTGATGGGTGTTTGGGTTTATGGGATGCACCCAGCCCTCCGTTCCCTCGCCCGCCCACCGCCTCCAACCACTGCAAAGACGTTCGTACATAATTGACATCGGCAGATTCTTTCATTATACAAGATTTAGCATCTGCTCAGGGATCGCTCGCTCCTCACTCACTATAGATGACTTTTCCCCGCGCTTCCTATTATCAATTCAAATTAGCCCCATTTCCCCACCCGACCAGTGCAGCATTTACACTTGACAGGGAGGAAACAGCAAGGCTGTAATAGGCTCCTCAATTATTTAGGCCCAGTTAGGCCAGGACCCAGAAGGCTTCAACAAGGGGGTTTACTGGGGTGGGGTCATCATACGAGGAGGATAGAGTAGCCGCTGCTTGGTCTTTGTTTGGCTTTCTTACAGCTATGCACCCTCTCACCTTCCACCCTGGCGAACCTCTCCCTTCCTGGGTCTCCAAGGAATGAGAACATCTCTTCTTGCCCCCACCCTCAGCAGTGTAACCCCCTCCCCGATATTTGCTCCACATGAGTACCTAATGGGCTACTAGCACAGACTAAAGAAGAAGCCATTGGCAGCAGCCAGGCTAGCCCCCTCTCCCTAAGATGTCTCTCCATCTTAAGGAGCATCTCTGTGGAGAAATGAGGTAGTGCCCTAGGATTTCAGAGATAATGGCTGAGAAAGACAGAGACAGACATCAGTAAAAGAGATACAAATTGAGCTAGAGACACAGAACCCTAGGAAGAGGAAGACACACAGAGAGAGCCAAAGACAGGGAGAGACAAGTGAGAGACTGAGGGAGCTGAGAGGGATGCTTCTGGGGCTTCAGGAGAAGGCATGGGAAGGCAGAAAGCGTTGCCGGAGGCCCTTTCTCAGACCACACTGGCTGTGCAGAACTGTAATTAGGTCAGTGATGCCCATCGCTGCTCTGACTATTCCAGGCCTAGCCTCTTGTAATAACTGTAGGGCCCAGTGACTATGCAGGAGTCGTGAGCTCTCCTGAGCCCACGAAACAGGACCAGTGCTGAGGCAGGAGCACCAAGTCAGCACAACAGGCCTAGCCCCTATTCCAGTCAACCCCTTGCCCACCTCAAGCAGGGCCCCAGGCAGCCAGCTCAGCTCAGACAACCCTGAGCCCACATCGGTTTCCAAGGGCAGTAATAGGGGAGCTGGCAGGCGGGGATCAGAGAGGCCCTGGGATTAGAGGTGTCTTTTCCATGCTTGGCTTCTCTAGAATCAAAGAATTTGTCTGTCTTATTGGATTTACCCTAAGTCACAGGCGTGTGGGACCTTCTTTCCCTCAGCAACAGCTGGAAACAGCCCTAAATATGATTAATTAATGCTGTGAAAAGCCCCGGACACAATTAAGATCTATGTGTGTGTGTGCATATGTGTGTGTGTGTGTGTGTGTGTGTGTGTGTGCGCGTTGGGGGTTAGAAGGGGGGAGAGGTGGAGTGGATTAGAACTGCCTACAGGACCCTCCAGGGGCGTGGAGTGACATTCCCTCAGAGACATTCTTTCGACATGCATCCCAGGCAGGGGACATTTTATCCAGCCTCCAGCTTCTAAGCAGATTAGCCTCTTCCTCTGTTCCTGGGCACCAGCCTATTTTCTGCTCTCTCTTCCCTGATAAGGGGTAGGGGGAGGATGGGGCATTCTGGAGCAGGTACCTCATCACTCCTACCTCTACCACAAGCAGAACATTCTCTGCCAAACCTCAATTCCTCTTGCCGAGTCATTCTAGGTATCTGGAACATGCACACAATTCCCCAATATAACGGCCTAGACACAAGTTCAGAGAGAAATAATAGAAACTCAGAGAAATCTGAATAAATGAGCTTCCGGTCAGGCTTCCTGCCCTTGGAAACATCTCACTTTCATCCTCAAAGACTCATGTCTCCTAGACAGGACAGAGGTCATCTCTTGAATTCTCCCCTGCACCTCTAAAATGACCAGACCTTACTCAGTGGACCCTCTCCTGCCACCTGGCCCACCTCTGTTTGATTTGGGTAATCATTCTCTAAGAGTGTGGACTCCTAGACTTGGTAAAATACAGGTGATAACCAGCGTTATCTAGAATCATGAAAGGGAAGGTGACTGAAATACAGATAGTTCCAAACAGTGGATTATCCAAAACTCAGTTTTCAGGAATCTTTGGAAGAGTACTGGATTTTATTTATTGCAACTGATTGATCTACTTCTGTTTTGCTGCAATAACTGAACCTGGGAAGAGTTTGCCTAGGTTCTAGTGCTGATGGCCAAATATGGAATGTAGCATGGAAAGTAGCATGGAAAACCCCAGACTCTGCATCTCCTCTTGAGATCCTTCTAGGGTCAGTGGCCTGTGTGCCTGGGGCCTCTGCTCTACGGCCTGGTCCCCTGGTAAGGGACCCAGGAAGGTTTGGGAATGCCTGGGAGGTCCTTAGGAAGGGGTTTTCACACATCTCCATGGAGTTCATAACAAATATGGTCTTAAACCACTGGGATTGGAGTTCAATTTCCTGATCTCAAGGCTAAGTAGGGCCAAGAGAATGTGTGGACACTCCTTGTCAGTCTCCTGTCCCTCACTCCCAGTGAGGAGGATCAGCCTTGCCTGGAGGCAGGGGAATGGCAGAGATGAACCTTCAAGGACGTTTCCTAGGATCCAGAGATTTTAGGAGCTTTTTCTTTCTTTCTTTCTTTTTTTTTATTGTACTTTAGGTGAAGGTTTACAGAACAAATAGTTTCTCATTAAACAGTCAGTACACATACTGTTTTCTGACATTGGTTAACAACCCCACGACATGTCAACATTCTCCCTTCTCGACCTTTTTTTTTTTTTTTTTTTTGGTATAAATATGCGTAGCCAAAGATACACCATTTCAGAAATTTCTACATGCACAATTCAGTGACATCATTTACGTTCTTCTAGTTGTGCTGTTATTCTCACTTTAGATGAAGGTTTACAGAATAGTTTCTCATTAAACAGTTAGTACACATGTTGCCCTATGACAATGGTTAACAACCCCACTACCTGTCAACACTGTCCTTACTCAACCTTGGGTTCCCTATCACCAGCTTTCCTGTCCCCTTGTGCCTTCTAGTCCTTGTCCCTGAACTGCTGTGCCTCATTAGTCCCATTTTGTTTTATGGGGCTGTCCAATCCCCAGTTGAATGGTGAACCTTGGAAGTGACTTCACCACTGAGCTAAAAGGGTGTCTGGGGGCCATAGTCTCGGGGTTTCTCCAGTCTCTTTCAGGTCAGTAAATCTGTTTTTGGGTGTGTGCGTGTTAGAATTTTGTCCTACATCCTTCTCCAGCTCTGTCCAGAAGCCTCTGTTGTGATCCCGGTCAGAGCAGTCAGTGGTGGTAGCCAGGCACCATCTAGCTGTACTGGACTCAGCCTGGTGGAGACCTTGGTAGCTGTGGTCCATTAGTCCTTTGGACTAATCTTTTCCTTGTATCCTGTTCTCTTCATTCTCCCTTGCTCCCAAAGAGGTGAGACCAGTGGAGTATCTTAGATGGCTGCTCACAGGCTTTTAAGACCCCAGATGCTACTCACCAAGGTAGAATGTAGAACATTGTCTTTATAAACTGTGTTATGCCAATTGAGCTAGATGTTCCCCGAGAGCATGGTCCCCACAGCCCTCCACCCAGCAGTTCAGTCCCTCAAGGACAAAGGCATCAATTCTTCTTTGGTCTTCCTTATTCATCTTCCTGCTTTCACACGCATATGAGGTGACTGAAAACACCATGGCTTGGATCAGGCGCACCTTAGTCCTTCAATTGACATCTTTGCTTTTTAACACTTTAAAGAGGGCTTTTGCAGTAGATTTGCCCAGTACAATATGTCATTTGATTTCTTGACTGCTGCTTCCGTGGGTGTTGATTGTGGATCCAAATAGATGAAACCCTTGACAATGTCAATCTTTTCTGATTTTAGGAGCTTTTGTAGAATCCCTGAGTTTTTAACTGGTGAGCAAGTAGAACAGCTGAGGCCACTCCAGAGCTCAAAAATGTGAACCTTAAATAGGGGAAAAGAGAATTCTCCTGCCCCAGGAACCCTAATACAGGCTTGGTTGTCAGGATCAAAAGCAGGAGAAGAATGTCCCAGGGACCTCAGATACATGTGTGATGGCTCCATACTATGGGTCAGCCATGCAGAGACTCTCGCCCATTTCCACTCACACCCTTTGGGCTCTAAGAGTTCCACTACCAGGGAGAGGAGGTGAGATGGTATGAGCTACTAGGTCGCAGTAGGTGGACAAGGAGGAGTCAGCAGAGAGACAGGAGGCTGGCAGGAGGCGGATAGGAAGGCAAGCTGGGTGGGGGCAGCTCCTCTGTGAGTGTCCTTATGCTTTCTTACGGACCCTCTGCTCCTTAGGGACATGACACTGGTGTATACACAGATATCCCCTTGCATCTTCATGGGTCATACGTCTCTGCACATGTGGTATCTCTACTCTGTGTCAGTGCTTTGTGATCCTGTGGCTGGGGATATGTGTGTCACCAGAAAAAAGAGTAGTCTATAGTCCAAATCAGTCCCACCTGGTGTTTGGTTTGACGAGCACAATATTTAAAACAAACAAACATGACATTGAATGCCTTTAGGAGAGGCAAGTGCTTTTAAGGTATAGCCACAGACCCCACCTGCAATTCACTGGTTCACATCTATACAATCTGCCTTGCACTAAAGTCTTGACTCTGTGACCCCTTGAAGAGAAAGAGAATATGCCCCTTCCCGCATGAATTGGCTCATGAATAATTAACCTCCTTTACAGACAAAGGTGGGAGTCCCTGGGTGGCACAAACAGTTAAGCAGCACTCGACTACTAGTTGAGGTTGGCAGTTCAAACCCACCCAGAGGTGCCTCCAAAGAAAGGCCCGGCAATCTGCTCCCAAAAGGTCACAGTCTTGAAAACTCTATGGAGTAGATCTACTCTATAGATGAGGTCACCATGGATCACCATGAATCAGAATCAACTTGATGGCAACAAACAATGATAATCTCATTGAATAGTTACAACCATTCTGAGTTGGTATAATTATCCCCTATGGCTCAGATAAAGAGATTGAGGCTCTGTTGTTGTTGTGTGCTGTGGAGTTGATTCAAACTCATAGAGACCATATAGGACTGAGTAGAACTGCCCCATTGGGTTTCCTAGTCTGTAATCTTTTCTCCTGTGGAGACACTGGTGGGTTTGAACCACCGACCTTTGGGTTAGTAGCCTAGCGCTTTAGCCATTGTGCCCCTTATTAAATGGTGAATCTGGCTCTTTCCACTCAAGGCACTGCCTCCCTCAGTAAATCAAGTTAAAATTTGAGGGTAATGGGCAGGGTAGGGATAGGGTAGGGTTGTCAGATTTAGCAAATAAAAGTATGGTACGCCAAGTTAAATTTGAATTTCAGATAAACAACAAATCGTTTTTTAGTATAAGTATGTCCCAAATATTGGATAGGATATACTTATACTAAAAATTTATTTGTTGTTAATCTGAAATTCGAATTTAACTGGGAGTCCTATGTTTCATCTAGCAACCCTACAGGAGGGTCACAGCCAGGCCCAACCCCACGCTATTCTGCAAGAAAGCCCTGAGGGAAACAGTCCTCAAGTAAAAGGTGGTCTGGAAAAAAAAAAAAAGGTCATCTGAGCTCAATATGCTCCGGCTGTACTGGTACCCCTTTTCTCTCTTCTTGAGATGGCAAGCAGTATCTCCTAGGATGGGGCTGGGCTCCAAGGATGGGGCTGGGCTCTGAGCTCCGGTCCTGAGGTCTGGAGCTGATCCTTGGTGTGAATGAATGTGACCTCCCCATCACCCCACCCCCCAGGGGAGGTCAGACATCACATCCATTCACCTTCAGTAATGATTGGCCCTTTTTCAGCCCAGCACCGGACTGCTGAACAGGCAGAACAGAACACAAGTGGGGTACCACAACAGCCAGGACCTTGGACAAAGAAATGAAAACTAAAGAAAAAGTCAAGAAATGTGAGATTTCAGAAAAAAGTGAAAGTGATCATCATGGGAAAAATTAAAATGTCCTTAAGTTTATTGTACAGTTTAGCATTGAATTATATAGTAGGGGTAGGGTTTCAGTGGCATAATGAATTCAATGTTTGGGACTTCTGGAGGTCTAGCCAAGCCCTGCCTGTGGAGCCTCCAGAGGGAACCATTTCTTCCTACCCCTTGGTTCCTGAGCTCTTACCCTCCCTCCCTCGGGCTGGGCTCAGGTCCCAAGTCCTACCGTGGTTCCCACTCAGTTTCCACTCTGGTTCGGTTCTGTCCTCTGCAGGCTGAGCTTCACTCCCGCTCTACTTGCAGCTCCATCGCCTGCTCCATCGCTTGCTAAGGCGTTAGCTCCCATTCAGCTCTGTTCACACTCCCAGCAAGACTTGCTTGCTCGGGGTGTCTCCCTACTGAAGAATTATGTTGCATAAAGCAGCCGCCACCATCTTGAACTGGCAGTGAACTTTGCTTTTTACATATAAATACAGATAGCAATCACACCCCAATCAGCGCCGAGGCTTCAGGGCATCATCTCAGCAACTCTAACTTTCCCATTACGATAATGCGATTTTCACTCAGTCTATAATATCACCAGCCATGAATAAAGCAACTGGCTCTTCCTGTCTCACTCCTCCCTCCCCCTTTCTCTGCCTCTCTCCCAACCCCCTTAGTCTCCTTTCTTCTCCTCCCTCACTCCCTCCTCTTCTGTCTCTCTCTGCAACCCCTCCAGGTCACTGTCTCCATCTTTCTCTCTGCATCTCTGAGCATCTTGACCTCCCTCTCCCAGCCTTTCTTTCCCTCCTTCATCCTCTGGGGCTCACATTTCCTAAATACTAATGACGGGGATTTGCTGTGCCAGAAGGTTCAGTTAAGTGCTGCTCCCCAGCTCTGCCATCATCTGCCTTTGCCTGAAGGTGAGAAACTCTATGGGGTGGGGATAGGGTGGGGGTGGGGTGGCCTACAAGGCTTTGGGGAAGGGTGAGGAGATGAGGAGGGGAGGCTAGGAAATCACTCCTTCCCCTCCTCTCTCCCTCTTTTCTTAGGTACCAGGATGGCTCTCTTTCTCTCTGAAAGGATTCTTCCCATCAGGGATGCCAAAGCCAGAGACTCAGGAACCAAAGGATCCACAGGGGAGATAGGAAAAATTCCTGCTTAGGGAAGGGTCCTGGAGGCTTTGATTTTCTGGATGTTAGGGGACCCAAACCCAGCCAGATTCCAAAGTGCCAGAGTATTGTGAATGGATACAGCTGGTGAGAGGGTGCTCTGGAGAGGCCTAGGGAAAAAAAGGGGGGAACTGGTTTAGCCATCCAAGGTCACGTGGGAGCACAACCCAGCTGTCTAGGCTGGTGCCGCCTCTGCCAGAGCATGTGATAAAAGCCCAGGGCATCCTTGATCAGGGTATCAGTACCTGGTCAGAGCTCCTGGAGAGGGCTTCTTTTTCCTTCACGGACATTCCCTGGAATGGTAGTGGAGGCAGGGAGGAGTTGTCTGCGCCTCTGGTCACTCATTTATCCATCCCCCTAGGCTTGTCGCCCAGTTCTTTTACCTGTTAGCTTTAGGACCCTAGACAAGGCTCCTAACCTCTCTAAGCTTCAGTGTCCTCATCTTTAAAATAGGAATAATAATAGTACCTACTTACTGAATAAAAAAAGGTACATAAAGTGCTTAACACAGCACTTGGCACTTTGTTAAATGTTAGCTATTATTATTACTTTAGCAAATATTCAATTACCTGCCATGTGCTTCAGGTAGTACACCACGGATGTTAAGAGCCTGGGATTTTGGGGTCAGACTGTCTGACTTTGAATTCTGGCTTAGCCACTTACCAGTTTTGTGGCCTTAGGAAAGTTACTTAGCCTTTCTCTGAGAATCAGTTTCCTCATCTGTAACAGGAATAATAATAGGCTCTACTTCATAGGGTTGTTGTGAGGATTATATGAACTAATCTAGTGTTTGGTAAAGTGCTGACATATGACAAGGGCTCTAGGAATACTGGCAAGTAAGGGTCAGGCCCTGTGGATTCAGCCATAAAGGAGACAAACACTGCCTGGAGTGTCCTGGAGACCACATTCTTTCTGTGGGTTATTCTCTGGATCCCTGACTTTGCCTAATGCTCCAGTCCATTGATGGCCTTGGCCTTTCACTCCTGTGGAAGATGAGGGTCTTACTTCAATTTCCCTGGCTGTGAGAACTGCACCTTTTCAGCTGCCCCACCTGCTGGGGATGGGACGAGGATACTGCCAGCTCCTTTCCTGACTGAGGGAGGGGACAGAAGATGCCCCTCGAATGTCTAGAAGGTGACTCTTGACTGTACTCCCTCTAGGCAGGGTGACAAGCTAGAATCAGACATCTGTACTATGTCCGTTTCTGTATTTATTTCAAAGTGTTTGTGGGTCTGTTTGCTTGCTTTTAGTTTTTCTTGGTTTCTGTCTGAAGGTTCCTTTGGAGGCATTCCAACATGATCTCAGATAAAAGAGGGGAAAGAAGACTCTCCTCATCTAAGTCAGGTCAGGAAGGGGCGTCAGGTGTTCTGGCTGTCAGAGCTTCCAGTTCTGGCACCTGGTGAGCCAGTTTCACAGAGGTAGACCCAGGGGAGAAGCACAGGGGACAGTGTCTGGCCAGTGGCAGATGTGAGTCTCTTCCCTCACACCCCGGCTCTCTGCCTTGGCTCCAGGAGGAAGGAAGCAATTGTGAGGGCTACCCTTCAAAATCCAGAGCCATAAGCTTAAGCATTCTTAACCAAGCACTTTAGCTAAGGGAACCCAACAGTCTGTAAACTCATGACAGGACTTAGAGCCTGGGATCTCCTCCCTTGTCCCTCCTCTACTCATTAACTATTTGTTCAACAAATATTTATTGAGCATAAGGCACTGTATTAAACCAAAAACCAAACCCGTTGCCACTGAGTCGATTATTCGGACTCATAGCGACCCTATAGGACACAGTAGAATTTCCCCATAGGGTTTCCAAGTAGCGGCTGGTGAATTCAAACTGTCAAACTTTTGGTTAGCAGCCAAACTCTTAACCACTGCGCCACAAGGGCTCCAGGTACTGTATTAGGCATCAGGAATTCAAAGGCAATTAAGACACGGTATTTGACTTCCAAGTGACCAGCTATTAGGGTCCAGTGGGGGAGATAGGCATGAAAACAGAGGGAAATACAAATACAGAGGGAAAGATAACATAATAGAGATAACTACAGGGTATTGTGGGGACAAAATGAGAGAGTGGTCAACTTGACCTGAAGAGTCAGGTAAGGCTTCATAGAGGGGTAGTGCGTCAAGCTAATTTGTAAGTGTGGGCAGAATGGAAGGGGGAAGAGAAGGAAGAGCATTCAAGGCAGGGGGAGTAACATATGCAAAGGCATTGAAATGTCAATCAGCCTGGCACATTTGGAGAACTTGGCTGAAGTACAGAGGGTGGGTTGGGGAGGTCACTTTGGAAGAGAGGCCAGTGGGAGGGGATAGATAGTAAAGGGCTATCCAGGAGTCAGGCTTTTATTCTGAAAGCTGAGGGACCACTGAAGGGCTTTTGCAGTGGAGTGATTTGCATTTCAGAAAAATAGCTCTGAGGATGATATGGAGAATGGAGGAAGGGTACAGCAAAAAAAAATACTGGAGGTTGGGAGATCAGTGAGGAGGTTCTTACAACTGTGCAGGTGAAAGATAATGAGAACTTGAGTTATAGAAGTGTTGGTGGGGTTACCAAGGAGGTGACAGACTCAAGAGAGTCTTAAGAGAAAGAGAGAGTTGACAGGATTTTGTACCTTACTGTATGTGGGAGACGATCAAGGGGGAGGATTCCCAGATGACCACCAGGTTCTTACCTTGGGTAAATGGTTGGATGATGACAGGGATGAGGAATAGAAAAGGTGGAATAGTTTTAGGGGACGGGTAACATGTTGAGTTCTGTTTGGGATATGTACTTGAGGGGCCTGGAGTACATCTAAATAAAGATATCTAGGAGGTTAAAAGAGTATTAAGAATAACTTCCTTATCATACATTTCAAAATTGAGATGTCTGGTAGGGTTTTTTGGGTTTTTTTTTTTTAGTTTGATTTATTTTGTTGTTGAGAATATACACAGCAAAACATACACCTACTCAACAGTTTCTACATGTACCATTTAGTGACATTGTTTATGTTCTCTGAGTTGTGCAACCATTCTCACCCTCCTTTTCTGAGTTGTTCCTCCTCCATTAACATAAATTTACTGCCCCCTAAGGTTCCTATCTTATCTTTCAAGTTGCTGTTGTCAATTTGATCCCACATAGATAGTTCTTAAATCTGGTAGGGTGTTGAAATACGTGTCTGAAGTTCAAGAGAGAAGTCTTGTCAGATGATGGTAATTAAAGCCATGGGAAGGAGGCAATCACTTGGGAAAGGGGGCAAGAGTAGAGTCTTAGGGAGTATCAACAGTGAGAACAGTGGCTTTTAGCCTTGGCAGCACGTTTGAATCAGCTGGGGAACTTGAAAAAAGTATCAGTGGCTGGGTCCCACCCCAGACCAATTAAATCGGAATCTATGGAGTGAGCTGTAAAAGTTCCACAGGTGATTCTAATGTGCAGTTGAGGCTGAGAACCAATGACTCAGAGGGAGGGTAGAGGATCAGGGCTAGCAAAGAAGACTGAGAAGGAGTGTCCTAGAAGATAGGAAGAGAAACAGGAAAGAGAGGTGTTGTGGAGCAAAGGGAGATGAAAGTTTTAGGAAGGAAGAGTTCGAAAGCATCAAATGCTGCAGAATAATGATGACCCCTACCCAGTACTTATAAAGTATCAGATGCTTTATGTCAACTCCCTGAATCTTTCCTGCGATCTTAGGAGGTAAGTACTATTATAATCATTCCCATTTAAAAAAGGAAACTGAGGTACAGGGATGCTAAGTACTTGCCCAAAGTCACACAACTAGTAAGCAAAGCCCAGGATTCAAGCCCAGGTAGGCCACTACCAAGTCTGTGCTCCTAAAGACTGTCCTATGCCACCTATCTTGCAGGCCCATGTGAGAGGAGCACTGTCCATGGGCTTTAGCAGTGAGGTGGTCAATGCAACCTTCAAAATGGCCAACTTTCCTCGTCTCCTTTCTTTTCCTTCTGTCTCTTTCATTCCTTTCACCCTAGGTCAGCAAGGCAGCTGCTCCTCACTTCCTGATTGACAGGGCTAGGTGGAGCTTGTTCTCCTCCTCCTCCATCCAAAGTCTGGCTTGTGTCCCTTCCTGGGGTGGCCACAACTGTGAGTCACTTGGACCAGTAGGCTCTTCATTCACCAGTATGAACTGAGCACCCTCTTAAGTCTCCAGAGTTAGGGAGGGGGTGGGGAGTTGGAGCGTCCAGAAGAAATAGGGGATCTGGTCCTCCTGGGAAGTAAGTCTTCCCAGGAAGTAGATGTAGAGGAGAAAAGTGACTGGAATCCACATTCACTTGGAGGTGGTTTGAGGGTAATCAGACACCTGGGGAACAACCCCATGCACAGCTCCTGCCTGACATCATCAAGCCCTGGAGGAGTGGTTCTCAACCAGCCTGCGTGTTAGAATTACCCAGACCAAAAACCAAATTTGATTCTGACTCATAGCGGCTCTATAGGACAGAGGAGAACTGTCCCATATCATTTCCAAGAAGTGGCTGGTAGATTCAAATTGCCAGCCTTTTGGTTAGCAGCTGAGTTCTTAACCACTGTGCCACCAGGGCTCCAAAAAATATGAAACACTTCACGAATTCACGTCATCCTTCCTCAGGGGCCATGCTATTCTTTTCCGTATCGTTCCAATTTTCGTACATGTGCTGCCAGAGCAAGCACGTTAGAATTACCCAGGGGCTTTAAAAACACATAACAGACACCACCTCCAGAACAATTGGATCAGAATCTCTGGGGGTGGGACCAAGGCTCTGGTGGGTTCCAAAAGCTCCCCAGGTGATTCTAATATATAGCCAGTGTTGAGAACCACGGCCTCAAGAAGAGAGCTCTGGATAAGTATAAAAAAAAAAAACCTGGTTCTAACCTTAGCTTTGTCACTTTCTAGCTGGGTGGTCTTGGGTACTGTAACCCAATGGACCTCTCTGAGCTTCTGTTTCCTTGTATCTGTAAAGCGGAGATAATCTTTACCCTACCTACTTTATAAAAACTCTGAGTCTCAGGTAAACTACTGGGTGAGATGTATTTTGTTAACTATATAGGGCACTATATAAAAGTAAGGTGGAATTAACCTACACGAAGTACAGATAAACACCTGTGTTCACCTTGCACAAGTAGGTGAATTTGAGTGAGTAAACACACACATACATACCCTAGAAAACTTCTGGCTAGGTTATGAAAGCAGAGCTGTGGTTTTCTAGACATGGGTTTTTATCTTTTTAGCCTTAAGAATATGCTATTGACATATGGAGAGATGAACTGGGGTGTGCGGGTGTGTGTGTGTGTGGGTGTGTGTGTGGGTGTGGGTGTGGGTGTGTGTGTGTGTGTGGGTGTGTGTGTGGGTGTGTGCACGCGCATGTGTTTAAAATGATTGCTAAAGTGCAGTATCATTTGAGTTCGCCTGTCAGCCTATCAGAAACGTCATCCATAACCTTCACTGTTTGCAGTTTAATCTCCCCTGCCTCCCCGCGGGCCCTATTCTGACATTTTAAACCCCATAAATGACAGTAGTGCTCGAAGCCATTGTGAAAAAAACCAAGCATTTGGAAAAAAACACACATAAAGACATACCCCTAAAATCCCGTTTCCCTCAACACATGCTCACTCACGCTCATACGTGGAAACACACACACACACACACACACCCTGCAGTGGCCAATCTGGGAGAAGCCACGGACACTTGCCAACATGTGTGCACATGCATGACTACAGCACACAGACACGTGAAAGCACGCCATGTATCTGGTGCCTGTGCACCTTCTCCAGTGTACAACAGAAAGTGTACCTTCCTGCTGTCATCCTCAGACCCCACCCATTCCTCTGCTCCTTGGCCTTGAAAGGCAAGGGTAAACTCCAGAGTCCTTGGAAGACTGGTGCTGGGAGCTGTTTACTGTAGTTTGGGCTTAGAAACCAATGGGGTGACATAGGAGGCTGAGGGACCCCAAATCTTCAGGTTTAGTGTCAAGTGAGGATATGCATTAACAGACTCAAGGTCTCCACCCTTGGACAACCCCTAGGTAGAAGGAGATAAAAGCAAATTGTACCCCACCAGCAACCAGAGAGCTCACCACACATTGGGGAGCCAGAATGAAAATAGAAAAATCAGGGTAGTTATTAAAGGGATGAACATGTGAGTGTAGAAGGACATAGTATAAGATGTTGACTGTGAGCTCTGTAGAGGCAAGGCCCTGTTATCTCCCGGCTGTATCCCTAGGACCTTGTACAAGGTCTACAGCATAGCAGAAGCTCTTAAATACTTGTTGAATGAATGACCGAGAGGATGTGTAAGCCCTAGAGTGAGTAAATGGTCAGCAGAGTGTGTGCATGAGAGAGAGAGACATGGGGCTGGGAGACTGGCTAGTTAAGAACAGCTTCTTAGAAGAGATGACTTCTAATCTGGTACTGGAAGAGAGTCCACATCACGTCTTCTGATATCCACTTGCTCCATGGTTAGTAGCTGACTTTTTTGTTTATTTGCCTTGGACTAAGCAAGATCTCCTTGCAGCAAGATCTCCCCACCCATGGACAAGAAAGTACTGGCTAGAGACTTTGGAAGCTAAGAAATCTGGGAGTCAGTGCCAGGGGTGCGGTGTGGTAGGGTGGGGTGGGGTGAGAATAGGGGGATGGAGGAACATTTTCCTGGGCTGTAAAGTTTTCTCCTTATATGCTAGGATGTGTACCAGCAGAGGATAGGGACTCTGGGTAGCCCTGCTATGATTCTGAGGGGCTCTGTGGATTCTTTGCGGCAGAGCTGGCTCCTTTGGCTCTTTCTCTGCCTCTCACCACCTCAAGTCATCATACAGTTTAAGGAACTTCTTGCCAAGGTAACCAATTAGTGTCAGAGAGGGAGGGCCAGGACATCAGGTGAGGATGGGGGGTGGATAAGAAACCTCCATCCTCCACATCCCTGGCTCCCAGCTTAGTGTCTGTGGCCTTGGAGGGAAAGCTCTAGAGGAAGAGATGCAGGGAAATGTATTTCTGAGGAGCACAGGTTCTGGGCCAGGGCCCAGGAATTGGGACTGGGATGGAGGTCTGATTTACCTGGAAATGGCCCCCATCAGCCACCCCACCTCAAGATGCTTGACAAGGTTGTGGGCCCAGTAGTGAGACAGTGTGGGCACCCTTGTTGTTAGCTGCCCCTGATTCATGGCAACTTCATGCACAATGGATCACTGTTGTGATCCGTAGGGTTTCATTGGCTGATTTTCAGAAGTAGATTGCCAGGCCTTTCTTCCTAGTCCACATAGTCTGGAAGCTGTGCTGAAATATATTCAGCATCACAGCAACTTGCAAGCCTCCACGACAAATGGGTGGTAGTTGTACATGAGATGCATTGGCCAGGAATTGAACCTAGATCTCCCACATGGAAGGTAAGAATTCTACCATTGAACCACCAGTGCCCTGTGGACACCCTTAGAAGGGTAAAAAGAGTCTGAGATCATTGCTTGTGTTCCTCCCTAGCCCCTAGGAAGAGGGATTGTAGGCTTTCTTTATACAGCGGACCTGTGAAAAAGACCCAAAAGGAGTCTTGGCTCAAGGGAGAGGAGATCCTCCTCTCAAGCCTCACTTGAGACCTTTCTTTCTACCCCCTCTGGAAAGGATGGATGCTTTGGTCTATGGGAGGGAAGTACATTCTTTAAATAAAAGAGTAGGGACCCAACTAGGATTATATCAGGAGAGTGTGGGAGAGAGAATCCAGTGGTCAGTTAGCTCATCAATCCTTTCTTGGGATACAGATTGAAATGCGGGCAACAGAACTACAGCAGTGTGAACCCCTAGATCTTTGGGACTATGACTAGGTTTGCTGAGAGACAAATCTGGCCAATTTGAGAAGGTCTTTCTAGTCCGAAGATAAAACAAAATGCAAAGGAACCTTGTTCTTAGGGAGAAAAAAAAAGGCTGGGCATTTTTTGAACACCCTGGCCGAAGTTATGCTAACCCCATCACACCAGCTGGATAGGCCTTGCTGTGAAGAAGATGATGATGATAACAACAATGATGTTGATAAACAGCAACAGCTACACTTTTCATGGCACTATACAAAACACTTTCATCCTTGCAGTAGCCTCATTGGTAGTTAGGGTAGACGGTTTTCTGAGTAAATCATTGAGGGAATCCTCTCTGTGAGCTCCATGGAGGGCAGGCAGATGGAGCAGAGTGCCTTGAGTGGGGAGACTGGGAGAGAGAGAT
>NW_004443943.1:27955652-27987014 GCF_000243295.1 Trichechus manatus latirostris
CTAGGGGCCCATCAGCTTTGCTGAGGCCCAGGAAGCCTCCTCCTCCTTTGGAAAGTGGAGACTGTGACCTTAATCCCTCTTAGCACAGAGGCTACAGCGCTGAGAGAGACTTACATAATAGATGTGCTGGATTGACCAAAAGACAAGGGGCTTTGAGGAGACGCCTGGCCATTGAGCTCCCAAGGAATGGAATCTCTGAGAATCTCCCTGGGGGATTCTGGGAGGGGGCAGAGAGGTCAGTAGGGTCCCAGCAATAGTCAGCCTTCCTGACCAGCCCCAGGGGCAACAAGCTGCTTCAGGAAAGCCTGGAAGAAGATGTTTGCAGAAGGATTAACAGAGGTGAGGGAGGGAGTAGACATGGTGACGGAAGGTGAGAGATATCATGGTGGAGGTGAAGTGAACAAGGAGGGAGTCTGGCTCTCTCAGAAGCAGCCACTGCCATAGAAACAGACTGAGAGAAGGAAGCCCATGGCTTGGGCTTGTTTGGAGGCGGCTGGGGCTGGGCCTTCTTTGGAAAGTCACTGATGTATGTTTGTGTAGTGGGGCTGGGTAGGGGCTATGACATGACCAGATGCCTGTGGGAAATGGAGTGAAGGGAATCCACTCCTCAACCTCACCCTCACATTGGAATTGCTGGGACCACGGGCTTGGAGTGACAACCATACTTGCTCTTGCTTCTCTCAACTCTCCGAGAAGGTGGGAGGGACACCAAGCCTCCATGGGAAGGACCAAGAGAGGCAAGAGGCAAAGGAACAGTAGCATGATGGCAGCTGCAGAGTCTCTGCCAGGGAAATTCACGAGCATCTATCAGCCTCTACCGTTTCCCCTCTGCCCTGGAGGCAATGGGGAATGTGCCCACAGGGACATGGTACTTCTTATCCTTTTCTGGGGGGCAAGAGTGAGTGGCCACAGCCTCTATCCAGTGGCTAGGTCTCCCAAGACTGATATCTGTTCAGAAAGGGTGGTTGTTGTTTTTCAGCTTGGCCACCTTGCCCCTCCCCACATGCACATTTTTTTTCATGACCTTGTGACTCCTCCATTAGGTCTCCTTTCTTCTTGCTTCAAGAAAAAGCCAGGTGGGGAGGGCTGGGGACCAGGGCGGGAGGCGAAGCGGGCAGAGTGGCTGAGCCAACTGCGGCATCTGCAAGGTGCAAAGCAATCAGCGGAGCCGCTGGTGAGCGGGGTCACTCAGTAGTGTGCACATCAGGGTGAAATCCTTTCAGCTCTTCGCCAAACCCCTAGTGAAAGACAATCAGGCTCGCTGTCACCGAGCTAATTCTGTCTATATAAAAGCAGTAATGAAATTCACGGCAGGATTACCCTCTCCATCCAATGGGCCAGCGTTGTGGTGACATATCTCTCTTATTGCCCGAATGTAACACACCATCTAATTTACGTCGTGTAGCGAGCAGGAATGAAATGTTCATAAAGAATTGCTGCATCTCGTCACCTTAACTGCGGCCCGGGGCTCTGAGGCATCTGTCAGCGAGAGGAACAGGAGGAGGGAGGGCGGGCGGGGCTCAGGGAGCAGCAGCCGGGGGCAGGGGTTTCTGTGGGGTTGTTGTTTCTTAATAGGGTGAAGTGGAGGCAGAAGGAGGTAGTGGCTGGGATAGGGGGCAGAGGCAAGGAGAAGAATGGGAAAGGGAGGGGCCCGGAGGGCTATGGGGAGGCAAGGGAAAGTAAGGGTAGGATAAGTGGTCTGTAGGGCAGTCTGTTAAGTCTAGGGAGCCAGAGAGGCTGAGCGTATGTGTTTGGGTGAGTCTTGGAGGCTAAATGGGAGTGCCTAAGTGGCAAGGGGCTTGGTTGGGAAAATGACCCTCTAGGTCCCTCCCAGCCACTGCAGGTTCCCTTGTAGTCTCTCGAATTCTCTGGAAGTGAAAATCATTCCACCTCTGAAGGCTATTGGAACCAAACTCTCCAGGGAATAGCACAGGAGACAGACTATAGAAGTGAACAGGGAGGAGACAGATGCTAGGAGCAAGTTTCACAAACCTAGGAGTTATCCATACCTCCTCCCTCTCCCTCATCTGGTGGCAGCAAGCCTTTCAACTCCCTCTAAAACATCTTCCACATTCATCCTCTTCTCTCCATCTCCACCAGCACCCTATCCCCGGTCCCAGGTCACCACCATCTCTGCTCAGCACTCTCCAAACTGGTCTCCTCACATGCCTTCTTGCCCCTTCAACCCAGCCAGGTAATGATTGTGTGACTACCATCCCTCAGCCAAAAAGCCTGCAGTGGTGTCCCCTTGCTCTTTGGATAAGGTCCCAAACCCACCTCTCCAAGTTCTTTGCCCCACACTCCCAGTTGTACACGGGGCTGCAGTCATATCAGCCTTTTTTCTGTTGTCTGAATCTGCCATGTTCTAACCAGCCACTGGGGCTGTGCACATGATGGTCACTCTCCCAGGAGGTCTCCTCTCAGCAGAAGCAGCAGCACCACCACCCTGGTATGCCCTTAACTCCACTCCCACTTCAGATGGCAGATGAAATGGCATGTCCTGGGGGAAGCCTTCTGTGACTCCCCAGACTTGGTTAGCTCTGTCCTCGTTTATACACTTTCTTGGCATCATTTACTTTCCTTTTACAACACGCACCCCTTGTAAGGATACATTTCCTCTTGTGACAATTTAATTACAGCCTGCAGTATCCCACTGGACTCTAAGCTCCATGAGGGCAGAGACCATGTCTGTTTTGCTCACCATTATCTCCCAGCACCTAGCACAGTGCCCGGTACATTATAAGCACTTGATAAATATTTGTTGAATGAAGGAATGAGAGGCCTACTACAACTCCTACACGGCTAGAAACCCCGTTCCTTCCTTCCTTCCATCCTTCATTCAGCAAGCATCTCCTGAATGCCCCCTGTGTGCCAGGAACTATCAGAGACACTGTGCCACAAAGCGAAACAAGGCACAGCCCCCGTCCTGAGGAGATAACAGTCTGGGGAGGGAGACAGACAAGTAAAGATGACAACCTTGATGCTCAGCCTGTCCTGTGCTACTGTACTTCAGAGAAGTGTCATACCCTGGCCCACATGTAATATACCACCTAATTTCTGTCGTATAGTGAGCAGGAATGAAATGTTCATAAAGAATTGCTGCATCTCGTCACATTAACTGCAGCCTGGGGCTCTGAGGCATCTGGGGCCATTTGAAATTCTCCCCAAACTTTCCCCAAAAACAGCTCAGCCACTTTGGGGAGAAAACAGCAAATGAAGGAGACTTTATTAAAGAATCATCATTGGAATACTTTTACTAGCTGTAATAGCAATAACAGCCATTTATTGAGGACTCAAGGAGCCCTGGGGTCACAGTGGTTAAAGTGATTGACTGCTAACCAAAGGGTAGGTGGTTCGAAACCACCAGCAGCTCTGCAGCAGAAAGATGTGGCAGTCTGCTTCCGTAGAGGTTTACAGCCTTAGAGACTCTGTGGGGTTGCTATGAGTCGGAATTGACTCCATGGCAGTGGGTAGGATTGAGGACCTACAATATGCCAAACACTTCATCTCATGAAATCCTCACAGCAATGTCACAGCTAGGTGCTATTATCTGTGGCTAGCAGATATTATCTCCATTTATATATGATAAAAACTGAAGCTAACTGAAGTAAATAGCTTGTCAAAAAAAGTTTACATACCTGACACACAATGGATGCTCAATAAATATTTACCGAATGAATAAATGAAAAGCTAATAAACGCAAAAGACAGGATTCAAACCTAGGTTTTCTGGCTCCAAATCCCTTGGTCTTTCTGCTATTTATTTCAAGCAATTGTTTTTGGACTCTCAAGGTCTGTTTGGTATTGGAGAAATAACCTGAGATTGGACTCTGGAGCCAAGCTTCATCCTGACCCTGACGCTGACCCTACTCTGGCCTTCCCACAGACACACATGACACCTCCCTACAGCTATACAGACACCAGGCCTGGCCAGGGCAGGAAGATTTAAGTCTAGAGAAGAAGCCCCCAAAACCCATTGCCGCTGAGTCACTTCTGACTCATAGCAACCGTATAGGACAGAGTAGAACTGCCGCATAGGGTTTCCAAGGAGCAGCTGGTGGATTTGAGCTGCCAACAATTTGGTTAGCAGCCGAGCTCTTAACCACTGTGCCACCAGGGCTCCAGAGAAGACCAGATGTTAATTCCTCTGGAGAGATGGCCAGTCCTGTCCTGTCTTCCTGCAACACCCCAGGCTTGGGTTAGTTTATCAAGAGGTCTGGGAAGAGATCTTTGTGGGAGGTAGAACATCCATTGCCGTGCGCATAGAATCAACCACATCTTGTAATATGTCCCATGGACCTAAGCTCTGTGGTCCTTTCTTATGAATCCAGAGATGTTTACTCACCAGATGATATGTATATATGTATGCATGTTGTTTTTGGACAAATGTGTGTTCATGTTGTATACACATATATCAATAAACTCATCCTTTCATTGTCATTGTTGTTGTTAGGTGCCATTAAGTTGATTCATAGTGACCCAAAGTGACAGAGTAGAACTTCCTATAGGGTTTTCTAGGCTGTAATCTCCTATGGGGACCTGGTGGCATAGTGGCTAAGCACTTGGCTGTTAACCAAAAAGTTCGCAGTTCAAACCCACCAGCCACTCTATGAGAGAAAGATGTGGCAGTCTGCTTCCATAAAGATTACAGTCTTGGAAACCCTATGGGGCAGTTCTACTGTGTTACATGGAGTCACTAAGAGTTGGAATCAACTGAACACAATGGATGGGAATCTTTACGGAAGCAGATCACCAGACCTTTCTTCTGTGGAGTTGCTGGGTAGGATCGAACTGCCAACCTTTGGGTTAGCAGCCGACCTTTCATTAGCCATCTTGAACTCCAATGGTATGTATTCTTCATGTGTGTAGACACCTGAGCCTGTACCCTGAAATCCCCCTCCACAGACATCTATGGATAAGTATACATGTCCCTATAAACTGTCTTTTCTACTTGCTTCTAGTCTCCACCCCCAGAAAGTGTTATCTGCCTTTCCAGTAAGGGTCCCAGGCCACATGGGATCATGTGCCGTGTACTTCCTCTGCCTTGACCTCTTATTTTGGGGAAAGTTCTGCCCCCTGGCAGTGGGTAACTTCTTCTTTATCAAAGAGCTAATGCATAGATGTATCATCAAAGAGATAATATATGCCTAGCACGCAGTAAACTCTCAATTCATGTTAGCTATTAACACTATTATAGCTCATTTGTCCTCCCTGTCCAGAGAGCATCCCTCCTTCTACCCACAGCCCTGCTAGGCCTGCAAGGACAAGTGCCCTTCTCATTCCTGCCAGAGAGCTGTGTGAAGCTTGGTGCACTCCTAAGGATCTCTGGGGTTCGAGGGCTCCAGGCCATTGCCATCTATATCTCTCAGGAGGACAAAAATCTCACACATCCCTGGCAGGCAGGACTCACTCATATTTTTTTAAACTCTCCGTAAGATAAGTCTCACGAGTCTCTCTAGACACTGATCCAAAACCTTCAATTTATAATACACAAAGTGTTTCCTAAACCCATCCTTCTGCAGCTGACACTTTTTCTCCTAAGCCAGACCTGAGGGAAGGTGAACCCACTGGCCAGTGCCCCCCAGAGAGTGTAGTTTTCAGTTGCGACACCTGATAATGCTAACTCCTTTCCTTTGGCCCAGGTGGCGTACCCTCTGAGCTAGTGATTGGTTCTGTGGCTCTGCCAGGAGCTGATATTCTAAACCAGACCCACTTCTTGAGGCGAAGAAAGATATCATCTAAGCTACATGGGTACAGAGCCTTCAGTAAGCACAGGCAAGGGAGGGGAAATGAGGGAGAGATTACAAATAACTATTACAAGGAATCCGGATTCTCCAGGCAGTATCTGTCCGTAAACTGGCATAAGTCCTTTTCTCAGGGTCTGTATAAACCCAGGGGTCTGTGCCTACTGGTGTGTTAAGTTTTGTTTGATTGCCTTTGGACAGGCGGGAGGGGGAAGGGAAGATTCGATGGAACAAATAAATTGGAAGGGGTTGGTGATGGATTAAAAATTGAAATCCAAACCTGTCAATGTGTTTATTTGATTTCCACATTGTCCTGCTCCTTTATTTCCACTCTCCTTACCCCCACCTCTAGGCTGACATAAATGATACCCTGATGGCTATTTCAGCTGCTACCCTATGTATCCAGGAAAGCCTGAGCTCCCCAGCTGCTGGCCAACTCCGATTCCCTAATCCCAAAGGGACCAGCTGGTCACAGTTCTCAGGGATGACAGACCCCAAGTGCAAATTTGGTTTCTGCTACCCACAGATTCTGATCATGGTCATATCACTTCTTTCTGTATTGGCCTTAATATTAGCCTCCTACCCTCCCCCACCTCCACTCACACCACCCCAGATGATGGCAAGAAGCATCCTGAATTTCTTGAAAAACTATTCTAGAGCTTCACCTTTTCATTTCCCATTAAAATTACCGGTTCAGACTATAGTCCTCTTGGGGATTAGCTTGATCTTGGGTAGGCCTGTCAGCTCCACTGCTGGCCTAGACAGCTGTTTTGGCATCGGTCACCAAGAGAGAGTGAGCATGACTTAGTGCAGCTCAGCCTGGATGCTGAGTGCATGACCCATTATGAAAACAGCAAAGGTAACTGTCCCACCTCCTATCTAGGGCTTTGCGTGTACCCACAGATACTGCAGGGGTTGAAACTGCATTAGTGGAAGGTAACAACCAGATCCAACCCACCTGGAGTTCAATACCAACTCATAACAACCCTGTAGGACAGAGTAGGACTGCCCCATGGGGTCTCCTAGGCTGTAAATCTTCACAGAAGCAGACTGCCACATTTTTCTCACACGGAGTGGCTGGTAAGTTTGAACTTCTGACCTTTAGGTTAGCAGCTGGAGCTTAACCACTGTGCCACCAGGGCTCCCTGACAAAACTGAGAGGTCCCTCAAAATGGGGATTATTATCATGATTTCAAGAAATAGGCATTGATCCCTGCTAAGTACAAGTCAACTTGCTTGTTCTCCCGGCCCTCCCAAGCCAGAAACTCGGTTTGGTGGTCATTACCTGCTCAGTGTCATTAAATTCTCTGGTAATCTGCAGGGATATGTAATTATGCTGTAGTTAGCGATTGTTCACTAAGTAAACCCTTGGTGTAGTTACCATGTAAGTCAACGGTATTTACAGGATATTTTTTCTGCCTGTAACTCAAAGCCTTACCGAAACAAATTGGAATTGCCTTCTGGAGGCCGTTGTTATAAATTACAGACCCAACATCTGTCCACATCTGCAACGTCTAGACAGCCTGTCTCAGCTACAAGAGAGGAGAGAGATGAACGGGGGAAGACGAGGGAGGTGTGAGGAGTGGCAGAGGGAAATCTCAGATTCACACAATTTTTCTCTTCAGAGCTTTACCCAAATGAATCCTGTGCTGACTTTTGAAGTGGACCTGAATCTTCAACAGCCCATTGCCAAGCTCTGGAGAGTTTGAGGCCTGGCCATTACCCGTGGGTGTGTGGGCAATGCAGCCAGTTCCAGCCACTTCAGCTGAGCAGCATCTCTGCCCTGACAGGCTCTCAGAGGTCACAGTGGGGCCCAGAAGACGGGGTTGCAAACACGGAGCCTGGCTATCTGTGGCCTGATCAGGAGAGTTGGCTGCTTCTCCAAACTTCCTCCCTCCCCTCTCCCGCTCCCTGACTCTCACCCCCACCTGGCTTAGCTTTTCCGGGCCAGCCTGGCCAGGCATTCATTTGCCTCCCTTTCCTTTGGTCCCTCTCCTGCACCCATGGTAAGGAGCCTGCCTGTCAGCTGAGTGATTGTATTTTTTTACAGTTCCTAGCACAAACCTTCTCATTTATATGTAAAGCAGCCATTAGTCATAGCTCCGTTCCCACACACTGCCTGATGTACAATCACATTTTGCAGCGGATGAATCTTTCCACACAGCTGCTCTGCTATGAATAATCCGTCTCCAGACCCATAAATCAGAAAAAAATCATGCACCTCGTTCGCCTGATCCTTACACAAAGTCATATATTTTACATGAGGACGAGCTAAATATTCATGAGTCTTAAAGGCTTTTTTCATAGGCACTTGTTGGGGTTGTTTTCTACTATTGGGGGATGCCAAGGTTGTATTTAGGAGAACCAGGGGTTTCAGAGACGAGAGAGAAGAAGAGGAGGGAGAGAGAATCAATGAGTGTGTGTATGCGTGCGTGTGCATGTGCGTGTGTGTGTGTGTGTGTGTGTGTGTGTGTGTGTGTGTGTGTATGTATGTGAGGAGAGGGGGAAGAGAGATTGGTTGAGATTCAAGCTTACCTCTTAGATAGTCTAGGAGTCATGTGGGACAAAGGATGCTCATGTGAGGTCTTAAAAACATGATTAATACTTGTGTACCTGAGCTTTGATCCTGCTCAGAGCCATGGATTTTGCCTCTTTGACCTACAAGGTCATTTCATGAAACTTTGCCCTCTGACCTGTGGAGCAATGAAGTTGATCCTTCTCTGTGTAGGGAGGTACTGGGAGCCCCACCAGGATTTGATCAAAGCAGGATTTAGGGTAAGGGAGGAAAGGTGGGGAAACCAGCAAGTGTAAAGGAAGCCACTTGGATGCTAACAAAACCTCCTCCATACTTAAAGCATCCAGCAGCTTCCTGGTATTTTATTTATACCCCTTCCTTGTTCCAGAGAGCATTTAAGATGACTTTCTTCACTCTGCTTTATCTCAGACATCTGATCTCCCTCCCTTGCTCTACCTCTTTCCACTCACCCACTTAGCCTCCCAGGCCCTGATCACCACCCTCTCCTCTCTCCAAGGCTTCTTGTCAGACTGTGATGCAAGGAATCTGCTCCCTGCACAGCTCAGCAAACTCTCTCCTTCCCCGCAAATGCAAACTCTGACCCCTCCAGGAACCTTCTTCCACTAAGTAGAGGGGAGAGGTTACTTGCCTTGCTGTGCAAGCCCCCACTCCTGCCTTCCCTAGCTAACCCACTCATCATATCAACACCTCTGCTGGCAGGTGCTTTTTCATTTTCTTCTGGCATTCACTCAGCCTTTGTCTGTGTGTTCAGTGGTGCTGTCTGTCTGACTCATTAATGCCATGGTCTACAGTGGTGATGATGATGTGTCCTCACTTCTTTGGATGGGTAGAAGAATTCCTCCTCCTGGATTTCACTGACAAGATGAAGAACATAACCCTAGGCAGAGATTTCTTGGGTTTAGCTCTAGATCTGGAAACACGCATAAACCCTCAGAACCTTTTGCCTTCAGTGGATAGTGATAATGCCTTGAGTTGGAGTAGCTGTCTTCACATGAAGAACTATATCAAAACAGCAATGGCCCCTTGGTGGGGAAAATCATTCGTATTTAACTGATGGGCAAACAGTGGCATAACCTTGGCAAATTACTTTCTCAAAGTCAAATCAAGAGGAGGTGACAGGAAACTGCAAGTACATCTGCGCTAACTTTTGGTAGCATCGAGATCTTTCCACCAGCCCCAGGGCCAAAGGCCAGGGATCAAAATCTTTTCCCATTTCTCTAAGGCCCATGGGTTTACCTACTCTGCTGCCCCTTGCTCTTCCTGCTCTCGACCCACTTTTGCTAAGTTCAGAAAGAATTAAGCCAAAGAGCCGCCAGAGAGAGGAAAAAGTCCAAACAATCACAGATGGCAGACTCGCAAATTTAATTTAAAATCATTCTTTATTATCCAAAATATTAAAATTAAAGCTATAATGCCCAAAGGAAAACACAGATTACAACCCCCAATGTTTCACAGCCTCTTCCTCAGGGGGTCCCAAAAACACAAAGTAAGAATGCGTTTGAAAAGAAAGCAGGAGTGCAGGAGAAAAGAGCCAGCTGTAGATCATTGAGCCAAACATTCGGTGACTGACCCAATCAGCTTCCCTTAAAGCCAAACACCAACTGTTTCATATGCAATTAACGATTGCCCTGGCAAATTAAAGTGCATCAAGTCATCACAGGCGTCAATGAATGAGAAGACACACAGCAATCACAGGTATCTTGTCCCTGGCATCTACATAATGATATTACCAGGCTAATAATCTAGGCTCAGAGATTTAATTCTGCAAAACACCATGCACTAAATATTTATATTCATAAAAAGGCTAAGAAAAAAAAATGCCCATGCGCTGCCTCTAGGCTCCCCATTTATCTAGGATAGGCCGGCTCATTTGCTGGGGTCTCTGGTGGGGGTAAAAGGCATCAGTCAAGTGCCAGTAGAATCCCAGTGTCCTACCCCCCAACTTCACCCTTTGAAGGGGCTCATTGCTGGATTGGGTCTTCAGGGGACAAAGCCCCTCTGGAGATTACAGAACAGAAAAGGAGTTCCCTTCAAGCCCAAGAAAGGGGCAGTGGAACGAATGAGAACGTCTATTCCCCACTCTTTAGTGCAGAAAATCAAAGTCAAGAGAGGGACAAGAGACTGTTATAGCTACCTTTTGCAAATTTCAAATTCTCAGTCACAGATATAATTCCAATTCTTGGTGCTACCATGCCTGAACTGAAAAACTGAAGAATGGAGTCTCTCCAAATAATCATAAATAATGTTGATGGAAAGAAAATGCGTTTTCTTTGGCCTGTTGGATTTGTCTCCATTTCCCCTACTGAAGCCTAATTCTGAGCATACGACCCCTACTCAAATATTCTCACTTCAGAACACTGCTGGGCCTGAGCACCTTCAGCATACCAGGCACCGGACCTAACCCCCACTTGACCTAGTCTGTGTCCTCGAGAGGCTGCCAGAATCACTTCTGTGTCCTTCCTGGAGACTGTTCTCCTCTCCCCTCTGGCGTCTCAATCCCAATTCTTTCAATCCGGGCCCATCTCCCAGGGAGAAAATGCAGATGATGGAGCTTGTCTGTCCCCTGTGCACACCATGACTTGGAGCCTTCGCAACTTTTCCGGAGCTCTGCATATTACAATTCAGATGGGATCAGCTAATAAAAATTACATTGGTTACAATCCAAAAAGATTAACCAGCCTTAAGGGTTTCATGGCTATGCATTACACTTTTCAATTTTCCTACAATTAAGCTACCAACAAATAATATTGACAAATATAAACTGCCAGATCCACTAGCTGAAGCCCTGCCGTGGGAAGGGAGGGTTGTTCTGCGTGTCTGGCCGGTGCCTGCTCATGAGGTCCAGTCTGTGAGTTCTAGCACACTGGGGCATTGACGCTCAAGCTGCACAGGTGGAGAGGCAATGAAGAGTGGTTGCTGGCCTCGCCCCTAAAAAAAAAAAAAAAAAGTAACAATCCTGACTCCTGCCCTCCTGCCACCTCTGAGGGACTTTCCTGGTTTCCACTGATTTCTCAACCTCTTGCCAGAAAAAAATCCATGGGAAGGAGACCTATATTCTCACAAAGCATAACTGTATCAACTCATTAACTCAGTTGGAGCCACAAATCTAGGTCCTCAAATAAATTAGACATAACACTAATGGATTGACACAGTGGCTGCAACAATGGGCTCAAACAAAGCAATGACTGTGGGAGCGGCACAGGACCTGGCAGTGTTTCGTTTCGTTGTACATAGGGTCGCTATGAGTCAGAACCAACTTGACAACACCTAACAACAACAACACTAACAAAATCTGGGGGCAGGTAAGACCAGGAGGCTCAATGGAACCCTCTCCTACACAGATACTGAGAGGTCTATGGGAAGGAAGACTTGTTCCTGTCTGGCTGCCCTGGCATTGAGGAGGGCAAGCAGGGCTGGAGGAAGGAATATTTTGTAAGAGAAAAAGGGTGTCTGGTGGCTGCAAGATCTTTTGGACCCTGTCTGAAAAGTTAAGTCCCAATTACTTTTCCAGTTATTTCTATTACTCAGTGTTGGAGAAGAAGACACCAGAAGGAAGGGCTATGAGAGGAAGACTACTGAAGGGAATAATGATCATTGTTACCATTTAATGAGAGTTTACCATGTGCCAGACACAGGTGGTAAGTGCCTTCACTTATTAACTTATTTGATCCTTGTAATAGTCCTATGAGGTAGATCTATTATCTATCACCATTTTACATATGAGGAAATTGAGGCTTAAGGAAGACAAGTAACTGTCCCAGGAATTGAATCCATATTTTGATTCCAGAGGCTGTGTTCTTAACTACAAAACCCATAAAAAACTGCCAAAGAGTTGTTAAGCATAAAATTTGTTTTTTTAATATACCAAAACCAGTTGCCCTCGAGTCAGTTCCAACTCATGGAGGTCCCATGTGTTTCAGAGAAGAACAGTTCTCCATAGGATTTACATGGCTGTGACCTTTTGAAAGCAAACTGTCAGGTCTTTCTTCCTAGGCACCTCCATGTGGTTTTGAACCACCAACCTTTTAGTTAGTAGCCGAGTGCTTAACCACTTGCACCATCTAGGTAGGGACTCCAGTGTCTTTTTCTATAGTAGGATCTAAGTTCTGACCTGGACTAGAATCAGGACTTCTAGCATCAGAGTTATGCTTACTTTGATAATCCATCTGATCTTCATCAAAATCAACAAACATCTGACAAGAACCCAAGATCTTAGGCCCCATGGGGAAGTGGGACATGGTTCTGTGTTTCTCCGATCATGGTTAGAAGACAATCTTCAACCAAATCATCTGGGAAGCTTCTTAAAATGCACAGTCATGGGCCCCATCCAGTCTCCTTGGTCAGAACCCCTGAATGTGGGCTTCATGAGTCTGCAGTTTAACAAGCTCTCCAGGTGATTCTTATGCATCCAAATGGAAAACCATAGGTATAAACTGTGGATGCTATCCTCAAAAGCAGGGCTTCCAATTGGTTTGGTCCAGTTTGAACCCCTGCTGAGAATTTGCATTTCTAATAAGTTCCCAGGCAATGCTGGTTAGGGACCAATTCTGAGAACCACTAGTAGAGCAGTGGCGCTCAAAATTAGTTATATATAAAAATGACCTGGGGATCTTGTTAAAATGTAGATTCTGATTCAGTATATGTGGGGTGAAAATGCAAATTCTCAGCAGGGGCTCAAACCGGAACAAACCGGTTTAAAGCCCTGCTCAAATGTTTCTAACCAAGGCTAGACTCCCCACCTCAGCATGCAGGCCTTCACAGATCTGACCTGGCTCCCTCACCTTCTCTTCCTCTGACCTCTTCTGTCTTTCATACATGCCGACTGTGGTCCTTTCTCCTTTCTTTGTTCCTAATTCACCCCATCCCCACCCTGACCAATGCTTTCCCCTCCCCTCCCCACCTCCTGAATGTATGTTTTACACATCTGTGCCTTTTTGTTCCTTCCTCAAGGCCCACTCTGGCATGATCTCTCTCTTTGTTTCTCTCTCTTAATGTAATTTTTATTTAAGTATAATAATATACATACAGAAAACTGCACAGAATAAGGTTACAGCTCAATGAATTTTTTCAAAGTGAATACACCCGTGTAGCCAGCATGAAGGCATGGAGTCATCTTTTTTTTTAACACAAATTTAACTCTAAATAGCACTGAAGAATTAGTTAAATCTTTTTCCTCTTAAAGGGGCAGCCAAAAGGGGAACTTGCCCCATACACCACTCTCTAAAGACTTCTCCTTATAGAAGCCTCTTCCCACCACAATTTCTTTCCTTCTTCCCTTGTTTTCTTTCCTTTCACAAATATTTATTGAGCACCTACCACACTCGGTGCTGGGGTGATAAAGAGGATCCAAATAAACCTGGCTCCTGCTTTCATGGCACTTCCAGTCTCATGGAGGAGACAAATGAAACACAGTAAGTAAGCAAGTAAACAAGTAAGCAAACAATAATTACAAACTGTGATGAATGCAATGCTCTGAAGGGGCTCACTGGGTGTGCTCTGATGCCTGAAGGGTGAAAAGGAACCAGCCATGGGAGAGAAGAAAAGAGCAGTTTGGGCAGGAGGAACAGCACGGGCAAGGGCTCTAAAGTAGGACATGACTTGGCTCCTCTGACTTTGGTGGCCTCTCTGCCAGTGAGGCCTAGTGGTGCAATGGTTAAGCACTTGGCTGCTAACCAAAAGGTTGATGGTTCGAACTCACCCAGTCTCTTCGTGGGAGAAAAACCTGGGTTTCCAAGGCTGTAATCTTTACGAGAGCAGATTGCCAGTCTTTTCTCCTGTGGAGCCACTGGGTGGGTTTGAACCACTGACCTTTCAGTTAGCTGCCAAGTGCTTAATCATGGTGCCATCAGAGCTCCTTCCTGTAAAGACTACAGCCTAGAAAACCCTACGGGACAGTTGTACTCCATCACACAGGGTTGCTATGAGTCAGAATCAGCTCAGTGGCACTTAACAACTGCAGACTCCTCTTTCCACCTTCAGAATCTCTTATTTTCTATCAGCAGCTTTCAGCTCTGTCTGCCTCTCTTTCTACAGAGAAATCTACCATCCTCTCTCCTTCAGTATAATAAAAGTTCATCAACACAAACCTGGGATTCCATAATGGGTGGAGAAGCGGGAAAAAATGTGCATTTGTACTTTGACTTTTTTTTTTTGGTCACAGAAATGTTTGAGTAGAGTTGATCCCGCTCAGTCTTTGGAATCAATTCTCAGTCAGTCCTCAATAGAGTTGTCCTCGAACCAAGTCTACAGGAAGCCTCCGAGCTACCTCCTTTCTCTGGTTTCTCACAGTTATTACTGGGAATATCACAATGGAGCTCTGTTCAGGAGCTCAGCGGTATAGAATCAAGAAGTCTCATCGATGGCCTTAGAAGCTGGACCCTGCTTTGTTTCCTGGCACTGATACCTCTGGCATTGAAGCAGGGGGTTGCGGGCACAGGGGGTGCAGCACAGTTCATGACCCAAAGGATTTGGCTGTGAGCCAGTCAAACTCTCACAGAGTAGTGATGAGTTGAATAAAAACATTTTACCTACTACCACCACAAAGAGGCGTGGAGATTCAAGAGTGGCCCCTGGGCTCTGTCATCTAGCTTCTCCTCTTGCCCATGTCACAGTGTTGGGCCTCATGCCCTCTGACACTACAGGGAGACAGAACATCCACTTCCCTTTGCCTCTTCACGGTCTTTCCTACCTCCACCCCAACCCATCCTCAGATTTCCTTTCAATCCTGTCTTCTAAGGTCTGGTTCCTTCTCTGAAGGTCTCCCTCAGTCAGATTCCCTGACAGGTGACTGAATTGGAGAGAATGTGGGGAGGTGAGCCCCACAACAAGATAATTAGATCTCTCAAAAGCCCAGCTTTACAATCCAGTATTATGTGATTCTTGTTAAATATTCATAAATATTGTGAATTCCTGTTGAATTCCTCATGTCCACAGCTGAAGGCAAATTAGAAAACAAAACAAAACTACTCTGCCATAGTTAGATTCAAGTTTAGGCCTTATTATGGATTGAATTGTGTCTACCAAAAATATGTGTTGGAATCCTAACCCCTATATCTGTGGAAAGGAGCTCTGGTGGCACGGTGGTTAAGTGCTTGGCGGCTAACCAAAAGGTTGGTAATTGGAACCCACCAGCTGCTCCGCAGGAGAAAAATGTGGCAGTCTCTCCCTTAAAGACTCAAAAAAAAAAAAAAAAACCAAACCCACTGCTGTCAAGTCAGTTCCAACTCATGACTCATAGTGACCCTACAGGACAGAGTAGAACTGTCTCATGGGGTTTCCAAGGAGTAGCTGGTGAATTCGAGCTGCCGACCTTTTAGTTAACAGCCGAGCTCTTAACCACTGTGCTACCGGGGACCCCCTTAAAGATTACGGCTTTGGGAATCCTATGGGGGTAGTTCTACTCTGTCCTGTACGGTCATTATGAGTCAGAATCCACGCAATAGCGAAGGGATAACTGCAGGTGTAATCCCATTTGGAAACAGGGTTTTTCTTTGTTATGTTAATGAGGTTATATCAGTGTAGGGTTAAATCACTTCTGAGGCATAAAAAGAGCAGATTAGGCAGAGACAAGCTGGCACAAATGGAGGAATACAGATGTCACTTGGAGATCGTGGAGATTGCCAAGGAACTGAGGAACACTGAGGCTAGAGAAGCTGAGATAAGAATTTTCTCCCAGAACTGAGAGAGAGAGAGACCCTTCCCCCTAGAGCTGGTGCCCTGAGTTTGGACTTCTAGCCTCCTGAACTGTGAGGAAATACATTTCTGTTTTTTAAAGCCACTCACTTGTGGTATTTGTGTTACAGAAGCACTAAGCAACTAAGACAGGTCTCAAACCCAAATTCTGGCAAATGAGTCTTTGTTGTGTCTCCTGTGGGCCTGAGTCCTTGACAGGACTCTCTGTCAAGTCCTTGTCATCATCATCATCACCATCTAACATTATAGAGTCCTTACTACGAGCTGGATCCCAGGAAAAGTATTTTACATGGATTGACTCCTCCTAGTCTTGGTAACCCTGAACCAGGACAGGGGTTCACACTGTCAATCTTCAGGACTTTGCTGCACTGGAACCAGAAGGGAGAGCCCAGGGACTGCCTATAAAGTTTAAATAGGTTGTTCTCTGACAATCAGGACATGTTTGGGACAGTTCTTTGACAGTTTGGGACTGTCGTTATTGTTGTTGAGTGCCGTGGAGTTGGTTCTGACTCATAGCAACCCAATAAAACTGACCCATAGGGTTTCCAAGGAGTAGCTGGTGGATTTGAACTGCTGACCTTTTGGTTACCAGCTGAGCTCTTAACCACTACACCACCAGGGCTCCAGTTTGGGACTAGAGAGTAGCATTCAGTCATGCATCCATATAATAACTATGTTCAGGAGTGCTAGCTTAGGGTAAAAAAATTCTGTGCTCAGGAAAGCTTTAAGATCAGAAATTAGTACAGTTTTAGGACGTTACATATTCCATGCTACTGAAATATTTATGGATGAAATAACATATCTCAGATTTGCTTCCATATAATACAGAGGAGAGGGGAAGAAGTGGATGGGAGTACGCATGAAGCAAAAGTGGCCACAAGTCAATATTTTTGAAGCTGGGTAATGAGTAAAAGTAGATTTATTATATATTATTCTCTTTACCTTTCTATATGTTTGAAATCTTATATAATTGAAAAGTTAAATGCACACATACATTCGATGTCTTCTTTCTCGTGTGTGTGTGTGTGTGTGTGTGTGTGTGTGTGTGTGTGTTTCTTTTAGGTGTTTTCTTTTTCTTGGTTGTTTTGTTATTGTTTCTGAAGTAAGATGGTTTTTTGAAAATGCCAGCCTGTTTTAGCTGTGGTAATGCCAAATAAGTTGAATGAGTTTCATTTGCATTTAAGCAAGTGAGAAAAGGACAGTCATGGATTCCTAGGATCCAGATGCATTGGTGGTAGTAGGCAAAATCGTGGGAGAATCCCAAGAAGACAAATATTCTGGGATAGGGACTCGAAGCTTCTTTGTATAGCTGTCCCAGCTCCCTCCTCCACACTGCTGCCCCTCCTCAGAGTTGTTCCTCTCCAAAAATGTCTCTTGATACACAGAGGATATTACATTTAATATAAGGGGTAATTCTCTGACATTAAAGTCTTGCCTTTCCTCCACCTCCTGCCCCAGTCTGCTCCCAGACCTCCTTGAGATTGACAGTTTTGCTGTCTGGCTTTCTCTGTTTGCCTGTTGTGGAAGCTCTTTCCAGCTGAAAATCCCTGTGGATTTTTTCCTGGTGCCTGTTTCTGGGACCTTCCTGAATCACCTGCCCTACCCTGTGGGTCTGTTCAGCTTCCAAATCTCCTCCATTCCTAAACTGGTCCTGTGCTGGAATCTTCTATTTGTCCCTCCATAGACATACTCCATCCTTTTCCACCCTGCTCTGGACCCTAGGGGTTAAACCTCTACTAGACTGCATCACAGTATCTTTTGCCCTTGGGCTTCTGTTTGTGTTTGGCCAACAAGATATACAAAAGGATTAGAGGGCCAGAGGAGAGTGATGTTGAGGTATGAATTCTTCCAGATACCTCCCTGTTGGGTTGCTGTGGAAGGGTTGCAACCTCTTTTGAAGGCCATAGCTCTTGTCAAGTGGTCTCTCCCTATAGCTACCTTCTCAGGGTATTTGTAGCCCTCCCCTTGATCCTTCAGGCCTAGGAGTGCCATGGCGCTCTGCTGTTGCTAAACCTGTTGCCTTCAAGTTGATGACAACTCATGGCATCCCCACGTGTATTCGAGTAAAACTGGGCTCCATAGGGTTTTCAATGACAGATATTTTGGAAGTAGATCACTAGGTTTTTCTTCTGAGGTGAGATGGACTTGACCACCAACCTTTCAGTTAGCAGTTGCATGTTAACCATTTATACCACCAGGAACTCCTTGCTGTTACTAGTCCAGGTGTATGAAGTGTCCCTTCTTGGTTTCCCTAAATCCCACCCACATCTTTGTAAATAGGCCCTTAATTAAACACTCCTCAAATAACCAAGCTTACCTGTGACTGGGACCCTGACTGAAATAGGCCCATACTATTGCCAAGAGAGTCCTGGTTAGTATGTGTTCTTCTGTTTTGTTTTTTCTATAAAATGAAAGAGGGCCCTGGTGGCATAGTGGTGAAGAACTTGGCTGCTAAACAAAAGGTTGGGAGTTCAAATCCACCAGCTACTCCTTGGAAACCCTATGGGGCAGTTCTACTCTGTCCTATAGTGTCGCTATGAGTTGGAATTGACCCAATAGCAATGGGTTTGGGTTTTGTTTTTGTTTTTGTTTTTTAAATAAAATGGAAGAAGGATCCTTGGTGGGGCAGTGGTTAAGCACTCAGCTGCTAACCAAGAAGTTGGCTGTTCAAGCCCACCAGCCACTACTCAGGAAAAAGATGTGGTCATCTATTTCCGTAAAAGATTTACAGCCTCAGAAACCCTATGGGGGCAGTTCTGCTCTGTCCTATAGGGTCATTATGAGTTGGAATTGACTCAACGGCAACGGGGTGTTTTTGTTTTTGTTTTTGTTTTATAAAATGGAAAGCGTTTTGAAGACAGGGCCTCTCTGCAGAGTCATAGGCACATAAAAACCCATGGCTGTCAAGTTGATTCCGACCTGTAGTGGAAAAGAGTAGAACTGTCCCATAGGGTTTCCACTGAGTGCCTGGTAGATTCGAACTGCTGACCTTTATGGTTAGCAACTGTAGCTCTTAACCACTATGCCACCAGGGTTTCTGATAGGTATATGGCGACCTTTTAATACTCACTGATAGAACTAATCCTGGTCCTGAACACCTCTTCCTCAAGTGGTGTTTTTGGGAGGGAGGGGAATCAAATGAAATTAACTTCAGATGATGCAAATATCTGGCACATGATAGCAGCCAGATAAAGGAAACCATCAACTAGAAAGACTGGTAGTGGTGAGGTCAGGAGAGAGGCTAGTTAAAGAGAAAGCCAGTACTAAAGCCTGCAAAATAAAGTCTGGTAGATGCTATTGGTCAAACAGTGTCTGACAAATTTAAGCCCAGAAATCATGGAAAAGATAGCTTTGTAGCTTTGTCAGCACAAATGGCTGAAACCTGATAAATCTCTCAAACTGGGAAAAACATGCAGCAAATATATGAAGTATATTTTTATAATCAAAGTAAATATTCTTTTTGTTTGCTTAGACAAAAGTTTCTGCTTTGAATGCTACTTTTAATAAATAAGAGATACCGTCACTGCATTTAGGCTCTGGACTTAGATGACTTGGAACGGAATCCTGGCTCCATGACTGTAGCAGACACTGTCATGCTCCAGCCCATATCCCCAAAGCGCCAGTTACCATTTTTGTGCACACCAGTTCGTCAAGTGCTGCTTTCACTCTCAACAGCCAGCACTTGCAGTCTTGTTGTCTGAGGGCCACCCTCCGGTTGCTGGATCCCACTTTGCCTGCATGCCTGGAGAGGTGGACACACCTGGCAATTTACATCTACTCCCGAGTCAGCCTTAACCAATGGCTGATATGTGTGGGAGGTATAAATACTCAAGCTAGCCTGAGATGTGACTGTACTGTCTCCAGAGTACATCTGTGGGATCCAGCCAAGGTGTCTTCTGAGGGACTTTGCTTGGCATTTTATTCTTGCTTGACCTCCTTCCCTATCCTGTCCCACTCCTCCATTCTCCTTCAGGTTTTACTTGGGAATGCTTCTTGAAAAACCACTTTTTCATAAAAATCCTTATCTTAGTGTCTGCTTCTGAGGAACCCAACCTATGACAACCACTTGGCCCATTTAAGCTATGGGCCAAGAGGCTAAGTTAACTACTAGAACTCCAGCCACCAAGTCTATGCTCCAGGCTGGCAGTAGGAGGATGCTGTGGAAGACAAAATGATACTCCCTCCTTTTTAAGGATACAATTTAGAAGTCCAATGAAAGCATTATGTTATATCTCATTGGTAGCTGGGTGATCTTGGGCAAGTTACTTAACCTCTTATGTCTTATTTCCTCGTTAGTAAAATGGGGGCAATAATAGTTTCTATCTCATTGGGCTGCTCTGGAAATTCATATAAAACCCTTAGAACAGCACCTGGCACGTATGTTAGCAATTAATAGCTCTAAATTTCACATAATTTGCATATACAGTCAAGATGGGTTCAGTTGCACCTTCCCCGTCCTGAACTATTTAGTCTTAAAACCATTATGTAGGGCAGAGCAAGGTTGATGTCCATGCTGAGAAGTGGTCTGGCATGGGGTGTTGGAGCCCAGATGGTATGGTGAGGGCATCTATGTGGAGGAGGGAGCTAGCAGCAGTCATCAGAGACTGGTTACATACGTACCCCATTGCCGTTGAGTCAGTTCCAACTCCTGGCGGCCCCATGTGTTACAGAGTAGAACGGTTCCATAGGGTTTTCTTGGTAGTAGCAATCTTTACAGAAGCAGATTGCCAGGCCTTTCTTCCACAGTGCTGTTGAGTGGATCCAAACTACCAATGTTTAGGTTACGTACATACACATATTTCCTAGCTCTGCCCGCTGAGAGGGCCTTGGAGAGACAATACCCAGTAACAATGAACACACTTAATGCTCACATCTTAGCTTCTAAATACCATTCTCTACTAAAAGGAATCTGTGTTCCTTGGAGAAATGGCTGATTTCAGGACTGGGACAGAGAAAGTACAAGACGAACCTAGAACATTTTGTGCCATCTTGTACTTTCCCTGTCCCAGTCCTCGAATTTGTTATGCAGCAATGGATAATTAATACAGAGGCATAACCTGGGAAGTTTGACCTAAATCCAGTTAGATTTTATCTGTGTTTTGGAACATTCTAAGTTTTTTGTGTACATGTAAATAGTTTATCAATGAAAAACATGCATACAGAAAGCATAAGTGTATAGCACGATGAATTAATAGCTCTAAATTTCACATAATTTGCATATACGGTCAAGATGGGTTCTGCCCACGTCCAAAGAAAGTCTTGGCAATCTGCTTCTTTGAAGTCATAGCCTTGAAACCCTACGGAGCACAGTTCTACCTGCAACATATGGGGTTGCCATGAGTCAGAATCAACTTGATGCAACTGGTTTGGTTTTTTGGCAATAGCCTATGGACCAGCGATTATGATCTTAGGTATTATTCCCAAAGATATTCTCAGTCAGGGGACATGCAGGAGATTGATGCCTGTAGCACTATCTGGGGAATTGGGAACTGGAGGCTTTGCTGGGAGAGTGGATAGGTAAAATGTGGGGCATACATCCCATCAGACTACTATGCGGCAGTTAAAAGCAACAGGTTAGAGGTACACAAGGTAACAGGAATGGATCTTAAAACCATGACTGCTGTTTTTGTTCTGTGTCATCAAGTCTATTCTGACTCATATTGACCTTATATGACAGAGTAGAACTACCCCATAGGCTTCCTAGGCTGTAATCTATCTTTATGGGAGCACATTGCCAGGTCTTTTCTCCCTTGGAGCTGCTGGTGGGTTTGAACCTTTCCGTTATAGCTGAGAACTAAACCATTATGCTACCAGAGCTCCTTAAAACCATGGGTACTGGGAGCAAAAAGTATGAAACATAATGAGATATATAAAACAATATTACATTTGTGAATTAAAAATACAGCGCACAAAACAATATCTTATTTTGCAAGAACCATACAAACAGAAAGATAAACATTGCCTGTAGCAGGAGGGGAAAAGGAGAGGACTATTGTGATAAAAGGGAATAAATAAATAAATATTTATTAGAAGATTAATTTTTTTTTCCTGATTTGATTTATTTTATTGTGCTTTAGGTGAAAGTTTACAGCTCAAGTTAATTTCTCATACAAAAATTTATACACATGTTGTTTTGTGTCATTAGTTGCAATCCCCACAATGTGACAGCACACTCATCCCTTCCAGTCCAGGTTTCCTGTGTCCATTCGACCAGTTCCTGTACCTTCCTGACTCATCATCCTGCTTTTGGACAAGAGTCCCATTTGGTCTTACATATCTGATTAAACTAAGCAGCACATTCCTCACATATATTGTTTCTTGTTTTATAGTCCTCTCCAATCTTTGACTGAAGAGTGGGCTTCAGGAATGGCTTCAGTTTTGGGTTAACAGTGCATCTGGGGGTCATAGTTTTGAGGTTCCTACAGTCTCTGTTAGATCATCAAGTCTGGTCTTTTTAAGTGCATTTGAATTCTGTTCTACATTTTTCCCCCTGTCTGTCCAGGACTCTCTGTTGTGCTTCCTGTCAGGACAGTCATCAGTGGTAGCTGGGCACCATCTAGTTCTTCTGGTCTCAGGCTGGTGGAGTCTCTGGTTCACATGGTTCTTTAGTCCTTTCGGCTAATATTTTCCTCAGGTCATTTGTTGATGTATCTTAGACGGCTGCTAGAAAGCTTTTAAGACCCCAGATGCCACTCATCAAAGAGGGTTGTAGAACATTTTCTTAACAGACTTTGTTATGCCAATTGACCTAGATATCTCCCAAAACTATAGTCTCCAGGCCCTAGCCCCAGCTACTCTGTCCCTCAAAGTGTTTGGATGTGTCCAGGAAACTTCTCAGCTTTTGCTTTGGTCCAGTTGTGCTGAATTCTCCTGTATTGTGGGTTGTCCTACCCTTCACCAAAGTTGATCCTTGTCTACTATCTAATTTGTGATTTTCCCTCCCTCTCCCTCCCCACCCTCGTAACCATCAAAGAATGCTTTTTTCTGTGTTTAAATCTTTTCCTGAGTTCTTGTAATAGTGGTCTCGTACAATATTTGTCCTTTTGTGACTGACTTACTTCACTCAGCATCATACCCTCCAGATTTATCCATGTTGTGAGATGTTTCGCGGATTCATCATTGTTCTTTACCTTTGCATAGTATTCCACTGTGTGGACATACCAAAATTTGTTTATCCATTCATCTGTTGATGGGCATTTAGGTTGTTTCCATCTTTTTGCTATTGTGAATACTGCTGCAATGAACATGGGTGTGCAAATGTCTATTCATGTGACGGCTCTTATTTCTCTCGAGTATATTTCTAGGAGTGGGATGGCTGGATTGTGTGGTATTTCTATTTCTAGCTTTTTAAGGAAGTGCCTAATTGTTTTCCAAAGCGGTGGTACCATTTCACATTCCCACCAGCAGTGCATAAGTGTTCTAATCTCTCCACAACCTCTCCAACATTTGTTATTTTGTGTTTTTTGGGTTAGTGCCAGCCTTGTTGGGGTGAGATGGTATCTCACTGTCGTTTTGATTTGCATTTCTCCAATGGCTAATGATTATGAGCATTTCCTCATGTGTCTGTTAGCTACCTGAATGTCTTCTTTGGTGAAGTGTCTGTACATATCCTGTGGCCATTTTTAAATTGGATTGTCTTTTTGTTGTTGAGGTGTTACAGTATCTTGTATATTTTAGAGATTAGATCCTTATCGGATATGTAGTAGCCACAATTTTTTTCCCAATCTGTAAGTTCTCTTTTTACTCTTGGTGAAGTCTTTCGATGCGCATAAGTGTTTGATTTTTAGGAGCTCCCAGTTATCTAGTTTCTCTTCTGGTATTTGTGTATAGTTAGTTATGGTTTGTATACTATTTATGCCATGTATTAGGGCCCCTAGTGTAAAAGTAAGATTTAAATTGAACCTTGAGAGATGAGTAAGAAGAAGGGGGAAAGGGAAATCTTCCAGAACTACAAGATGACTAACCTAAGCTAAGCCAAGGAAACAGGAGTGTGCTGAGAAGATAGATGAGGTTGTGGGTGGGGCATATAGAAGCAAAATGGGGAAAAAGGCTGGATACAAAGGATGGGACACTATTATGAAGGTCTTAAGAGTACACAAAGGAATTTAAACAATGCTAAAGGAGATAAGAGAGACATAAAGGGATTGAGCAGGAAAGAAATGTGATAAACGTGAAGTTTAAAAGATATTATCAGATGAGATGAAAGAGCCTGGAAGTCAGAGAACTAGACTGGAGGTGAATAGGGTGAACTAAGCAAAAAAGATGATAGTCTGGAACACGCTGGCATTGTGGGTGGGGTGGGAGCTGGAAGAGACATTTGATGGATTCCTGGCTGAATACAGACTCTCATAGACAAGGATGAGTCAAAGAGTACTCTGAGGTCTTAAACCAGGAGAGAGGAAAAAAAAAAAGAAATCCAGTAGTAGCTGTGATTTCTCATACTGACAGTCCAGTTTTCCAATAAAATGGAGCTTTAAGGGTTCTAATGATTTGGTATTCTCCTCGAGCAACTGTGCCATAAATGGGCTCATAGGTGCGTATAGTTTAGAGTTGGCAGAGACCTTTGTTTTCCAGATGAGGAGAGGGCCAGAGAGGTGGGTTAATTGCTCAAAGTTAACCAATTAACTGGTGAAAGTATGGGCTAGAATCAGGCTTCTTAACTCCCAGCCTAATCATCCTTTCTAAACCATGTTGGACATGAGGGGTTTGAAAATCAAGACAATTCAGATTTGCATTTCTTGGGCTTGCCTGATCATGACTGATCAACTTTAAGGAAAGAGGATTTATCCTATCCATAGTCAACCCCTGCTAGGTCAGTTTCATTCCACATGCATATGAGCTGTTTAGCTGGTTGGGCTTCTAAACAAAAAGTCCTTAAGTTTGTTTTACTAATTCTCATCTCCACATGACTAAACAAAGTGAGGACTGTCACTGACTGCCAGCCTCATCAGGCAATATTTTCATACTCCTTTATGAATAACAAAGTAAAAGAAATGACTTATTGACAGTATAGAATTTAAAAGGTCTTAACCTTCCACCCAAACCGAAACTCCCTAGACTATCTCTGAAAGATAGTCATCCTGCCTCTAAATGTTTTCAGGAATGGGGCAGTCCATTCCTTTGTCATGCCAGCTCTAATTACTAGAAAAAAGTTATTACTGTAAATTAGCGATAATAATACCTATTTTTCAGAGTTACTATGAATACTAAAAAAAAACAACAACAAAACAAACCCGTTGCCAGCAAGTCGATTCCGTCTCATAGCGACTCTGTAAGACAGAGTAGAACTGCCCCACAGGGTTTCCAAGGAGCGCCTGGTAGATTTGAACTGCCAGCCTTTTTGGTTAGCAGCTGAATTCTTAACCAGTACACCACCAGGGTTTCTACTATGAATGTTAGGGATTACAAATGTAAAATGCCCAGGATAGTGCCTGGCACAAAGAGGTAATAAAGAGATAGCTGTTCTTGTTATTATTATCTCACCCACTGATTCTAGTTTGCTCCATGGAGCTACATACATATACTTTAAAACAGTCTTTCAAATACTTGAAGTTAATTGTCATATTATTCCTATGTGTTCTTTTTTTAGACTAAATATATCCATCAGTATTTTCTTTCTTGGACTTCCCTCCTTTTGGCTATGCTCCTGCATGTGATATTTGTACAATGTGGTGCTCATAACTGAACAAGGAACTCTAAATGTAGTCTGGATGCTTCAAAACAGAGTAAGACCATAAGCCTTTTTGGCCTAGATACTACTTCTCCTCAAGCTGCCTATGGTTCCTTTAGCTTTTGTGGCAACCATGTCACATTACTGCCTTTGGCCTAGGAAAATTCCCAGGTCTTTTTTCACATGAATTTTAAGTCTCCCCCATTTTACACTTGTGTAGAACTTTTTTTCAAACATAAGTGCAAAACTTTATATTAATGGAAAGCCTATTATGTATCAGATATTGTGCTGAGTTCTGTGGACATAGGGATGAGTAGGACAAAGCATCAACACATTAAAAATGTAAGCTCCACAAGGGCAGGGGCTGGGTCTGTCATGTTCACTACTGAATCCCCATTTCTTGGCATGATGTCTGCACACAGTTATGTGCTTAATATTTGTTGAATAAATAACTGAATAAAATATTTACAATGGAGATTTTTCTTATAAGTGAAAAGGCATTTCTCTAATTCACTTATTTTTATAAATTCAGATACTTTACAAGTCTATCATAATCCCACTTTTAGCTTAAACCTAGACTTTTTCCTCCTACGGTAATCCAGTTTCCAAAATAGACTCTAATTGTTTCTTTCGAGGCCAAAGAAAATATTCACGTGCTTTATCTGCTGGGTGGCCATTATATTCCACCATTGAAGGCCTTTTGTAAGCAAGTACCTGTTTGACCCATAATGCACTGCTTATATCCCAGGGTTAGCACTGGCAAACCATGGCTTCTGAGCCCTAAATACCTGAGAATTTTCTGAGCTGAGATCTATCTGGCTCTGTTTTTCTGTGGAGGAGAATAGGTCTCTCGGGAGAAGTGTGGGGAGCTAGCTTAGGAGGGGAGCTAGCTTAGGAGGACCTTGAAATTCTGCATTGGTCTTGTGAGGTGTTGCCAGGCACGCATAGGCCCAGTGCCTCTGTGTCACAAACCCTCTGTCAGAAGTTAGATATATGGAATTTGGGGATGACTGGTTTCCTAAATTCAGAATGGATTAAACTTCAACATAAAGAAAACTAAAATCCTCACAACTGGACCAATAAGCAACATCACCATAAATGGAGAAAATATTGAAGTTGTCAGGGGTTTTACTTGGATCCACAATCAACACAGCAGTCATGAAATCAAACGATGTATTGCATTGGGCAAACCTGCTCCAAAAGCTGTCTAAACTGTTAAAAAGCAAAGACGTCATTTTGAGGACTAAGGTGTACCTGACCCAAGCCATGATCTTTTCAATTGCCTCATATGCATGCAAAAGCTGGACAATGAATAAGGAATATCAAAGAGGAATGATGACTTTGAATTATGGTGTTGGCAAAGAATATTGAGTATACCATGGACTGCCAGAAAAATAAACAAATCTGTCTTGGAAGAAGTACAGCCAGAATGCTCCTTAGAAGCGAGGATGGAGGATGGAGAGACTGTCTCCAATACTTCGGTCATGTTATCAGGAGGGACCAGTCCCTGGAGAAAGACATCATGCTTGGTAAAGTAGAGGGCCGGCGAAAAAGAAGAAGACCTTCAACGAGATGGATTGACACAGCGGTTGCAACAACGGGTTTAAGCTTAGCAACGACCGTGAGGATGGCGCAGGACCAGGCAGTGTTTCCTTCTGTCCTACAGAGTGTCGTACATACTGTTGCAACGAGTCGGAACCGATTCCACAGCATCTAACAACAAGTTCCCTAAAACCACAGTTAGGGAGGCCCTAGGACCCCTGAGTCCTCTCACAGTTTTTCCCAGTATTTGGGCTACAGGTGAAGTACTGGTCGCCATCTTGACATCGAATGTCAGGCAAGCTGCAATTGGCGTCGCACGGTAACCACGGAGACACCAGTGCGCTCCCCCTTGCCCCCCTTCCCATCCCTAGAGGCGGTAAACTACAATTCCCATCAGCCAATTAGCCCTGGTTCACCGAGAGTTGTCTAGACTTGACTTGTTTGCAACGGCGACCCTGCCGCAGTGAACCGCGGGAGTCGCAGTTCGCGGTGAGGTCTCACTTTTTTCTGCGGGAGGCTCCAGAAATACAAATCCCGTGAGCCAGCAGGCTGACGCATGCGCATGGAGTGGTCTATCCTCGCTGGCTCACTTGCCAGGGCCTGAGAGTTAAGAGGGGGCGGGGTGAAGGAAGAGGAGGCGGGATCCGGGCGCTGCGTTGGCTGCGGCCTGGCACCAAGGGGGCGGCCCCGACAGAGAGCAGACCCAGCGGCCCCCGGCGATTATGGACCCTGCTGAGGCGGTGCTGCAGGAGAAAGCGCTCAAGTTTATGGTGAGGAGAAGATGCAGGCCCGGGAGCGGTGGAGGCGGTGGCGTTGGCGGCGTCGCTGAGGCTCGGGTCTGCGCCTCCACTCTGCTGGGGGAGGGGGACAGTGGGACCCCGGGCCGAGGCCAGCGGCGGGGGCGGCTGAAGGGACAGGACCGGAGCTCCGGGGAGGCCGGAGGGAGTTGCAGAGCGAACCCGGGGGTGGGGGCAGCAGCTCCGCCATCTTGTGGATGAGAGGCCAAGTGACAGCGGGAGCTTAATCCGGGAGGGGTCTCTGGGCGGCGCGCGGGGCTGTGGAGGGAAAGGGGCGTGGGGACAGTTACTGTAGAGCGTAGGAAGCCCGGAGGATAGACGCCGAGAGGCCGCAGGCAGGGCCCTCCTGGTGTCAGGGTTACGGGTAAGGCCTGGAGAAGAGGTGCATTCAGGAGTGGGCAAGGGGAGCGCGGCATAGTGGGAGGACAGATATTGGAAATAGGAGGGAAACGGGCAGGGCTGAATGCAGATGGATCTAAGGGTGGACGAGGGAGAGCCAAGGCTGGTGGGAGACTCGTAGTTTTGTAGAATGAAGAGGGAGCTAGCCTTTGCCTTGAGGGTGGAATCCCAGCTTGGCCAAAGTAATATTGACAAACTCTGGAAAGGAAGAGGCCTTACTTTGGAAGATAAGGAACTGGGATGGGGACTTAGGGCCATGGTAATAGTCTCTGGGAAAGAAGGGTGGTGTTGACTGAGCCAGAATTACAAATGTCAGGAAAAGGGATACATGCCCTACTTTGATAGGAGAGGCTAAATATTGTAGTGAGGACGAGGTGATGAAGAGCTGGAGCCTGATTGGTCCTGGAAACTCGGGTATAGGAGATTGAGGGCAAAATTAATATCTAATAGGTTAAAACAAAACAAAATTTAGAGCTAACTTGTGGAGGTAGTGAAGTGTAGGGACGAGGTGCTGTATCACTTTCTGGGAAAGAAAGGGCCATGGAGATTAGAATTGCAAAGACCTGTAAGAAGTGATGAGATCAGAGGAGAAATTCAGGACATAAAAGGGGAAATGTGAGTAGTGGGGATTGAGAGGAAAGTCAGGATTGGTGGTTACCCATCAGTTTTAGGAGTGAGCATGGATTGGATTTCTTGGGCACGTTTAAACTCCTTGGAGCCTGTTTCTTAAACTTTGTATCATGCCTTTCTCGTGCTGTACTTATGTTTGGCACACTTGTATAGTCTGATATTCGATGCTTTTAATCTGATGCTTCTTGTATATCCTAGGTGTAAAACCTGACTTCGTGGTGACAATAAAGAATGATGGGATGCATAGACTTCTAGTTTAACAGGTGGCCTTAGGGACATTGGTATTATTTGCAGTCAAGTCTTGCTTTCTTTTTCAAAAGTAATTTTAAGCTGTCACTCCAAACCTTATCCCTTTGTTAGGTAGTTATTACTTTGTGTCTTTGTTTGAAATACTGTAACAACTTTCAAATCAGTAAACATGGATATTAACCTAATTGAGTTTAGGCTTTAAACTGCCCCACTTACAAAAATACTTTTCAAGAGGCTGGTCAAATTTATTGAAACTTTATTTTGTATTAGTGCTTTCAAAAACACCTAAGTAAAGTTTGACTGGATCAAAAACAAAATCCCATTAAGCCTGAAGAAAGTTCTTGAGTTTCTGCCTAATTTTGAAATCCTAAAATATTAAGAAGAGACTTTGAATTTTTTTGGATTTTAGAAATTAGAGGAAATTGTTTTATCTCTATAGCCAGCTTCTAGATTCAGTTTAAGTCAGAAAAGTGGCAACTGCTTATTTTCGTTTTCCTATTTAGAGGGTTGAATGTTAATCCTAGTCCTGACACTTGTGTCAGATTTATGGAATAATGTTATTTACAGATCATAAAGAGGCATTATGAGATCATCTTCTTTACTCCCCATTAGACCTTAGCCTAGGAACATTCTCAACTACTTGATCTCTGCTTTGTACCAGTAAGTTATGTTTTGATAATGGTCTCCTAATTGAGTTAAATTGGACCTGAAGATGGCCATTGTAGAAGTTTCCAGCTTTTGGGGGTCACACATTATTAAATGTTGAGTCAGTCTCCTTAGGGAGAAGCCAATTCTTTCTTTAATTTTAGTTACTTTCATTTTTGACCTTGCCTGCTATTGTGGTTGCTGTTTGAGAAAAGGCCAACTGGAAGAGGGTCACCAAGAATGACACCTTAATAACTGATGCAGAGAACAGAGAGCCAGAGACTTCGTATTCTCTTTCAGCTCAATAACAGTCTTACTATGAATCTAAGTAAGTCACAACCTCCCTTTGGTCTCATTTACCCCACTATAACATGTCTGTTAATTCAGAGTGCACTTTGGGTTAGAAAGATATTTTATTTGCTCTTGAACCAAGTAATTAGTGTACAGTACACATGGAAGGGCTATCCTTTAATCAAATTGAAATTTTTATAGTATTTGGCTGTTTTTTGCCTTACTCCTCTCAGTTGTGAATTGCTAGTGGCAACTTTTGTATAGATGCCTTGATTTCCATAGTTTAAAAAAAATGTGTAATTTGTTTAAAATGCCAACGTGAAATGAATACTCTCTTTACTGGTTTTACTCATTACCACATTGATGCAGTGATTTGATTAGGAATTTTACAGTAAAATCTTATTAATGAGACTGCTAATTCAATTGACCGCAATTCACACATGGTCTATACTTAAAGCTTACCTTTAGTTACTTGTGAAAAAGAGATTAAGCAGAACATTTCAACTTCTAAAAACAAATTATGTTAATTAAAGAAGTGGTTTACAGTGAGTAACCTCTATGCTAATGTCTCTCATTCAGCTTTAGCAGGCCCTTAGGACCTTTACTTATACTTCCTTAGTCAACAAAAATCTAACACCTTAGAAAAGATAAATGGGAACTGTAACAGGACCTGAGAAGAGAAACGAAAATGACTGAGGGGATGTAAGCATTATTTGATTTATATTTATAAGGAGGTCTGGTGGTGCGATGGTTAAGAGCTCAGCTGCTAACAAAGGTTGGTCGTTCGAACCCACCAGCAGCCCTGCTGAAGGAGAGACCTGACAATCTGCTCCCATAGAGGTGACAGCCTAGAAAACCCTATGGGACAGTTCTACCCTGTCCTGTAGGGTTGTGATGAGTTGGAATCAATTTGATAGCGTACAACAGCAACAACAGGCATTATTTTATAAGAATGGATATATATGTGTGTGTATATATATATATATATATATATACACACACACACATATATATATTTAATGGAAAGACAAGCTGAGGAACAGGATAAATATATTATTGTCCAGCCAGTCCCAGAATCTTAGAACTGGGGAAACACTTGAAACTTAGATGAAATAATTTTTTTTTTTTGTTGTTTTTTTTTTGTTTTTTTTTAATATTTTATTGTACT
>NW_004443943.1:27988104-28028206 GCF_000243295.1 Trichechus manatus latirostris
TGAGAGTCCTCCAACTTTATTCTTCTTCTTCAGTAGTGCTTTACTTATTCGGGGCTTCTTCCCTTTCCATATAAAGTTAATGATTAGTTTTTCCTAGATGAAATAATTTTAAGACATGGAAAATAAAATAGTTTACAGAGTTGGTAATTACTGACAGTATAATGGCTAATTATTGCTGTGTAACAAACCACCCCAAACTTAGTCTCTTAAAAAAAAAAATTTATTATTTCCCTCAATTCTGTGGTTAATTGCTGGGTTTTCTACTTTACTTGGTGTTGGCTGGGGTGCTGGCATGGCTGGAATATTTAAAATGGCCACACTTATATGGCTGACCACTGACTGAGAGCTCATTTGGGGCTAATGGCCTTCAGTTCTACTCTATGTGACCTCTCTCCATGTGGCTGCTTAGATTTCTTAAAAAGCATGGCAGCTGGGTTCTAAAAAAGGAGCATTTCAGGAGAAAGGAAGTAGAAGCTGCCAGCTCTTTTTAAGTCCAGGGTTTGGAAGTCCCAGGGCCTTACTGTTGGTCAAGTCTAGTCAAGGCCAGCCCAAAGTCAGAGGGAGGGGAAGTAATCTCTACTTGTTGATGTGAAGAGTGGCATGCACAAACAGGGAGGGAGGAATTGCTAGAGGCCATCTTTTGAGGCTGGCTACCATGGATATTAGGAGCCTTTGTGGCGCAGTAGTTAAGCACTCCGCTGCTAACCAGAAGATTGGCGGTTTGAACCCACCAGTGTCTCTGCTGGAGAAAGATGGGACAGTCTGCTTCTGTAAAGATTACAGCCTTGGAAACCCTTTGGGGTGGTTCTACTCTGTCCTATAGGGTTGCTGTGTTTTTGGACCATAGATACTAGTCTAGTTGGATGCTCAGGCTCAAAATACAAATGGGATTAGGCAAATTTTTGGTAATTACAGTAGGGATGCTTGGAGGCATCTCTTTTTTGAGGTTAACTTCTCAAAGAAAGAACATACCTTAATGATGTCATGGTAGGCATATTACTGGGGTGAATTAATATGATTCAGTGACTTATTTGTTCGAGAAGCATATGTATTTAAAAACAATAAATTGCATTTTAAAATAAATGTTCAGATTTTTTACTGTAATGGATTTTTCTTTAAATGAGTGAGATTGATCACCAGCTAATTGGATGGACATTTGAAACTGGTTCTTAGTTTAAGCTGTCAAAGTTCCTATGTATCCTTTAAATTAGCCTTCAAACCATTTCTTTTCTAGACACTGGTGTATAGGTATTCAGGTATGAAATGACAAATTAGTGACAAGTCTTTGTGCTAATTTTCTTGATTTGTATTTGTAATAGATGCATGTAATAAGTTATTAGAAGTCAATTACTGCGTGGAGTAAAAATTCTTCTACTTTGAATAGTCGTGAGAAATTTTTCTGTTGCTAAATTAGAAAATGAACTTTCAAAAGAGACCACTTGTTATTCTATATTATTTGCATATTTAAGTCCTAAAGAAAGGAAGCAGATAAGATTTTTTTTTTTTGCTGTATTACATTATGTAAGACGCACACATTATGTAAGATCTTGATTATGCATAGATAAAATTATTTTATGGTAAATGATATAACAACAACAAAAAAGAGAAAAAAGAATCTTTATAGTATTAAAATATTTTCAAATTCTAGCTACTTTATAACAATATTTAAATAACATCACATTTTAAAAATGTGTATAATGAGGATCCAGTGAGAATAAAACAAAATATTTTAACAGCTTGGTCATTGTAAAGAAAACTGCCTCTTTCCTTAATAAATCAGTGCCAGCATCCCAGAATTAGCAGTGGAGGGGAAAAAAAATCTCCATATGGGAAGGGTCACTTGGATCTTATAATGCCGACTAGTATTCTGCATTATTCCTCTTGTACTTGGGGAATCTCTGGATAATTATACCCAGACTGAAGTACTGTTCCTTTTAGTCTCCCAAAGCCTGATTGAGACATCTAGAACATTTTACAGAAGACTCAGAGATAACAAAAGTGGAATAGATACTGATAGTAACATTGAACTAAGAATATGGTTGGTTCTCTGGGGTACTACCATCCTAGCTCCTGGATTGCCTTCATGCGTGGCCAGAGTGGGAGGTGGGGACCAAGGAATCAAAGGCCACAGAACTGGGAGAGAATTCCTGCTTGCCAAAGATGAACTTTTTAAATTTGATTTTCCTTTTGAGTTGTTGCTCCTTCTCGAGATTTGGCTTTCCCTTCAGGGTATGCTTGCTTTCCTGCTCCCAGGCCTGTGACCTGACCTGACACAGGATAACCACAGAAGTGGGAGAGTTGTGTTGTTTTTTTTCCAATATAATCAATCAGGAATAGCTAACAGTTATAATTTAATGTTTACTATGTTCTCTTATAAATGCCCTGTTCTAAGTTCTTTACTTGTATTATTTTATTTAATCCTCCCAATAATCCTGTGAGATTGGTTACTATTATTACCCCATTTTTCAGTTAAGGAAACTGATTTCAGAGATTAAGTAACTTGCACAGAGTCACTTGGCTAGCAAGGAGCCTCAGGCCCAAGCAGTCTGACTCTAGGGCCTCACTTACACTCTGTTTCATCCTTGAAGAATATAATGCATATTTCCATTGCTAGTCAGGTGGTGTCCAGGGTAGAGTAATTACTGTCCAGACTTAAATATAGATTTCCTGATCATTTGAATTTCTGAGGAAATATAGTAAAACTTTACAGTTGTCACAGTATCATTGTATCAGTTAGCTATTGCTGTGTAATAAAGAACCATAAAATACCAGTGGCATACAATGATAGATATTTATTCTCATGAATTTGTGGATTTCCTGGGTATCAGCTGATCTAGACTGGGCTTAGTTGGGTGATTTTGGACTTGGTTGCTCACTCAGGACTGTTCCACATATCTTTATTCTAAATATTCATATCTTAGACTGAAGAGGCAGTGACTTCCCAGGCAGAGCTGTTCTTATGGCCATGGCAAAGGCACTGAGAGCAAGCCCAAATGTTCAAGTGCCTTTCAATCATTGTTTGTATCACATCTGTAAATATTCCACTGGCCAAAGCAAGTCACATGGCCAAGCCCAAAGTCAAGATACAGGAAAGTATATTCTGCCCATAGAGGAGACAGGAGAGGAAATGGATATTTCTGAACAGTAATTACTACAATTGACTTATAGAAGAATGGTAAATGCTTACACTGACAACTGTTGTGCTTTCTATCTGCCATCCATTGCTGGCACTATTGTGACGAGAACTTTCTCATATTGGTTCTTGAACAACACCTGTTGGTTGGATATTCCCAGAATCATAATTTTTATAGCATATGTAATCTGTGCATCATGTTATGTAGAAAAAAAACCATAAAGAAATAATCAAAATTTGTATTCCACAGTGATGTGCTGAAAAGTTCATCATTATTACAATGCTATTCCTTTATCACTTCTATGGTATTTGCAAGAGTTTGAACCTTATGTGGTCGAGGTCATACATAATGCCCTGGCAAGTCTCTTGGTAACAGACTTAGGGCTTTTCAATCCCGTCTCTGCACGGAAGCTTAAGCTGGCAAAGATCTGATGCTGATATTTTTAGGTATCTGGGAAACTTTCAGGATCTCTCTGTTAACATTATCAGAAGTCATGGAAGAAGAAACAGATGATGCTTGGCTACCACCACCAACTGCTCTGACAGGGATCACAGTAGAGGGTCCCGGACAGAGTGGGAGAAAAATGTAGAACAGAATTCAAACTCACAAAATACTGGAGGAACCTTGGAGACCATGGCCCCTGAACACCCTGCTAACTCGCAACTAAAGTTATTCCTGAAGTCCACCTTTCAGTCAAAGATTAGATGGGCCTATAATACAAACAATAATGCATGTGAGGAATGTGCTTCTTAGTTCAGTCAAGTATACCAGACCAAATGGGCAACACCTGCCCAAAAGCAAAGAGGAGATGGCAGGAAGGGACAAGAAGACTGGACGAATGGACACAGGAAACTGGGAGTGGAAAGGGAAAGAGGGAGAGTGCGGATACAACACAGGGATTGCAACCAATGTCCCAAAACAATGTGTGTATAAATTTTTGAATGAGAAACTAATTTGTGCTTTCAGCTAAAGCACAATAAAATTAAAATAAATAAATGAAACTTAAAAAAAAATAACTCATGGAGACAGATGTTCAGGAATTGCAGGAATTGTAGCATGTAGGTAAATATTTTTGCAACACAGATGCAAAGTACTTTTCATTTAGGAAGTACAGGTAGTCCCCAGTTTATGACGTATTTGAGTTACAATGAACCACACTTAACAACCTTTTTTTTTTTGTACGTCTTATCGTTACATACAATGTTGTAGTGCATAATTTGCCGATGTTATCATTCTCAGTTGTTTACTCGCGGATGTTCAAAGATCGGATTTATAAAAATACTGATAATAAAAGGCAATAATAGTGAAAACTTAAAAAAAAAAGAGGTATTTGACTTACGTCAGAAATGATTTACAACGAACCGATGACGAAACCCTGTGATAAGTTGAGGACTACTTGTATTGGCATTCTGAAGATGTACATACTGTTGTTGGGTGCTCTTGAGTTGATTTTCAACTCATAGTGACCCCGTGTGACAGTAGAACTGCACGTAGGGTCTTCTAGGCTGTAATCTTTACTGTAGCGGATCACCAGGTCTTTCTCCTGTGGAGCCACTGGGTGGGTTTGAACCACCAACCTTTTGGTTAGCAGCTGAGCACTTAACTGTTGCACCACCAGGGCTCATGAAGCTGTACTAGTAAACACACAAAAAGAAAGCGTGACTTAGGTGATTTTTACTTTTATTTTCTTTATATCCTTTAGTGTTGTCTAGATTTTAAATAGTGAATACATATTATTTTTAATCAGGAAAATTAAAATTTAGTATATTGTGTGTATATTTATAAAGCAAATGCCCAAAAAGAAGACCTGCATTTGATCATGGACTACAGTATAACAAGTACATTGGCCAGTGGGCTGACAGTGGCTTCTTGAACAGACACCTCACTCTGAGCTTCAGTTTTCTTAACTGTAAAATGGGCTATTGTTAGTGTTACCTTCTGAAACGGGTCTCTTGCCTTTCTGTCAGTTCTTTGTAAATTGTAAATTGCCATGTGTAAGTAAGGTATTATTTGCTAATTTATACCATAAAAACCCTATATGTATCCAAGGTTTTCATAGAAATTTAGGTCTGCATTCCTAAATTATGCCAGAGTACCCCATTTTTCTGTTAAATAGTGCTTGACATTGAAGTGTAGAAAAAACAAACAGTGGACTGACGGACTGGAAGCAGTGCCATGATAGTTGGCGTGCAACTTGGTTTGATAAAAAAATTTTGAGCATAATCTGAGTGCAAAGAATTGTGCTACATATGGGAGAGGGCTAAGGGGGAAGGATGTAGTGAAGATACAGTTTTGAATAAAACCTCTCTCTCTTCTAGAACTTCACAACTTAATGAGGAGATAGGCATTTATAAATATCTCTTAAGGCACACTTTGCTAAGTGCTAAAGTAAAGGCGCAAAGTGCTATAGAAGTTACAGGAGGGAAAATTAGTTCTACCTGGAGAGCTCTTTGGAAGCTTTGTAGAGGAAGAAAGCTTTGTGTTGGATCTTGAAGAATAGATAGATTTTGGTAGACTTGTGTCTGAGCTAGGCAATTCCAGGAAGAGGGAGTAGCTTGGATAAAGGCCAGAAGATCAGGAGATGGTCAGGCACAGGGTGAGTTAAGGATGAGTAGGTAGGTTCGACTTGAACATAAGGTCCATATCAGACAAGAATGAAAAGATAGAGCGTTGGGGAGTTTGGACTGAACTCAGTTTGCTTAGATACGTTTTAGGAAGAATATTTTAGTGTACTTTGTGTATGTGTATGTAAGCTTTTTATTGAAATTAAATGTATGTATAGAAAAGTATACAAGTCATAAGTATATAGCTCAATGAATTTTACCCAGATCAAGAAGTAGAACATTACCAGCACTCCGGAAGTTCCCCCTCATGCCCTCTTTCCGGTTACTCCCTGCTCCCAAGGGAAACCACCATCTTGACTTCTAATACCCATAGATTAGTTTTACCTTTATTGGTATTGACTCTCATATAAATGAAATCATTCTAGTATGTATTCTTTAGTGTCCGGCATCTTTTGTCCTACATTATTTCGAGATTCATCCAGGTTGTTGTGTGAGGTGTAATATGTTTGTTCTCATTGTTCTATAGTAGTTCACTGTGTGAATATACATCAAATTATTTTGCTGTTGTATTGCTGATAGACATTTGGATTATTTCTAGTTTTTTGCTATTATGAATAGCATATAAATAATCTCATACATGCCTTTTCCTGAACATATTTAAGTGTTTCTGTTGGGCTTATACCTAGGAGTAGAATTGCTGGGTCATAGAGAATGAAAATGTTTAGTATCTCTTAAAAGAGAGACTATGAAACTTTTCCGTTTTATACTTCTATCAGCAGTGTGTGGGAGTTCCAGTTGCTATGGATCTTTGCAACACTTAGTTCAGTATTTTTTTCATTTTAGCTATTCTAGTGGGTGAATGGTACTATCTCACTGTTTTAATTTGCATTTCCTTAATGACTGCTGTAACTGAGCACTTTTTTGTTTATTAGCTATTTGGGTATCATCTTTTGTGAAGTGTCTGTTCAAGTCTTGACAGGTTTTTCTATTAGATTGCCTTTTTCTTATTGCTTTGTTCCTTATATATTTTGAAAAATATGAGTCTTTCATCAGATTGATGTTGTCTGTGTATTATTTTTTTTTAAATTGTGCTTTAGGTGAAAGTTTACAGCTCAAGTTAATTTCTCATGCAAAAATTTATACGCATTGTTTTGTGAAATTGGTTGCAAGCTCCACAATGTGACAGCATGCTTTCCCTTTCCATCCCGGGTTCCCTGTGTCCAGTTGTCCAGTTTCTGTCCCTTCCTGCCTTTTCATCTAGCTTTTGGACAGGAGCTGCCCATTTGGTCTTCTTTATTTGATTGAACTAAGAAGCACGTTCCTCATGTGCATTATTGTTTGTTTTATAGGCCTGTCTAATCTTTGTCTAAAAAGTGGACTTTGGGAATGGTTTCAGTTCTGGGTTAGTAGAGCGTCCAGGGGCCATAGTTTCAGGGGTTCCACCAGTCCTCTGCCCAACGATTAAGTCTGGTCCTGTGTGATAGAATTTTTTGTTTGTTTTATTTTCAGGCTTTTTCATTTAAGGGATCAGTAAAAAATTTCAAAAGTTTTTTTGTGTTTCCTACGCAGGGTTCATAGGGTTAGCAAGTTCCCCCCACCCCCCACACGAGTATTTAAAAGAGAATCTCCACTATTCGCACCATCATTTTACAAAAGAAAGAGCATTTTAATGCCGCCAAAGTAGAAGGTATATAACCTCAAAATAAAGGAAACTCTTAAAGTCTTTGTGGTAGGCAGAATAATGCCCCTCAAAGATATCCCTGTCCTAATCTCCATGAACTGTGAGCATGTTAAGTTACGTGGCAGAGGGGAGTTAAGGTTAGCAGATGAGTTAAGGTTACCAATCAGCTGACTTTAAGATAGAGAGAGTATCCTGGATTATCTTGGGTCAAATGTAATCACAAGGGTTTTTAAATGTGTTAGAGGGAGGCTGAAGAGAGGAGGTCAGTGATACCATGTGAGAACTCAACCCACTGTTCCTGGCTTTGAAGATGAAGAGGGCCATGAGCTGAGGAATGTGAGCAGCCTCTAGAAACTAGAAGGGGCAAACGAGAATCTCAAGAACAGCATGCAACCCCACCAGTGCCTTAGTTTTAGCTCAGTGAGACCCATTTCAGACTTCTAAACTACAGAACTATAAGGTAATAAATTGTGTTGTTTTAAGCCCTGCCAGAGGCACCTAAGAAGAAAGGCCTGGCGATCTGCTTCCAAAAGGTCACAGCCATGAAAACCCTATGGAGCACAGTTCTACTCTGCAGCACGTGGGGTCACCATGAGTTGGAATCGACTCAACAGCAGCTGGTTTGGTTTTTGGTTTTGGGCTTATCAATTCCTAATTTATTTGATAGGTTATAATTCAGTATTTTGATGCCTAAAACTTCCCCTGCTTGGCCAGTGGGAACTCTCTTAAGCTGCTTCCTGTGTCTTTTTGATGTGTTGCCATCATTCTTGGAACATACACTTATTTTGTGGAACAGAATATATCCCAGTCTCATATTGTTCTTGTTTTGCCCTAGCCCTGGGATCAGTGATTTCTCCCAGGACACCTGGTTCCTTTTAGTATACTTAGTTACTTAGTTCCTTTTAGGTATTTAGAAGCCAAGATCTGGGTGTTTGGTGTGCTGATTTCTTTTGGCATGTCTCTGTTTTCAGGCACACTCTCCGGACGGAAAATAGGGCATACATATTTACATAGACACATTTACATCTCTATTTGAATTTTATTTACGTATTTGTTGAAAACCAGGAATTCACACTGATACCTCCAATTACAGTTCAACACCACGGAGTTGATTCAATATTTTTCTTTCCATATTTGTAACTTCCTTTTCTGATAGTAAGAAACTTGATTGTCATTATCCTCAACATGTTTTCTTAATCAGTCCCCCTGTATGTGATCAATTTCTTCTGTTGCCTCTGTTCCCCACACCCACCATGTTGATACGCTCTTCACTGTACTCAGGCTCCAAAATCCCTTATCAGTCTCCTGTGTTCACCCCCCTGCATGAACACGCTTCTCACTTCTTCAGGCTCTGACACGCTGCACTAGGTTTCTCTCCCATGTAGATGCCCTCCTTAATCCAGTTTGACTCTAGCACCCTGTGCTGGGCTGCCATAGCTGCCATATTCCTGTGTGGAGACCCTCTTTATCCTGCTAGGGCTCTGATATCCTGCACTAGGCCACTGCCGATCCCACTATTTCATCTTGTGCAGGCACCTATTTTGTTTGACCCTGACTAATCTGAATATAGGTTCTTAGTTAAAATGTAGTACAGTGTTTCAGTTTTTTTCTTTATGGTTGGCACTTTTTTCTACTTAGGAAATCTTTGCTTATACTAAGATCATGAAGATATTTAATATGTAAAAGCCTTTATTATTTTACCTTTCATGTTTAGATCTCTAATCCATCTGCAATTAATTTTTTAAATATTTTTGTTATTGAGAATATACACAGCAGAACATACACTAATTTAACAACTTCTGCATGTACAGTTCAGTGACATTGATTACATTCTTCAAATTTTGCAACCATTGTCACCCTTCTTTTCCAGGTTATTCCCCCCATTAACATAAACCCACTGTCCCCTAGTTTCCTATCTAATCTTTTGAGTTGCTGTTGTCAGTTTGATCCCATGTAAATAGATCTTAAAAGAGCACAATGCTCAAGGCAGTTAGTCTTTACTATAGTAGTTTGTTTTTTGGCTAAACTATTGTTTGGTTTTAAGAAGACTTCAGGGGGTGTTTTTGGTTTAAGGTTTAAAGATTATCTCAGGAAAGTAGTTCAGGGGTTCATCTAGCTCCCATGGCTCCGGAAAGTCTGGATTCCATGGTAATTTGAACTTCTCTTCTGCATTTTCCCTGTTTTGATCATGATTCTTTTATAGAATCTTTGATCAAAAATGTTCAGTAATGATAGCCAGGCACTATCTAGCTCTTCTGGTCTCATGGCAAAGGATGTAGTTGTTCATGGAGGCAATTAGCCACACATTCCATTTCCTCCTCCTCTTCCTGACTTTCCTTCCTCTGTTGATCCAGGCAAATAGAGACCAGGCAAATAGGTCATATGGTTAAAAAAAAAAAAGTCGTTGTACCTTAGATGGCCATTTGCAAACTTTTAAGACCCCAGGCACTACACAACAAACTAGGAGGTAGAACAGAAGCACTAAACACGACGTTGGCCAGTTAACTGGGATGTCCCATGAAACCATGACCCTAAACCTCCAAACCAAGGAACCAAATCCCATGAGTTGTTTGGTTGCACATAAACAGCCACAGCAGCTACTTTTGTATAGGTTTTGTGTGAACATAAATTTTCATTTATCTTGGGTAAATAAGGAGCCCTGGTGGTACAATGGTTATGTGCTTGGCTGCCAACCAATAGGTCAGCGGTTTGAACCTACCAGCTCCTCTGCGGGAGAAAGATGTGGCAGTCTGCTTCTGTAAAGATTTACAGCCTTGGAAATCCTATAGGGCAGTTCTTCTCTGTCCTATAGGGTCACTGTGAGTCTACTCAATGGCAATGGTGGGAATGGGTGGGCTAAGGTAAATACCCAGGTGGGGTAATGTTGGGTCGTATGGTAAGTGTATGTTTAACTTTGTAAGAAATTGCCAAACTGTTTAACAAAGTGGTTGTACCATTTTGCATTTCCGCCAGCAATGTTTGAGAGTTCCAGTTGCTCCATAGCCTCAGTAGTACTTGGGATTGTCAGTATTTTTAATTTTAGCCATTCTAACAGGTATATAGTGGTAGCTTATTGTGATTTTAATTTGCATTTTCCTAATGTATGCCTCATTTCTTGATGCCTTTACCTTTTGGGTCAAACACAAAAGATAAGGCATGGTTATCAGAAGAATGTATTTGATATGTCTACAAAATTTCAAGTAAGCCCTATGACAGTGAGGATGAGAGTGTGACTGAAGAGTTTTTTTTTCCTGGTGGCCTTTGGCCTGATGTGAAACACTTGTGGCTTTTAATAAACCAAGCAAATAGGCAAATGAAAAAAATATCTGGTCATCCTGTAATTTTTTTTTAATAAAGCAAAATAAATGAGATGCGCCATTATGATCCATGATCATGATCATCAACAAACATTTACTGATCTCTTATTTTTGGTAGCACAGGTCAGTGGTATGATTTTAATGACTTGTTTATTCAGAGAAATATACAGAGGAAACGAAGGCCTTCCCTTGAATAATATATTTATTTGCTCTTTCTACCTCTTCTCCCTTCTTAAATCATCCCAAGAAATAGTCTATATTATAAGAAGCAAGCCAAATGATTGTTAACTAAGTGTTAATTGTTTCTTTTAGTTGGTTATTAGCTTGAGGTCAAATTTGTTTAATGAATGAATATGGAAGAATTATGGTTTTTACATTTTGAACACATTTGTTGATCATTGGTATGTAACTGCCATTTTATGAGACTGGTACATATCTCTTTTTTTTTTTTATTGTACTTCAGGTGAAGGCTTACAGAACAAATAGTTTCTCGTGAAACAGAAGTACACATGTTGTTTTATGACATTGGTTAACAACCCCACAACATATCAACCCTCTATCTTCTCAACCTCTTTTTTTTTTGGTGAAAATACACATAGCCAAAGATATACCATTTCAAAAATTTCTGCATGCACAGTTCAGTGACATTGACTACGCTCTTCCAGTTGTGCTGTTATTCTCACTTAAGCTGAAGGCTTACAGAACAAAATAGTTTCTCATTTAACAGTTACTACAAATGTTGCCCTATGACAATGGTTAACAATCTCACAACACATCAACAATATCCTCACTCAACCTTGGGTTCCCTATCACCAGCTTCCTTGTCCCCTTCTGCCTTCTGGCCCTTGTCACTGGACTCCTGTACCTCGTTAGTCTCATTTGGTTTTACGGGGCTGTCCACTCCCAGGCTGAACAGTGAACCTCGGAGGTAACTTCACCACTGAGCTGAAAGGGTGTCTGGGGGCCACACTCTCGGGGTTTCTCCAGTCTCCTTTAGGCCAGTAAATCTGGTCTTTTTTTTGTGGGTTAGAATTATGCTCTACATCCTTCTCCAGCTCTGTCCAGAACCCTCTGTTGTGATCCTGGTCGGAGCAGTCATTGGTGGTAGCCGGGCACCATCTAGCTGAACTGGACTCCGTCTGGTGGAGGCCTTGGTAGCTGTGGACAGTTAGTCCTTCGGACTGATCTTTTCCTTGTATCCTGTCCTCTTCATTCTCTCTTGCTCCCGAAGGGATGAGACCAGTGGATAATCTCATTTTTAATGACTGTAGACATTTGTAGTTATTGAATCTTTGTTTTCATACCAATACTTGTTTGATACCAAGTTCTCAGTTAGGATATAGCCTCCCAGTTATAACTTGTTTCCATGGGAAGATACAGTCCACTTTGGAACAGTTTCCAGTAATAGGGACTGTCAAGTAATGACTGTGGTTTAGTGTTCCTTTTAATTTAGAAAAGGTGACGTAAGTAGAAAAACATTGATGTATCTGCTTTTCAAATTGCAGTTAACTATAACAGCAGTTTATAAAATCTATTTCGTTCTTTCTTGGAGCCTTGCCTAACTTCACAAATTTTACATGATTTGATAATTTAAAAGTTAGATGAATTTATCAAAACCATCAAATGCTGCCTCTAAAGGTTTTTCATACCCTCCAACCATATCCAGCTATGGCATTTTGAAAATCAAAATGGATTGCTTCAACTTTTATCAGAGAGTTTGAGAATAGAAATTCTTTTTATGCAGGTATGTACCACTTTTTTTTTTTTGATAATATTTTATTGTGTTTTAGGTGAAAGTTTACACAGCAAATTAGGTTCCCCTTTAACAATTTTTATACAAATTGTTCCGTGCCAGTGGTTACAATTTTTACATTCTCATTATTTCCACACTGTTCTGTTTCCATTGATCTAGCTTCCCTTCCCCTCCTTGCCTTCTCGCCTTTGCTTTTGGGTAAACGTTAACCGTTCGGTCTTACAGTTGATTGTTTAAGGGAGCACGTTACTCACAGGTGATACTGTTTATTTTATAAGCCAATCTATTATTCGGCTGAAAGGTGACCTACAGAAATAGTTTCAAATCCAAGCTCAAAGGTTATTTTAGGGCAATAGTCTCGCGGGTTCAGTATGTGCCACTTTTGGTTATATGGTAGTCTTCTGAATATGGCCCCTTTACCCGACATGTACCACGTCAACAAACTATATAATCCTTGTTATATTCGTATGTGGCCATGTAAGAAAGTATTTTTAAAGTGTTCGTAATATCTGTGGAAAATATTCATAGTCTTTAAAAAGTATTCATGTTAAAAAGTATTAGAAATGATGTTTATTATCTCATTTGGACCCATTTTCCTTCAATATATCTTTAAAATGTAGGTACAGTATATAAGAATTCATACTGTAGGATCAACTGAGACTTTCATTTAAATATAAGCCTGCATAAGATACAACATACTTTTTTCCAAAGAAGCTTCTTCAAATGGTTCTGTTAAGTGTAGGAGTGTTCTGATGATTATCTTTTTAATTAAAATGAGAAATCTTTGTTTAAAGTGGCATTCGTTTTTTACGGCCTGTTACAGTCTCTGTAACAATCATTTCTTAAGTCTGAACGTTTTATTTCCAGGAATCCATTTATATAAAACTATGTTTAGACTTAATTAAGGAACAATTCTTACAAAGCTTGTAAATAGCCAGGAAAAAAGGGACCGAAAATAAAACTGACATTCACATTTAACAAAATGATTGTTACAAGGTATGTAATAAGCTGTAAAAATACAATAAAGCCCCTTTTTATAAGAGTTCATATTTTTTGATCCTCGTTTTCAAAGGTATTTAAGAAAAATACCAAAGCTTTGCATAGTGACATCTGTTTTGCTGAATAGACTAGTGAGAACTTCTTTTGTTTACAACTGACAATACAGGAGTTCTACCTGTCTCCTTAGTATGTTTTCCTTGAAATACCTTGCAATTAGTTTAGATTGAGATGTAAATTTTACATTGTGCTATAGTGAAAACAAGATCTGGTTCTCCCAGTTAGCATATTTTCTAGGAGTTTAAGACCTTGGGCAACTTGCTTACCTTCTGAGTCCCGTTTTCCTCATCTGGACGGCAGTAATAATAACTCCTCTTCCTACTTCAAAGGGCTGTTGTGAGGACTAAGTGAAATTATAAGTAGTGAAAATACTTTGGAAATTATAAAGAACTATAAGTTTCCAAGTTATTTTTCTCTTAAAAATGAACTAGGTATAATTACCTCTTTTAATTAGCATGCTTCCTTCTCACTGGTGTAGTTTCTCATGCACATTCTTTTTGCAGTGACATTTATTACTGTTACTTTTCCATTTCCTTGTATAAGTGATTGAAGCAGCTTGGCATAGTGGAAATCACACAGAATTTAGAACCAGGAGACCTGGTTTCAAATCCTGTCTTAACTGTTTACTAATCTCTCTGACCTTGGGCGATGGTGGTAGTAACAACAAGAATAATAACTTAAAGCTCAGTATATAACATGCTGGATTCTAGGCACTGTAGATATGTAACTCACTTGATCCTCTCACCTTCTGAGGTATGTACTATTACCCTGGTTTACAAATGTGCTCTGAGGCACAGAGAAGTTACTTCCCCAGGATCATACAGTTTGTAAATGGCAGAGCTAGCATACCAGTTCAGACAATCTAGCTGCATAATGAGTGCTCTTTTCCACTAATGCTGTATTGCATTACTTAACCACCTTGTTCCTGTTTCCCTACCTCTAACCTGAGGATGACAGTAACTGTTCTGTCTACTTCTGGGTTGTTTTGAGGATCAACTAAAAGCACTTTAATATCAGAATGCACCATAAATATAATTATTACATGCCAAATTTAGAATTAATACATACCTTAGAGTAGCTATCTTGTAAGTTTTTCTGTGATTTATATGAACCACCATCTTTTGACTTATTTTGGAAAAGTATGTTTTTGAAGAGATGTGTAGGTAGTATGGGGCCCTGGTGACACGGTGGTTAAGAGCTCGGCTGCTAACTAAAAGGTAGACAGTTCAAATCCGCCAGCCTCTCCTTGGAAACCCCATGGGGCAGTTCTACTCTGTCGTATAGGGTCGCTATGAGTCGGAATCAACTCAGTGACAATGGGTTTGTAGAGTAAAAAGTGCATCACAGTTACCTGGAGGGCCTGTTAAAACACAGATTACTGGGCTTCCTTCCCAAAGGTTCTGATTAAGTAGGCCTGGAGGGGGCCTGAGAATTTGCATTTTTAACTAGTTTCCAAGTGATGCTGCTGGTTCCGGGACTACACTTTGGAGACCACTTTCAAGCTGATACTTTGCTCATGACTGTTTGGGCCATTTTCATACTTGTTTGCTTTCTCTAGTAGATAGGAGAGTAGTGTGGATATAGTGTAGTGGAATAAGTTGAAGTTCAGATTACTGAATTTTGACAAATGTTGGGAAAATTGTGGCAATTGGCTGAATTACTAAATAGGATCTCATTAACCTGGTTAATCCAAAGTTGACTGTGTTGTAATGAAAATGGTTATAGGCTATTTAAAGACTTATTGTAACATCTGTATTTGTTGAATTTTCTTTACTTAGTTCAATGCAACACTGATCCCTTAGTTTTGACTGAACTAGGTATCTATAGTGGCCAATTTGGACTTTAAGTATTTAAGTGATCTCTACAAACATTTCAGCAACTTGAGTCCCTTAAGTCTGTGCAATTAGTAAAGCAAATGGCACATGGGTTATGTCATGGAAATATTTTCACTTCTGCAGAATTTGGCTACTCTGCCCTCCTCCCTTGCTTCCCTCATTAGAAATAACTATAAACATCAGAGAGAATAGGATGACCTTAATATTTGCTTCATGGACTAAATCACAGCCTCCAAGCAGTTATTTCCTATTGAATAAAAAGTTTAATTTCACGCCTTGATTAGTGCTAGTACATGCAGGTGGGTATTTATTTTATGCAGCTAAACTGATCTGCCTTTGCAAATTACTTGCCAGTCAGCAGAGCTATAATTTCTTATGAGTAGTTGGTGGTAAATTATAGTTCTCATTAATAAGTTTGTGTGTGTTTAAGTGCATGCATTTATGAGGTCGGGGTGGGAATTAGTCACCAAATTTTGGCCAGACTAGGTTTTGACTAATAGCTTTTTTGAAAGGTTCAGGGATTGAGTTTGGACTAACAGCTCAAACCAATGAATTACATAAAGCAGTAGGAAAGAGTGAGTTGACTTGAAAATGTAGTCAGGGCCTACAAAGAGTGGTGCCTGGTAGAAAAGACCTAAGAGGGGATTCTCTTTCTTATTGAGAAATAGAATATATTGAACTTAAAATTGGAGTGTTTAGAGAAGCTTACAAAGTAGGGAGATAAACTGAGGGCAAGACACAGAAGATTTTGAAATTTTATGTATCAAAACACCTTTGATCTGAATTTTTAATTGATTAATTGAAGTTGTGAAGTTTAAAAAATTTTTTATTTTTAAGTGAGACTAAGTTATTGGACTTGAATTAAGAGTAAATGTGATGAATCAGAAGGGAACAAAAATCCTACTTTCTTAATTGGGTCAGTTATTTACCTTCTTATCTAAAATGTCTCCATATTTGCATGGGGACATAGGTTTTAAGAGTTCAGAGGGATTATCTAATCAAGGCTTCTTAAGCTTGTTTTGGTCGTGGACCTCACTGAAAATCTGTTCTATGCCACAGGATTTTTCCCCCAGATATGCACTCGCATACACATACACACATTTTGTACATAATTTTAGGAGTTTCAGAGATTACTGAATCCTATCCATGGACCCTAGGTTAAGGCTACTGATCTAGCCTCATTTTTTTTGCTGTTGTATAGTATATTTTAATTAAAAAGACGTTGTTGATAATTATCATTTCAACATAACTAGTTGTGACTGTTTTAATAAGACTATGACTATAAGGTCTGAGCTTCATCATAAAATGTTGTTTTGAGAGGCTAATGAAATGGTAAGTATGCTGTTTGATTTAAAAAAAAAAAAAAACCCAAACCTGTTGCCATTGAGTTGATTCCGACTCATAGTGACCCTATAGGACAGGGTAGAACTGCCCCATAGGGTTTCTATGAAGCGGCTGGTGGATTTGAACTGTCGACCTCCACTGTACTGCCAGGGCTCCTTGTTGTTTGATAGTCAGGAAGAAATGGTACAGAAATGACTTGGCTGGTGATTATTGAAAATTCTACTAGAACATCCTATTCTTAATTTTCTCATTCCCCTCACCACTCAGCAAGCAGCCACTATTTATCCCTGTCTGTGATGATGGAATTGTACTTGTCAGGCATAGATGGATAGATAAACACTTAAATCCTTTGATTGCTATCCTGCTGATATTTCCAGGATCTTTCTACTTGCATCAGTTTTATTAAAGAAATAGTATGACCAAGCAAATGTCCAGCAAGGTCAGCTTACCCCAGTGAGTACACTTTACATCTAGGAGCATTTAGAATAAACTCTATCAAAGTCAACCTTAAACACTGTCAGCAGGTTCAGTTATTTATACTCTACAGTTCTGGGAGACCTGGGAAGCATTTATCTTCTTCTCTTTTTCTTCATCCTCTTTAAGATGTCAACACTGGGAATGCTATCCATCTAGTTAGCTCATTCAAGAAACAGTGGTCTTTGATCATTTTAGGTCAGCAGTACACTTTGGGCAAAAGAACTGGTTTGAATTTTATATTCCGTAACCCACACGCCACAGTTTTTATGAAGTATCAATAAAAGTAGCATAGACTATGACTCCATCCTTTTAAAAAATGAGCAGACTGAGACCGAAGGAGGTTATGTGACTTGTTCAAGATCACAGTTGATGACAGCCTGGATTAGAATTTACACATTTCCCAAGTCTAAGCCTAGTTGGTACCCTTCCCACTCTTCCTTTTTTGTTTTGTTTGTGACTGAGCTTGTGTTTCTTCTGCTGCATGTGATTGATAGGTGAATTGAGGAGTGTGTGTGCGTGTGTGTGTGTGTATGTGTGTATGTTAGTGCTTTCTGTGACTTGTTTAAGAACGCCTACTCTAAGGTTATGAAAATCATCTCTTATAATCCCTACTAAAAGCTTTATAGTTTTGCCTTTTGTATTTAGAACTTTATCTAGAATTGATTTTTGTGTTTGGTGTGAGGAAGGGATCCCATTTTATTTTTTTCCATATGGATTTCCAATGGTCATATCATTTATTGGAAGAATATGCATTTTCCACTGATCTTTACTGTTGCCTCCATCATTAACCATGTCCTTACATGCATTGATCTGTTTCTAGGTTTTCTATTCTGTTCTTTTGTTCTATTTATTCCTATATCAGTGCCATACTGTCTTATCATGCTATTTAAGTTCTCTTACCTTGTTGTTTTTCTTCAAGAGTATCTTGGTTATTTATGGCATTTTATACATTTATAGAAATTTTACAGATAGATTGTCAAGTTAAAAAACCAATAACCCAAAGGCAAACAAAATAATAAACCTGTTGGTATTCGAGTTAATTAAAAATATTTATTTTTGATTTAAAAAAAACAACAAAAAACAAGGGACCCAGCAGCACAGCTGGTGGTGACAGGCCCAGTTGATGGTGACAGATGGCAGGGCCAGGAGGAGCCTGTCCTGAGGGGGCGGAGAGGAGGCCTGCATGGCTGAGAGGAACTGAGAGCTGTCCTGTGAAGAAGGGAGACTTTGCCTACATGCTTCCTGATCCTGATCCTGAATTGTAGCCTGTTGATCCTGATCCTGAGTTGTAGCCTGTTCCTTAATAAACCGCTTAACTGTAAAAAAAAAAAATTAATTCTGAATATGTAAAACAAGCAACACAGTACAAAACTCAAAAGATACAAAAGGATATATAGGGAAAAGTCTCTCTTATCTGTATTCTTACGTTCAGTTTTCCTTGCCAGAGGCCACCACTTGTTTCTTGATTTATTCTTAAGTTAGCTTCTATAAGGAGTTTTTCTAGGACCCACTTAGAAGGTATCTATCATGAATTAAATAATAAACCTTGACAACCTTTGACTAGGGAAGATGGCTGCTTTTTTTTTTTTTTTTTTTTAAAGTTAATAGGCAGTGGGTTATAATGGGAGTCCTGGTGGAACAGTGGTTAAGGCTGGTGGTTTGAATCTACCAGCTGCTCCTTGGAAACCCTGTAGGACATTCTACTCTGTCCTGTAGGGTTGCTATGAGTCAAAATCGACTCAACAGCAACAGGTTTGGTTTTGGTTTTTTGGGGGCTTGTAATGAAAGAACACTATTGAATCAGATCACTTCATAAGCATTTGACCCTTTGACAAATCTACTGTATGTTGGAGTTTTTTAGTCCTTAATCCTAGGCCCTCTTCTGTTTTCTGTCTTCACTTTGCTCCTAGGTGATTTCATTTATTCCCTTGGCTTTGAAATAACATCAGTGTGCTGATGACTCATAATGTGCCCTTGATCTTCAGCCCATACTTTACTCTGACCTTTAGATTTATGTATTCAACTGAGTGTCCACTTGAATGTTGCATAGTGATTTCAAACTTAATATATCCAAAATAGAGATCTGATTTTTAAATAAAAAAATATATATAGATTTTTTTTTTTTCCTGGTCTTCACATCTCAATAAATGGTACCACCATTTACCCAGTTACTGAAGCTCCAAACCTGGGATCCTCCTGGATTCTACTTTTCCTTACCCCTATATTCAGTCCATCATCAGATCCTATCTCCGCTACCTCCAGAATATATCCAAATTCATCCACTGTTTTCTGCCTCCACTGCCATCAACTTACTATTGGTTATTAAAATTTCTTGTATGGACCAATCCAGTAGTTTTCGAACTATTCTCCCTGTTAAATCCAGTCTCTGTACAGCAGCCAGAGAGGTCTTGCAAAAATCTAAGTTTTGAACTTTTCATTATCTTCTCTTTGCATTTAGGCCATGCATGGTAAGACTTTGACTTTTGTTCTGCCAGGCAGATCTGGTCCTTCTGCCTACCTCTTTGACTTTATCTCATGCCAATACTCCCACTCTCCAAAATCTAGTCTTGTTACACTGGCATTTTGCCAGACTCTTGCCTACTATAAGGCCTTTTCATTAGTTATTCTCTCTGATTCTGGCATTTTGCTTGGCTATTTCTAATATACTTTGTATCGCATTTCAAATGTCACCTCCTTAGAAAGGCTTTCCCTGACCACCCTATCGCAGTAAATGCTCTTTCCTCTTATTGTCTGTTCTCCTACTAGAAATAAACCCCATGAGGGTAAAGTTTATTTTTTAATTTTTTATTGTTGTACTTTAAATGAAGTTTACATTTCAAGTTAGTCTGCCATACAAAATTTTTATACATACATTGTTATGTGACCCTAAATGCTCACCCCATTCTACGACAGCACACTCCTCCTTTCCACCCCTGATTCCCCATAACCATTCAGCCGTCTCTGCCTTCCCATCTCACCTCCAGACAGAAGCCGCCCCTTTGGTCTCTTGTATCTACTTGAGCTAAGAGGCACACTCCTCATGAGTATCACTTTACGTCCCACAGTCCAGTCCAATCCCTGTCTGAAGAGTTGGCCTTGGAAATTGTTTTAGTTCTGGGCTGATGGAGAATCCAGGGGCCATGCTTTCCGGGGTTCCTCCAGTCTCAGTCAGATGATAAAGTCTGGTCTTCTTACTAGAATTTGAGTTCTGCACCCCATCTTTCTACTGCTCCATCAGGGACTCTCTGTTGTGTTCCCTGTCAGGGCAGTCATTGGTGGTAGACGGGCACCATCTAGTTCTTCTGGTCTCAGGCTGATGAAGTCTCTGGTTTATGTGGCCCTTTCTGTTTCTTGGGCTAATACTTTTCTTGTGTCTTTGGTGTTCTTCATTCTCCTTCACTCCAGGTGGTTGGGACCAATTGATTCATCTTAGATGGCCGCTTGCAAGCTTTTAAGACCCCAGATGCCACTTACCAAAGTAGGATGCAGAACATTTTCTTAAGCTTTGTTATGCCGGTTGACCTCGATACCCCCTGAAAGCCTGGTCCCTAGACCCCTACCCCTGCTACTCTGTCTCTCAAAGTATTTGATTGTATTCAGGAAACTTCTTAGCTTTGGTTTACTCCAGTTGTGCTGACTTCCCCTGTAGTGTATGCTGTCGTTCCCTTCACCTAAGATGATTCTTATCTACTATCTAGTTAGTAAATAACCCTTACCCTCCCTCCCCAGCCTCGTAACCATCAAAGAATGTTTTCTTCTGTGTTTAAACCTTTTCTTGAGTTCTTATAATAGTGGTCTTATAGAGGGTAAAGTTTTGTTTATTTTGCCCTCCAGTATATGCCAGTGCATGGTGCATGATAGGCAACAATAAATATTTGTGAAGTCATTTCTCATCTTGTAAAAAGGGGCTAATGATAAACTGCCCATCCTACCACTTGGAGTCATTGTAAGGAGCAAGTCAAACAATATTGTTTATCAGTTTTAATGTTCCATGTGATAATTTTTGATGAAGGAGCTTTAGTTTTAGTTTTAGTTTTTTTTTAAGATGTAGCAAATTTGAGAAAGTTAAAAGAAAAAATCCTGCCATCCTACACAACCATTTTTGGTTTATTTTGTTTAAAAAAAAAAACAAAAAAACTTTTAAGGATTAATATACTGTCTAACATCCTCTTCTTTCTAATTTTTCTGCCCCAGGCAGCTTCCTAATACATTTTAAGGGGTAACATCAGTTAGAAAAGATTAATTTTATACTTTTGAAGTCATGTGGGCAATTCAAATGTATATTTTGGTTGCTTGTGTGAAAAAAAGTAAAATGATTCTCCATCCTATTTAGAAATTTTGCTTTTGATGATTACAATTTTTATAAGAATTTTGCCTAAAGAACTTTTCCTGAAACTAGTCTGTATATAATCGGGATATCTTGATATGTCATACAATCTGATTTGTCTTTTAAAACAACTTGTAGAGTGAAGAGGTTACTATTTATCCTCTATGGTAACTACAGCTCCTGCTGTGATTCAAATATTACAATCCTTAAAAAGTTATATTAGGTTTGGAAAATAGCGTAATTTGAAGCCTCTGGAACATATTTTTGGATTAGAAAAACAATTCTCAAAAGAAATACATTTAAGTGGGATAACTAACTACTTTTTTGAAATTTATTACTTTCTTTGGAATGTATAAAATTTGGTCATATTTGGAACTACAGACCTAATTTAGTAGCAAATGGAGTTTATAATACTAAGAAACATAGTACTATCTGCATATAAAATTCATTGTATTTTGTTTCTTAGGTTAATAAATTGTCCCTGAGTCAATTGTTAAGATAAATAATACCAAATGGAAATTTGCCTTTGTTTCTTTATTTTTTTTGATTTTTTAAAATCGTGCTTTAGATGAAGGTTCACAGAGCAAATAAGTTTCTCATTAAACAATTAATACACGTATTGTTTTGTGACCTTGGTTGCCAACCCTGTGACGTGTCAACACTCCCCTGCTTGACCTTGGGTTCCTCATTTCCATTTGTCCAGCTTTCCTGTCCCCTCCTGCCTTCACACCCTTGCGCCTGGGCTGATGTGCCCATTAAGTCTCCTATACATGGTTGAGGTACGTGTATTATTGTTTTATGGGCCTGTCTAATCTTTGGCTGAAGGGTGAACCTCAGGAGTGACTTCAGTACTGAGTTAAAAGAGTGTTCAGGGGCCATACTCTAGGGATTTCTCCAGTCTGTGTCAGACCAGTAAGTCTGGTCTTCTTTTGTGAGTTTGAATTTTGTTCTGCATGTTTCTCCAGCTCTGTCCGGGAACCTCTACTGTGCCTTTGTTTTGCATGGTTTCAACTTTATTAGTTCAGGCTTGACAAAGTAGTCTTCCTCATTCATCAGGTATAAATTGGAGCTGATTCAGAGACTCTTTACAAAAATGGCAATGTTGGTATGTGCCTTAATTAGCTATATTTCTTTTTAACATAAATCCAAGTAACTTGCTGTCTAGAATAATGGCCTCCAAACTCCATGAAGTACCTCATCAGAAAAAAATAAATGAGCACCCTTCCTAAGTATTTTTATTTGTTAATTTACAAATTGTATGCGTGCACTATTATCATTGGTAATATTTCAAGGCATAGTATACACTTAGGGCAAGGTATGTGTATGTGTGTATGTGTATACACACATATACATGCATATATGTATATAAATGTATATGTATAAATTCATATTTCAAATAGTTGTCTTGATATTTTTTCATATATGCTTATAGTTCAATATTGGTTTTACTTCATATGACTAATGAAGGGCTTGTGCAAAGAATTAGAAAAAATTCAGTTTTGGGGGGGAGTTGCACACTTTTATTTGTGTTATTGGTATTATCTTTAATCTACAGCTTCTTTGAAGAAATCTTTCTAGGCCACTTAAAGATTTTATGATGGTTGGTTTATTTAAACTAGGTAATATTCTTAAATCCACCTAACTGGACATACCTTGCAGTATGTCCAGTTAGGTGGATTTAAGAATATTACCTAGTTGCTGAAAGAGAAGAAATGAGGGACAGCATCACTGTGGCAATCCCAGTCTTCATTGGAACACATGTGACCATCTAATGTCAGGTCAAATGAGAGAGCCAGTATCAGTCTGTATCTTAAAGATTAGAAAAGATTGATTCCTTTTTTTAACTAAAAAACTAATTTTATTAAAAGTTCTAGTATTATTTTTCCCCTGCATTCCAAAGGGTTATCTTGCCTGCCTACTGGCGTACGCACACCCACTCTGGAAATTAAACTGGTGTAGCACATAGGATGAAATGCATTGTGACAGAATTGAGTTGTTTGCTTTTTCTCAGATCCTCTTTAAATTTTCATGTATCATTGAAAGGCACTTGCATGGGAAAACTGTTTAATCCTTAGAACAAGCATAGCGAGAGTAATGCAAACTTTTTCTGTATCATGCCCCTCTAAAACTAAGTGAATGCTCAGGAGTTCATACCTAAGACTTCCTTCATTCCAAGGCCTTAACATTATATTTAGATATTATATTATAACTTTATGATATATTAAATATTATATTTAAATTATAGACTTTATAGAATGTGGACATTGTTAGCTGGAAAAAGGTTTCCATCTTGGTATTATTTGGGAGACCTTACTATTTTGTAGGGCTAGAGAAGGAAATCTAAAGGTATATGATATTTTTTGATTAAAGAAGAGGACTCTGGTAAATTTTTATTTTATGATAATGCACTTTTTCAATTGGAAAAGTTATTCAGAATGATTCAGTACAATTATTGTCAAATATAAATTTTGAAAATTGGATATTTTCAGATCCAATTGCCAGTGATCAATATAATGAAATCTCATAAATCGCTATATGCTGCTGGCCAGCTTGTAGATTTCATTTTGCTTCTATTAGGAATACTAGTTTATTCCTTAGGTAAGGGTTTTTGTTAAAGACTAAGTTATCTAGTATCAAAGGTAAAATTCTTTGCAGGTTCTTCCCACCCACCCCACCCCATCCTCAAATACACAGAGATCAGAGACTTGCTAGTTAGGAATAAAACAAAAAGCAAACTACCTCTCACCCTAGGAACAGAAGGTAGAAAATAAGGAAGGCCCTAGCCCAAAGAGTAGGGGTTAAAATTCTTGCCACTCTGGACAGAGCATAGCACACTTTTGAGGAGAATGGTAGGGCTTGTCCCAGTAGCCTGTAAGTCCCTATGGAGCACATGTCTAGACATGTCAGATCAGGGCAGGAATAGCAATTCCAACAGTGAGTTCCAGCAGGTGTAATGGCAATAGCCCAGGTCTGAGTGCATGTCAACTTACAGCAGACTGCCCTGGAAAGGAGGCCAGGGGCTCTCTTTTAAAGGGGTATTCTGGGTGAATCATAGCAGTTCCCAAGGATACTAGGCCACACACGCACAAATAACTTACCAGTCCTGCCAAAGGGTGTCACAAGAAAAGCCTTGAGATTTCAACAGAAGTGGCACCTAAATTCACATTATAGTGCTCTAATAAAATTGGATCATCTTGCTTACAGCCTAGGACCTACTGGCTTCAGTTAATTTTGAAGTCATTATGGTAGCCAAAGGGAAAAAAAAAAGCCTTTTTGCAAGGTGGCATTTGCTTGGGGGGAGTATAGGTCTCACAAAGGAGAATTTTCCTAGGGATCCCTACCAATATAATTAGCCAAGGAAAGAAGAAGGCAGGGCTGGTGAGAGATGGGGCTTTTGTATACAATTTTAGCCCAGTTTGTTGGTTTAATTTTCATATGAAGCAGTTAGGCTAACCAGGTTGCCTAGGATTAGAATCTCTTTCCCTTTTTCTTTCAACACCCTCTGTGGAATTGTTAATTTTGCTGAGTGTGGAAAGAATTCTAAAGAAAAGACCTTGACTTGGTAATTATTCTTGCTTTTAACGTTTGCAGACCCTTTCCTCTACAGTCCTTAAAAAAAATGGCTAAAATACAAATTATTACATTTATTTTTCAGAATTTTGAATCGTAATGGATTTTTCTTTCTTAAAAAAATGATCATGCTATGAAAGACCTTAAGTTTTCTTTTGATCCTCAGGTTCGGTTAAATTAATCATACTTTTCAGTTCATTGCATACTACAAAATTTATTAAATTACCTCAGCTGTGATTAAAATGAAAATGTGTCTTGTTACATTAATATGTGAAAATTAGTTCTATAAGAATACTACAATATTATAAATAATCTTTTATGTGCCTGTAGCGAACTAATGGGAAATTTAGTAACATTTGTATATTTTTCCTCAAATAGTAGTAATATTTCCGTGGTTTTTTATAAGCAATAAATATATATACATAATATAGTCATGGGTATTACACTCTAGGAGAAGTTTTTAATGTATGTTTGTCAACTGATGAAAGGTCTAAAAAATCTGAGCTTAGTGATTTAAGCTATTAAATAAAGATAACCTTTTGCATATACAAATAAAGTCCAGTTACAGCAAATAAATGGTATAACAAAGGGTTGTAACAATTGAAGGTTCTTTGATAAACATACTTTGTATGCTCACATGCCCCAACATGATGATCCTAGTAATGGACATGGTGGTCCAGTAGCCAAAATATTTTTAGAATTTTATACTGATTATTTAGAACAACAAATGCTTTTCTTTGGTCCTTTCCAAATTTAACAATTTGTATTTTGGCCACTTTTTTAAAGGACTATAGAGGAGAGGGCTCTGCATATGGTAAGAGCAAAAATAATTACTGAATCATTTTCCATAAATGTGAGTTTTTATAAATACTCAATTTACTGTAAAAGTATTTGAACTTTATGGATTTCCACAGATCTCTACTACCATAGAAAAACTTGAGTGTAAGGTAAAGATTTTAAAATGGAGTTTAGCCTATGTAAAGCCCATTTCTCTGAGCTGCAGTGGTCCTAATAAATGATGTTGGATTACCACAGCAAAGTTTGTGGTATAGACCATCTTTATTCTTGATTGTTTTACTTGGGACAGGTGTTAATGAACACTTTGCCACATCTCAGAATCATGATGGTGCTATCTTTTGCTTGGGGAAGCCTGTACTAAATCCAGTCACTGCTAACGATAGACAGTCTTCAGATTTCAGGAGATGATATCAGTTTTTTTTTTTTTTTTCTTGGTATTGTAAAAGTCTCTATCAAAGTAACTCTTCCCCCAGAAAGATTTTAAAATTGGGTATTATATCATTATTTAAATACAAATTCTATTTTTCATTTTCTTCATGGGGAAATCCAGTGTTCTTAAGACTACAATCCTAAAATAAAGTTGTTACATATTGGAGAAGGGCAGAATGGTTGTGTTGTTATGGCAACTCAAATGGGGAAAATGAAAACAGCACAGAGAAGCTGCATCCTGTTGTCATAGCAACCATAGTTGTGAAAATGATTAAAGCTGGTCTAGAAAGGATGTATTGCAGCTTTAGTCCATGGAAAGTAAATAGTGTAAGAAAAGACAAGGAGAATGGGTTTTAGACAAAAGTTAAATCCCCCTGGTGCCACACAATTTGCTAGTACCACTGCGTATAGACAGATCTCTAATTATATTTCTAATTATATTTGAGCTTAATTTTATTGTCTCAGATCATAATGATGGTATGAAGGAAAGATAAATGCAATAACTATGTGAAAGCTTGTGAATAAAGATTTTTTTTGGTAGGAAATTTAGAAAGAAACTGAAGTTACAAAATTTTGTCACTGAAAATGGTTTTTAAAAAATTATATTTTCCTTGTCCCATTTTTCTTTTCTTTCCCTCTTTCCCTGTTCCTTACCTAGTGCTTAATTTTCATTCTTTTCCAAATCCTCTTTCTGTATCATTTTAGTCTTAAGTGTTGAGCTGCTACATAAAAATCTAATGTCATGGGAATTTGTAAAGTATCAAGTGGAGCGTTATGATTGCATGTGAACAGATGAATCTGATGATAAATGATATAAGCTTCCTTTAGGTGTGAAGAAATTTATTTTGGCTGTATCTTTCAAACTTTCTATGTAATCAAAGCTTCTTAATTGTTAAATTATTTAAGCAATTATTTTAAAAACGCCATTATTTCCGCCCTCCAACTTCTACTTGCCAATCAGAGCTAAATATTTCATCCCAGTGGAGTGGAGACATGTTAGGAATAAACCTGATGAAAGCCGTGCTCTTTGTTCAGCATCTGGCTGCTTGCACAGGTTTTTGTGGTAATGGAATCGGCATCTCTGTATTAAGAGTATTGATCTGCTGCTTGGTAGGTGCTGTGTAAAAGAAGTATCCCAGTAACAATGTGTTAAAGTGGTTTAAAAGCAGTTTATGTTACAAATGAGGTAGAGGGAGATGGAGTTCTGTAAGACTGGACACATGCTATAAATATCCATAAAACTGAGGATTTTACCTAAAAACTGCAGTGTTGAATTTCACATATCTTCATCCTCACTTAACTGCAAATATTTGAATACTACCTACGCATGGGTTGCCTACGCTAATGGTATTACCCTTTTCCTTTTAATTGAATGAAGTTTTTATATTTAATATGCTTATGGTTTAGTTGAAAGCTGTGGTGAGTTGTGAGATAATATTGAATGATCATACAAACAGTGCTTTAAAGTAATCCACTGAAGAATATTTTCAGTCAGAATCCAAATAATAATATTGATTTGCTTAAACATGAGTTGATTTTCGTAAATAGCCTCTTCATTTTAAATATTATTCAGTTTTGCCTAGCTATCCAAATTCTGTCCTTTCATATAGGCATAGGAAAGAAACCTTTGTTTAAAAAGCAGGAAAAGATGAGAGGGAGAGAAGAGAGAGTGGAGTGATTTTTTTTTTTTTAAGGATTTGTAAAAAAAACTTATCCCTCTCTGCTGTTTACTTAATGCTAGTATGACATATAAGACTCATGTGACTTAAGTTAGACAACTTAAGCTATTAAATGGTTCAGATACCTAGCAAACAGTTCAAAGATTCCATTAACAAATTACTTAACATTCTCTAAAGGAGTTTGAAAATTAAAGCTGACTGTAAGTGCCTATATCCCATTGTGCCTAGATATTTGTAGCACCATTGGTATGTGACAATACGTGGATTTAAATCTACCTTTCTCCTAATTTATCTTGGATTAGAAGTTTTAAAGCCAGTTTGCAAATCTGTAAAAAGGTTTTACATTAAAATCTGATTCACTGAGTTTTAGACTGGTGTCTAAAAGTGGGCAGTATCATCAAGTTGTACATTTGAGATTTACTAGTTTGCATCTTGTCTTGTGATAAATTGCACTGGAAGATCAGGCACTTTATTTTCCTGGAAGAAAAAAATTATTAGGTATACTCATCACTCCCTGTTTCACAATTTCTTGTCACATTTCACTCACTTCAGAGACATTCGTTTTGGATCCTTGTTGTGAATATGTAACTCTTAATAGTGACGTCCTGAGAGGAAGAATTTCTTATCTAGCCTAAATAATAACTACACCACCACATCGTATCAAGCAATGAAATAGCCAGTAAACCTATTCTGCTAAATTTCATCAACTGGAGGAGAAGGGTAGATAATGTTCATATTTGTTACTTATCCGTGAACATGACACTTGCTGTTTTGAAATGGTTATTTATTTCATATATTATAGCTGCCAATCAGTCAGTGATTTGCAAATAGTGAAGTAAACACAGAGCTGAAAACAGTTTCTTCCCTCAGTTGGTCTGTAGTGCCCAGGAAGTCAGATGTAATGTGGTTCCATTTATTTATGTAGGCATTTATTCTCTTTCTAATGAGCAAGTAATTTTCTTTACTCCTACACAAAAGTTAAGAAGTACCCAAGACAGCTGGGATTCTTGGTTTGCAGCCACTGAAATACTGTTTGATATCAGGGGATCCTTTCATGAGCAGAGTTTCCCTCTCTTTGGAAGAAAGCTCTAGATAGCCCCCGTTTGTACTCATTGTTAGAGCAAACACATCTGTAGAGTGGAGGATGATCCAGAAGTCCAGTGTGAGGGTTTGTCTCCCCGCCACCCAAGGATTTTACTCTGTGGCTTATTTTGCTCCTTCTGCCTGGGAAGTGAGGGACAAGAGTTCTGATCTCTCATGTGACAGCCAGCCTAGCCTTAGTATGTGGATTATTAACATGACATCAGCCTCTGTTGAGTCATACCAACTGCTATGAACAAATGTGTAAATCCTTCCGGGGGAGAAAGAGTGTTGCAAATGCCTTTCATCAAAATGGAAGACTGCTTCAACTTCTGTTTACTCCTCTAGATACAACCAAGCTTTTTTCTTTTCTTCTTTTTTAAATTTCCCTGTCTTCTCCCTTCCCTTCTCTCTTTTCCTCCTGTTCTCCCCTTCTCCTTACCTTTTCTGCCTCCCTCCTTACCTCCCTTCTTCCTCCTCTCCTGTCGCCTCAGAAATACATAAAGCATAATCCTCCCAATGAGCACTGTGATCATATGAAATTTGTGTATAGGCCAGTCCTACATCATCGAAAATTGTATTGTAACCCAATGATTCCCAGGCCTCAGCTGGTGGCCTAGTTATTCCAAATAATATTTAATGCAGTGAATTCTAGGACAATAAAAGAATTTAGACAGCCCCTTGGAGCTCATTGCAATGGGATTCGACTTGAATTTAATACAGTGAAATTCCAGTATAACCAAATCATTTTTTTGTGGTATGATTTAAAAAGTTGTTAAGTATAGGTATAGGAGATTGAGTTTGTAAAACCTGATGTGAGATAATTACAGTTTTACTCTTGCCAAGTAAATGAGCATTTCAAAAATATAGGAATTAGTATATGGTGATTTAAAATAATGTGGCAAAGAAAAATGTAAGTGAGTATCTTTTGTGTTCTGTTATGGGACAATATAGATACCACCTGACTGTATGCATGAATATGTTTACTGAGTTGGTTTCCTGTAGATGGATATCAAAAATGATTTTTTTTTGTACAGAAAACATGTGGCATCTAGGTATTATTTTGATGCCCCGTTGCCTGCTAATGTTGACTATTTTATGTGCTTAAAAAGAAAATTGCTGTTCTTATTTTACTTGTTCAAATTCAGCAGTCTTACAGTAAAATCAGCCTTACACCAAAAATATCTGTAACTTTTTGTGTGGATACAAATGAAAGAAAAATAGAACACAAGTATTTGGTAATTAAGAAAACCAGACTGTTGGATGTTAGAAAAATTTGGTTGTTGTCTTGTACTCTGAAGTTCTTATCTGAAGCCAATGACTTAAGATCTTTTGTTTTTTGTACTAAAGCAGAATAGTGAAAATGTTTAGTTATGAAAAAAAAGTCTGTATTAATTTGCTTTGGGTCATCCTAGTCTCTCTGGTAACTTCATAATTAGGAAGGCCTTTTTAAGACTGTGTTGTAGTCTCTCAGGTACATAGCTACTCCATATCTGGTAAATCTAAATTCATATGTGAGGAGGTTATGTTTTTTTAAAGGATATTATTTACACAATTCACTGGAATGGCTCGTTTGGAAATTGGGTGGCTCTCTTATGTAATTACGTACTTAGTAACCCTACTCTACACAGCAGTAGAAATACAAGTAAGAATAATTTACTGCTTATGCATAGTTATTAGAATTTTAAAGCATTTGTTTGTTCAAAGTTCTAGTTTATCAGTGTTATATTTGACTAATTGCATACCTAATAAATAATAATGAATGAAATTTATTTTGGAAGGCAGCAAAGGTTGAATTTTAACAATTCTGAATAAACACCAAGAGCTGTTTTTCCCCCCTTGTTTAAAGGAATTTCTATCACTTTAGTTCAAGTTTTGTGGTGAAACTAATAATTCCTATAGATGGACTTAAATCACAGAATTGTAGAGTTTTATTGCTGCAAACTACTGTTAGAAATATTTGAATGTACTCCATTTTACTAATGAAGAAGTTGAGGCTCACAGAGATTAAGTGAGACTGCTCAAAGTCATACAGTTGTTTTGACAGGTATTTATATCTACTCTTTATGCACCTTGCTTAAAAAGACAAAAACAAATTTTCATCATTCTAGTTTTAGTGTACTCTATTACAATATCGTGTACATGTAGGCATTTTTATTTTATTTTTTAGTCAAGTTTGTCGAGGTATAATCCACAAACATTATATATTCACTTATTTAGGTCTTCTATAATTCTCTCACTGATGTATTGAAGTTCTCTGTATATAGCTCTTGCACATCTTTCATTAGATTTATTCCTAAGTATTTTATGTTTTTTGATGCTAAATGGTATTGTTTTCTCAGTTTTATTTTCTAATTGTTTGCTAGTATACAGAAACTTGCATATTGTACCTATACAGTATTTTGATCCTGTATTCAATGAGCTTGCAAAATTTTGTTAATTCTAATAGTTTATCTGTAAATTATTTTGGATTTTCTGCATAAACAGTCATGTAGCCTGATAATAAATAATGATTTTTGTTTTTTATTCCTTTCCTAACACTACTTATACCCTGTTATTTCTTTTTCTTTCCTTAACCAACTGGATAGGATTTGCCATTACAATAATGAATAAAAGTGGTAATAGTGGACATTCTTGACCCATTCCTAATTAATGTAAGGGGGACATTTTTAAATATTTCACCATTGAGTATGAGATTTGCCATAAATTTTTTTTTAATGACATCTTATTATGTTTTCAGTGATAGTTTACATAGTATTTTAGGTTTCCATTGAACAATTTCTACATAAATTGTTCAGTGACATTAGTTACATTCTTCACAATGAGTGAACATTCTCATTATTTCCATTCTGGTTGTTCCATTTTAGATTTTTTTTTTTTTTCAGATGACTATCAGATTAAGGAAACCCTGGTGGGGTAGTGATTAAGAGTTTGGCTGCTAACCGAAAGGCTGGCAGTTCAAATCCACCAGGCACTCCTTGGAAATCCTATGGGGCAGCTCTACTCTGTCCTATAGGGTTGCTATGAGTCGGAATTGACTTGACGGCAGTGGGTTTGGTTTTTGGGTTTTATCAGATTAAGGAGCCCTGGTGGTGCAGTAGTTAGTACTCAGCTGCTAACTGAAAGATCGGTGGTTCGAACCCACCAGCTGCTCCACAGAAGAAAGACGTTGACAGTCTGCTTCTGTAAAGATTTACAGCCTTGGAAACCCTGTGGGGACAGTTCCACTCTGTCCTGTAGGGTTGCTCTGAGTCATATTCAACTTGATGGCAATGGGTTTGGTTTTTTTTTGGTATCAGATTAAGGAAGTTCCTTTCTATTTCTAATTTGCTAGGAGTTTTTATTATGAATGAGTATTCATTAAATTTTATCAGGTGTTTTTTCCTGCAACTATGAGATGATTATATGATTTTCCTCCTTTATTCTGTTAATGTTATAAAGTAAACTGATTGGTTTTCAAATGTTAAACCAACCTTGCATTCCTGGAATATACTCAACTGGGTTGTGATGTGTTATTTTTTATGTGTTGCAAAATTCAGTTGACTTACATTTTTAAAAACAACAGCTTTATTGAGAAATAATTTACATATCTTAAAAATCTACACTTTTTTAAAGTGTGCAGTTCAGCAGTTTTTAGTGTATTCACAAAGGACCATCACAACTATCTAATTTTAGAACATTTTTACCACTGTAATGAGAAACCCTGTACTCATTATCTATTTGCTTACATTTTGAGTAGGATTTTTAGGTATATGTTCATGAAAAATATTGGCATGTTATTTTCCTTTCTTGTAATATCCTTGCCAGGTTTGGTATCACAGTCCCATCCCTGGCATTATAAAATGAGTTGGAAAGTGACCCCTCTTTTTGTTTGCTGGGAAGAATTTGTGTAGCATCAGTGTTTGTTCTTCCTCAACTATTTGGAAGAATTCACTGGTGAGGCCATGTGGGCCTGGAATTTGGTTAGTTAGAAGTTTGTTTTTATTTTTTAATTATGGATTCGACTTCTTTAAGTAGATAAAAGATTAATCATATTTTCTGTCTTGTGTCAGTTTTGGTTAAGTTTTATTTTTTGAAGAGTTTGCCCATTTCATCTCAATTCAAATTTGTTGGCATAAACTTGTTCATAACATCTTTTTATGACCTTTTTAATGTCGGGAAGTGCTATATTATGTTCCTTTTTTCGTTTCTGAAAGCAGTAATATGTGTCTTCTCTTTTTCCTTAATTAGTCTTGCTAGAGTTTTTATTTAAAAAGACAAACTTTGGTTTGTATTTCTCTAGTGTATATTTCATATTGTTTCATTGATTCCTGCACTTATTTCCTTCCTTCTATATTCTTTGAGTTTAACTTACAGTACTTTTTCTAACTTGTTGAAATGGTTACTTAGATCATTGCGTTTTCAGCCTTTCTAATAGGATAGTAAGGATATACATTTCACTCTAAGCATTGGTTTAGCTGCATTTCATGATTTTTCATGTGTTGATTTTATTAGCATTCCATTAAAAGATTTTCTAATTCCCATTGTGATTTTCTCTTTGACCCAAGGATTATTTGCAAGTGTACTGCAAAATTTTAAAACATTTTTCTAGTTATTATTTTTTGTTTTAAACAACTTAATTGGGGTATAATTAAATTTTATTTTTAAAATTAATGTACAGTAAAATCGACTGTGTGTGTGTACAGTTCCATGAATTTTTTTTTTTTTTTTTTAAATTGTATTGCACTTTAGGTAAAAGTGTACAGAGCAAATTAGTTTCTCATTTTAAAAATTTATACACAGATTGTTTTGTGACGTTGGTTACAATCTCCACACAATGTCAGTACTCTCCCCCTTTCCACCCCTGGTTCCCCTTGTCCATTTGTCTAGTTTTCCTGTCTCTTCCTGCCTTCTTGTCTTTACTTTTGGGCAGGTGTTGCCCATTTGGTCTCGTATACTTGATTGAGCTAAGAAGGACGTTTCTCGTGTGTTATTGTTTATTTTATAGGCCTGTCTAAATGTTTGGCTGAAACGTGTACTTCAGGAGTGGCTTCAGTTCTGAGTTAGAAGGGTGGCTGGGGGCCAAACCCCCGGGGGGTCCTCCAGTCTCTGTCAGACCAGTAAGTCTAGTCTTTTTCGTGAATTTGAATTTTGTTCTACATTTTTCTCCCACTTTGCCTGGGACCCTCTGTTGTGATCCCTGTCAACAGTTGGTGGTGGTAGCTAGACACCATCTAGTTTTTCTGGGCTCAGGCTGGTGGAAGCTGTGGTTCATATGGTCCATTAGTCCTTTGGACTAATATTTTCCTTTTGTCTTTGGTTTTCTTCATTCTCCTTTGCTTCGGACGGGATGGGACCAATAGATGTTATCTTAAATGGCCACTCTTAAACTTTTAAGACCCCAACTTCCATGAATTTTAACCACCACAAGCAGGCTACAGAGCACTTCAATCACCCCCCAAAACTCCTTGGTGCTTTGTAGTCACACTCTTCATAGTCACACCTTTCCCTTATACCTCCTTTGCAAAACCACTCATCTGTTCTTTGTAACTTTTAAGTTTTGATTTTTCCACAATGTCATATAAATAGAATTTAAATAGTATATAACATTTTGAGACTGGCTTATTTCTTTCAGTATAATGTCTTTGCAATTCATATAAACCATTGCATGTAGCAATCATTCCTTACTTTTTATTGCTAAGTAGTATTCCATTGTATGGATGTACCACAGTTTATCCACTCAGCCATGAAAGAACATTTACGTTGTTTACAGTTTTGGGAGATTATAAATAGAGCTGCTATAAACGTTTATGTATAAGTTTTTGAGCGAACATAAGCTTACATTTCTCTAGGGTAAATACCGAGGAGTGGGATTGTTAAGTCATGTGGTAAATATGTGTTTACATTTATAAGAAACTGCCAAACTTTTCTAGAATAGCTGTACCATTCTGTCCACCAGCAGTGTGTAAGAGTTTCAGTGGTTCTGCATTCTCATCAGTACTTGGGATTGTCAGTATTTTTTATTTTAGCCCTTCTAGTAATTGTGTAATAGTATCATTTTTTTTTATTGTGGTAAGTATATATATTACAGAACATTGGCCATGTCGACGATTTTACATGTACTTTTCTAGAAGTTTAATTTCAATGTCAATTCAACGACAATAATTACACCCATCATGTTGTGCAACTATCACCACTGTCCACTTCCAAATTTTTCCATCACCCTTCAGTAGAAGCTCAGTGCCCCCCTAAGCATTAACTCCCTCTTTCCCGTCCCTGGTAACCATTAATAAACTTTGGTATTTATACATTTGCCTATTCTAGATATTTCATGTAAGCGGGATCACACAGTATACGTCCTTTTGTGACTGACGTTTCACTCATGATAATGTTCATCCATGTTGTAGCATGTATCAGGACTTCATTTTTCTTTATGGCTGAGGAATATTTCATTATATGTATGTACCATATTTTATCTATTTATCTGTTGATGGACACTTGGATTGTTTTTCACTTTTGGGCTATTGTGAATAATGTTACTATGAACATGTATGCACTTATTTTTGCGTGGACATATGTTTTCATTTCTCCTGGGCATATACCTAGAGGTGGAGTTTCTTGGATTATATGTTAACTCTGTGTTTAACCTTTTCAGGAACTGTCAAACTATTTTCCAAAGTGGCTGCACCATTTTACATACCTCTCCATCCCCAGTAGTGTATACGAATTCTGAGTTTGCCACATCCTCTCCAACACTTGTTATTATGTGACTTTTTGATTCTAGCAATCCTATTGGTTGTGAAGTGGTATCTCATTATGGTTTGGTTTGTATTTCCAGTTACCCGTGGGGGGCAAAACAAAACAAAACAAAACAAAAAACCATTGCCATCGAGTGAATTCTGACTCATAGTGACTCTATAGGACAGAGTAGAACTGCCCTGCAGAGCTTCCAAGGAGCGCCTGGTAGATTTGAACTGCTAACCTTTTGGTTAGCAGCCGTAGCTCTTAACCACTACACCACCAGGGTTTCCAATTTACAGCACATCTCAGTTTGAACTAGCTACCATTCAGGTGTTCAATAGCCACATGTGACTATTAGTTACCATATTACACAGCGTAGGTTTAGACCATTTACATTAAGTGTAATTATTGGTATGGTTAAGTTTAAATCTACCGTTTTGTTATTTGTTCCATCTTTTCTTTTTTTCCTGCCTTATTTTGGAATAATTATCTTTTAGTATACCATTTTATCTTCTCTGTTGACTTGTTAGGTACCTTTGTTTTTCTTTATCGATTGCTCTATAGATTACAATATGCGTCTTTAACTTATCACAGTCTCCCTTGAAATATTTCACTTCACGTATAACATATTTCCACTTCTTCCTTCTGTCCTTTGTGTTATTGTTGTCATACATTTTGCCTCCACATATATTATGAATACCACAATTCATTGATATTATTTTTGTTTAAATTGTTTTTATCTTTTAAAAGAAGATTTAAAATTAGAAAATCTTTTTATATTTACCCGTGAATCTATATTTCTGGCACTTCATATTTTGTATACATTGAAGATTCCATCTGTAATTATTTTCAGAATATATATGTAAATATATATTTTTGTCCCCTCCCCTGTTTTCTTTCCTGTGAGATTCCCATTATACATATGTTAGAGACCACTTGATCATATCCCGCAGGTTACTGAGGCTCTGTTCAATTTTTTTTCCAGTATTTTTCCTGTTAGTGCTTCATTTTTGGTATCGCTCCTTCTTCAAGTTCACTGATCTTTCTTCAATAATGTCTGATTTGCTGTTAATCTCATCTAGTTAAATTATCATTTCAGACATTATATTTTTCTTTTCTAGAAGTTTAATTTCAATTAAAAAATATCCTGTAGTTTTCTCTTCATCATGTCATAATAGCTATTTTAATATTTTGGTCTGCCAATTCCTTATCTATGTCATTTCTGGGTCTGCTTCTGTTGACAGATACTCATTCTGATTGTGGGTCACATTTTACTGCTTCTTGTCTAGTAATTTCAGATTGGATGCTGGATATTGTGAATGCTACATTGTTGAATATCTGTATTTTTGTTGTCTTTCAAAGGAATCTTTATTTTGTCTAACAGTTGTTTTCTTGGTGCTTTTTGTGACTTGATTTTAAGCTTTATTAGGACAGGTTTAGTGTAGCCTTTTTTTCTAGTGTAGTTCATTCCTACAACTAAGGTGTGAGCTTCCTTGGGTTTCTGCTGAATATCTCAAGTGTTCAATTAGGCCTCTGCAATCTGACTGGTCAGAACAGAAAATTCTCCCAGCAATGTGAGGGTTCTAGGAGTTGTTCAGATTATAGCTCCCTAGTAGTTCTTTGCCTGACCTTGTGGAGTTTCACCCTGTACATACAGGGTATTCAGACATCTGGAGCCTTCTTCTATATAACTCCTTCTCTGATATTCTGCTTCATCAATTCTACTTTTCAGCCTTTCCAAATTCTGTGTTTCCTCAACTTGGTGGTCCTATTGTGCTCTGTGTGGGTTCCCCTTTCTTGCACTGCAGACTGGAAAGTGCCTCCAGGTAGAAAACTTGGACAACTCTAGTAGGAGTTACCTCATTTGTTTCCTGTCTCTCAGGGATTACAGTCAGGCACTGCCTGTTGTCCAGTGTCTTAAAGATACATTTCACATATTTTGTCCAATTTTCTTGTTTACGGTAGAAGGGCAAGTTTGATACCAGTTACTCCCTTATGATGGAAGTGGAATTTTCATGTTTGTTTTTTAATTGAAATTTCTGTTTTATTTAAATTGAATGTACTGGAAGTCCTCAGTTTCCCTGGTTCTGATATACACAAGTTTTACTTACCACTGTTTAGTTAGAATTTTTTTCATGTTTCTTTTTTTATTCTTCACTGCCTTCTTTTGGATTAATCATCTATTTTTTATCATTTCATTTTCTCCTCTGTTAGGGTGTTACTTATACATTAATTTTTTTTCTTTTAGTGATTACGATGCATTTTTAACTTATTAAACTATACGTTAAATTAGAACTCTTATTACTTCTGGGGAAGTGCAAAGACTTTATGATACTTTAAATATCTTTACTCTTCTCCACTTTCATCCTAATGTTATCACTTGTTTTTTTATGACAAGACATTATTATTGTTGTTATAAACAGTCCATACTCATTTAGATTTAGTCATATATTTACTTTTTCTTGTGCCCTTCCTTCATTTATTAGCATGCTTCCATTTGGGATCATTTTTCTTCTTCTCCCTTTTCAAAGGCTAATCTGCTGGTGATGAATTCTGTCAATTTCTGTTTGTCCGAAAGGGTTTTCCTTTGCCTTTGTTTTTTAAGGATAGTCTTGTAGTGTATAGTATTCTAGTTTGGTAGTTATGTTCTTTTAGAACTTTAAAGATGTCATTCCATTGCCTTTTGGTTTCTATTTTTCTATTGAAAAGTCAGCTGTATGTTTTAAATTGTTGTTTCTTTGAAAGTAATGTATCTCCCCCACAAGCTACTTTTTAAAGTCTTTTTTTTTCCAGCAGTTTAATACTAATGTACTTTTAAGTAATTTTCTTTGACTTTACTCTGCTTGTTATTTGCAGAGCTTCTTGAATCTGTGGCTTGATGATTTTCCTTAGTTTTTTAGCTTCTTGCAGCCCCTGGCATTTCTAGGCATTCTGTTTCTTGGTGTTCCTTCTGTATAACACATCTCCCATTGCTGCCACAACTTTCTTCCATATTCCACCCCATCTGCTGCATGGATGCTTTCCTTATCTCTTTGGGGTCTGTCTGACAACTTGCTCTCGGCTGCCCTTTCCACCATCTTAATTCCATTGGGTCTGACAATCGGTGCTGGACCTCTGCCCCTCCGCCCTCAGTGAATTCTTTCTTCAGCCTATTTGGAGAATCCTGTGCTGCCCTGCCCCGTTACGTGGGGACCTTCCTCATCCTACCCACTACTCTTCTAGTCTCTCATGTGGAAGCCCCTGCTCACTCCACTAGGACTCCAATTGTCCCCTCCTCCTCCCACTGGGCTACCCTCCTGGGCAGTTGTTTTTTTTAGTGACTTAATTTTTAGAGCAGTTTTAGATATACATAGAGTTCCCATATACTTCCCCCTCACTGTTTCCCCTATTATTAACATCTTACATTGGTGTGGTACATTTGTTACAATTGATGAAACGTTGTTATATTATTATTAACTAAAGATCATAGTTTAGATTAGGATTCACTGTTTGTGTTGTACAGTTCTGTGGGTTTTGACAAATGCAGAATGTCAAGTCTCCACCATTATAGTATCATACAGAATAGTTTCATTGTCCTAAAAACCCATTGTGCTCGTCCTGTTCATTCCTCATCTCTCCCTCTTCCTGAGCTCCTGGCAACTACTGATTTTTTTACTGTCTCTGTAGTTTTGCCTTTTCTGTAACATCATGTAGTTGGAATCACACAGCATTCAGACAAAATTTTTTCCCCTCATCTTACTTGGGCTCTGACACTGGACACCAGGCCCTTCTCCCCTCAGGGACATCCTTTTCACCCCACTCAGACTCCAAAAGCCACTCAGCTTGATGTGTACTTTGTCAGTCCCAACCTAATGGCTGGTGTGCTGAATTGTTCAGGTAGGGAAGGGAGAGGAGGAAAGGAATCAATTAAATTTTAATTAAGAAACAAACAAACAAAAACACCTCACTAGTATTTTGTAGCAAATCCTTTTAACCTAGTGTATTACAAGTTATATAGAATCTGTGTAGTCATTACAGGTTTATTACCCAAGCTTTCATGCCATAATTTTACTGACATACTGAAGTTTTATTGTCATATCAAATTTATTATTTCTGAATTTCTCCTCCCCCTCTCTTTTTTGAACTGATTTTCAATTTACCTGAGTCTATGAGTACCATTCCATCTTGGAGCTTTTTCTGACTTACCCTTTTTCTTCTTTTCTTACAACCTGTCTTTAAGTCCTGTTGATTCTTCTTTTGATGTACATTTGTCTTTTCAGTGGTCATTACTTTGATTACAACAGCCTCTTGAGCTGGCTTCCTTTTCTTTAGTTTCTATAGTCAATCCAGCCCCGCCCC
>NW_004443943.1:28028306-28074571 GCF_000243295.1 Trichechus manatus latirostris
TAAATATATAATTTATTTTATTTTTTGTTTTTGTTGAGAATATACACAGCAGAACATACACCAGTTCAACAATTTTTACATGTACAATTCAGTGACATTGATTACATTCTTCGAGTTGTGTACCCATTCTCACACTTCGCTCTCCAATTCTTAATAATTGAGTTAACTTCATGTCAGATTTCTTAAGTACCATTTTTATGTGGGACTATCCTAGGTAGTCATAATATCTAGTTTTGAATCTCATTTTTGCTACTTACTAGGTAGCAATCCCACCACTCATCTATCAGTTGGTCATACTGTGGTGGCTTACATGTATTTCTGATACCAGCAGGGTCACCCATGACAGATTTCAGCAGAGCTTCCAGATGAAGAGAGACTAGGAAGAAGGACCTGGCGGTCTACTTCTGAAAAAATCGGCCAGTGAAAACCTTATGAATAGCAGCAGAACATTGTCTGATATGGTACCAGAAGATGAGCCCCTCAGGTTGGAAGGCACTCAAAAATGACTGGGGAAGAGCTGCTTTCTCTAAGTAGAGTTGACCTTAATGACATGTATGGAGTAAAGCTTTTGGAACCTTCATTTGCTAATATGGTACAACTCAAAATGAGAAGAAACAGCTGCAAACATCCATTAATAATTGGTATGTGGAATGTATGAAGTATGAATCTAGGAAAATTAGAAGCCATCAAAAATGAAATGGAACACATAAAGATCAATATCCTAGACGTTAATGAGCTGAAATGGGCTGGTATTGGCCATTTTGAATCAGACAACCACATGGTTTACTATGCCAGGAATCACAACTTGAAGAGAAATAGTGTCACATTCATCATCAAAAAGAATAGTTCAAGATCTATCCTGAAGTACAACACTGTCAGTGATAGGATAATATCCATATGCTTACAAGAAGACCAATTAATACGACTATTATTCACATTTACACACCAACCACTAAGGCTAAAGATGAAGAAAGTTAAGATTTTTACCAACTTCTGCAGTCTGAAATTTATCAAACATGCAATCAAGATGCATTGATAATTACTGGCAATTGGAATGCAAAAGTTGGAAACAAAGAAAGATCAGTAGTTGGAAAATCTGCCCTTGGTGATAGAAACGACACTGGAGATTGCATGGTAGAATTTGTAAGATCAACGACTTCTTTCATTGCAAATACCTTTTTTCAACAACATAATTGGCAACTATACATGTGGACCTTGCCAGATGGAATACACAGGAATCAACTCTACTACATCTGTGGAAAGAGACAGTGGAGAAGCTCAATATCATTAGACAAGGCTAGGGGCTGACTGCGAAACAGACCCATATTGTTGCATGTTAGTTCAAGTTGAAGCTGAAGAAAATTAAAACAAGTCTGTGAGAGGCAAAGTATGACCTTGAGTGTGTCCCATCTAAAGTTAGAGAGCATCTCAAGAATAGACTTGATGCACTGAACACTAATGACTGAAGACCAGACGAGTTGTGGGATGATATCAAGGACATCATACATGAAGAAAGCAAAAAGGTCATTAAAAAGACAGGAAAGAAAGAAAAGACCAAAATGGATGTCAGAAGAGATTCTGAAAGTTGCTCTTAAATGTAGAATAGCTAAAGTGAATGGAGGAAACAAGGAAAAGAGCTGAATAGCAGATTTCAAGGGCGAGTGAAGAAGACATAGTAAAATATTACAATGAAATATGCAAAGACCTGGAGTTAAAAAACCAAAAGGGAAGACCGCTCTTGGCATTTCTCAAGTTGAAAGAACTGAGGAAATAATTCAAGCCTCAAGTTGCAATATTGAATGATTCTATCGGCAAAATATGGAACAACACAGGAAGCATCTAAAGAAGGAAGGAAGGAGTACACAGTCACTGTACCAAAAAGAATTGGTCAATGTTCAGTCATTTCAGGAGGTAGCATATGATCAAGAACTGATGGTACTGAAGGAAGAAGTTCAAACTGCACTGAAGGCACTGGCAAAAAGCAAGGCTCCAGGAATTGACGGAATACCAGTTGAGATGTTTCAGCAAACAGATGCAGAAATTTGGAAGACAGCAACCTGGGCTCAAGGACAGCAATGATTGTAAGGATGGCACAGGACCAGGCAGTGTTCGTTCTGTTTTACGTATATTCGCTATGAGTCAGAACCGACTCGACAGCACCTAACAACAACCCAGCAGGAGTCCCTTGGTAGTTTAAATGATTAACGCGCTTACGGCCAACCGAAAGATTGGTACTTCGAGTCCATCCACTTGTGCCTTGGAAGAAAGGCCTGGCAATCTACTTTTGAAAAATCAGCCGTTGTAAACCTTATGGAGCACAGCTCTACTCTGATAACACCATGGGGGTTCCATGAGTTGGAATTGACTCGATGGCAACTGGTTTTTAGTTTTAGGTACCCATAAACTTTTGGGTGTTATTTGCCTTACTAGGTTGTTATACATGTAAAGAAGATAATTACAAAAAAGCTCTTATAAGCTGTTAATACCCTGTACTAATTATAGTTATCTGTCTAGTTTTGTTTGTGCGTGTACCTGCCAGTCAGATCAGTGTCAATAAAGTAACTAGTATTACTTTTTCAGTGTTGTCACTATTCCATGGACATACTGCTTACTTTCCTTCTCTTTGATATATAAATTTCACTATTCTCTCACCATTAAGCATATATTTTTTGAGCATCTGTTGCGATACTGGAGATTAAAAGGATTAAGACATAGAGTGTATCTCTAAGGAATGCAGCCTGGTAGAAGAGACAAATATATAATTAATTGACAAGTAACAAGTGCTACAATAAAATTAAAAGGCTGTATCTGAACTTTTCTAAAAATTAGAAATTTTACCTAAGCTTATATAGTAGCTGTAGTGTAATTAACACAATTTAGTGCATTATTATGTTTTTTCTTGTAGTTACTAGTATTTATGTTATCTCCCTAAATAAAGTGTAAACTACGTGAAAGCAGATCTTTGTATTGGGGTCCCATTTCTGGCATTGCCATTTAGTCATTGTAGTGTCTCTGAACTTCAGCTTACTCTCCTATTAAAGTGGAAATGTGAATAACTCTTTGACAGGGTTGTAACGATTAAATGAAATAATGTATTTAATGGATTTAGCATAGTGTCTGGCAAATGATTTATGCCTAATAAATTTTAGTTCTCCTTTCCTTGTGTTCCACCTGTGTCCACTCTGGTAATGAACAACAACTATTTGATTGATGGATGAATTTATTGATTCCGTGGTCTGCAGTTTATAATGGCTTTCCAGAACATTTTAAAATGCAAGTAGCATTCATGGAAACCTGTTCTTGTTGATGATGTCACCTTAATTTTCCCCTGTCCCCTCCTCCACCTATGCCCCCATTCCCCCAGCCCTATCCCTCTGCTTTGTAATTTTTAGAACCCTTATTTTAGTTTTACCATAAACTTGTTCAGTAAGGCTAGGCAAATATAATTATTCTGTGTGATAGGAGTTTCATTTTTGGAGTGAACTCAGTGGAGATTTGTAAGAGGCAGTCATTGAATTTGTATAGGTAGTGTCAATGTATTACATGGTCTGTGGAATACTGTAGTTCTCTTGGCCTGAATTTTACAGTTGATATAGTAGTGAAAAGGGAATTCTTCTATTCCATGGCTTAAGGATACATAAACTCTCAATGCAGCAATCTTTTTATTGTTGATTATTATAGCTTCTGTTACTCCTAGAAGTTGACCAACAGGGACTTGAGTTTAGGAGATTTTTGTCATTCAGCTTTTATATAGTAAATGCTGAGGCCAGCCCTTTGCCTGCAGGGCCCTCTGAGTGAAAAGATGTGACACTACTCCAGGCAGCCAAGTAGGGGAAGAGCCGAGGTTTTCAGTGTTCTCTGTGTAAATGAATTTGTGCTGTTGAACCTGATGGGCACTAGGTACTATATTCTCCTTGATGGACCGGAGGCCCTTTGTTGCAACATTTCAATCTTTTTTTCTGATTCCTTCAGGTGGTAGAAAACATGTTCAGTCTTTTTTTTTTTTTAATGCTGTGTATGCTTTTTAAAAGCTGATGAACTCTTTCAATTGGGTAACATACTTCAGTTGTTGTAAATTATTATAGTCTTAGACTTTATTTTTTCAAAGGAGAGTCAATTGGGGTGAGATTAGTGGCAAAATATCAAGTCTTTGTGGGATGGAAAATGATCTCAAGAAACATATGTGCCATGCAGGGCTGGATTTGTGTAGGATGGAGGCACATCTTTTAACTAGACTTTGTTATAGCTTTTGATATTGCATATAGGAAGTATCTAAGGAATAGGCCATTCACAAGTTCTTTAACAGTTAATAGAAGTTAAATATTTAAATGCAAGAATGTAGTTGCTGAATTGAGCTTAGTTTAGAACCTCTTTTTTTTAATTAATTTTTTTAAATATAGAAAGAAATATTAGGAATTTAAATATAATTTGCGGAGAAATAAAAAGGGCAGCCTAAACTTTAAGTAGAAAACTGCGTGCTCTTCTGGTATTTTAAAGGTAAATTTTGAAGGGCATTGTTTATTAAATGTTGAAGGACAGAAAAAAGTCTTACAGCTCTGTCAGAAACTGACCAATCAGGATGGCCCTGAAATATATAAAATGCATATGAATAGTAGCCAAGTTGGCTCTCCTTTCCTTTCTGTTACTTATTGCCCAAATTTCCTTTGATTTTCCCCTTCACTTAGAAAATGCTCCTAAACGTGAAGATAGAAGGAAAGAGGTAGAGTAAAAATTATAACCTATTCCATTTATTTTTTATTAAATTTTTTTCTCAATGTTTAAGTGGCATTTACCAGTATGGGTAAGATTAATAGTTACAATACAAACCAATTTGAAAATTAGTTTTTAAATTGAGCTATAATGTATAAAATCTTATGATAATGTGCATATCTGACTCTAACCAATTGCAATTTTCATACCCACACCAATTGTCTTGTAATAATCAGGAATGCATCCTCTGTGTGGTGTTTGCAATTTAAAGCTATGTTGGAAATCACGCTGGTATATCTAGTTGCTTTCCTGGGTTTATGCAGCTCATTATTGATTATAATTTTATTTCGGAATTTTAGTTTAAGGGGATAGGGTAAGCCCTTTCAAATTCTTAGTTGTTAGGCATCTTGATAGAAGATAGGGATGAATGAGGAAGAGCACTGGAACATTAGAATGAGTAATAATAAGAGAAGTTGTAATAATTCATCAAGTACATACTGTAAAAAATAACAGGTTCTTATATATAAAGGAGGAGACAAAACATTCAGAAGAGGGATACCTTAAACAACTTAGTAAAGAACATACTCACAAATACAAATAAATATGCAGATTTTTACTTAATAGAAGACCCATCTGTGCTGTACAACATACAGGTGGCTTCAGTATGACTAAAAGCCTATGAGCCATCTCTTCTGAAGTGAAGGGAGAGAAGTGACAACCTGTCTTCCAGTGTCTTCTCCATTTTCCTCCATTCTTTCCTTCTTCCTTTCCTGTATTTGCATGTTGCATTTTTATTTACTCTCACCTCTTTTACCTCTTCCCTGTTTTTCTCAAATTCAGTCTCTCCTTCAGAGTGGCCGTATGAGACTTTCTTCTACCCAGCATTCACAGAACTTTAACCAACTGCTGGGTCTCTCATTAACAAGTAGAGAAACTCACTAACGAGTTTGTTTTAGATTAAGGATTTTTTAATATAGAAGAATTTAAGGTTAAGAGAATGCCGCTAGAATGTAAGCTCCGTTAAGACAGGGATTATTGTCTCTTTGTTCATTTTTCTGTCTCTAGTGTCTAGAACAGTGCCTATACAAGGAAGGTGCTCTACAAATACTTGTTGAATAATGACTAAAACATAACGCTTAAAAAATTTTTAATATCATTCACTTACAAAAATTATTTTAGCAAAACATTCTTGATGCTACCCATGTACAGCAATAGTATGAGTAAAACGGTGATTTCTGAAGGGGAAGGAAGCTTTTTTTTTTTTTTATCCTGCTCTCTCCTATTCTCTCCCTTGCCCGTTCCTCATAGTATGAGAATCTCTGCCACTGAGAATTACTGAAAAAGACTGAAATTAGTATAAATAATTCTGAGGAGCTATAGAGGTAAGGGAGTCCTGGTGGCACAGTAGTTAATAGCTACAGCTGCTAACCAATAAGTCGGCGGTTCGAATCCACCAGCCGCTCCTTGGAAACCCTATGGGGCAGTTCTACTCTGTCCTATAGGGTCGCTATGAGTTGGAATCAACTCAACGGCAATGGGTTTTGGTATAGAGGTAAAAGGTAGATGTGGATTGGCAGGGAGAGAGGGCGAAGGGAATTACAAGTTCAGAGACATAGGAGTAAGACTGGTATTTGAACCAAATATCAGGAGGTGCGGTGGTTAAGAGTTCGGCTGCTAACCAAAAGATTGGCAGTTTGAAACCACCAGCCACTCCTTGGAAACCCTATGGGGCAATTCTACTCTGTCCTGTAGGGTTGCTATGAGTCAGAATCGACTCAATAGCAACAGGTGTGGTTTGGTTTATCAAGCTAGTTAATTAGAGTGCCAGGACCAATTGGAAGGATAGTGAATGTGGTGAGTTGATGTAGGCAGTGGGGAAAGGTCACATTGATTGAGTGCTTGGATGTCATACAATAGATCTAGGGAGCATTATGAATTGCCGACTAGAGCGTGACCTGATAATAGAAAGTGAAGACAGTTATTTATTCTGTTTAGCTGCTGTTTGTAAAACGGATTGTAGCTTGAGGAGAAGAAACACTACAAACCACTAGTGAACAAAGTTAGGAGATTGTTCTAGTAGTTCAGAGGAGTTTAGCTGTTTTGCGTGGCATGTTATCCAGTGATGCCTGCAGCAGGTACCCTTCTTTGAAGTCTGATTTCTCCACTGTATCACCTAGGGATGCGTGGACATGGGGAAGAGTTCTGCACTAGGAAGCGATAGGCCACGGGTCTATTCCCTACTTAATTTGTCCTGAGCATCAGTTGCTTCAATTGTAAAATGAGGATAATGATCTTGAAAGCAGAGATCTAGATCAGATCATCTTTTGGAGTCCTTTGCAACACACTATCCATGTGTCAATTATAGATAGTGTGAACAACGAATACCATGTTTTACTTCCTAATACGAATTCCTATAACTAGAGTGTTTTAAGAAGACAGAAAGCCCATGATGATATTAAATACTTCAAAACATGTAATTTAAGGTTTAGTATTATGTGTACTTACTGCTGTATTTTAAAATATATTTGTCTGTTCTTATATGTGCTATGATTTAGGTTTTTAATTATTATTGCACTGTGATAGAACTCAAGTACGTGGACAAAAAGTACACCCTGGGATGCTCACCTTTATAAAAACATGACAAATATAAAAACTGTTCTAAAAGGCATAATTTTTTATAAAGCTGTAGGAGCAATAACCTTGATATTGTTTATTTAACATTACTAGAATTCATAATTTCTAACTTTTTTTTTGTTTCTGAATACACTATAATATATTTACACTCACACATACTTTTATTTGTTAAGAGGCTTTAATACTAGTGGTTTTCTGGGTTTCTTGCTCTTTCTCTCTTCGTGGTGGTGGTGGTGGTGTTTCCCCTTCTGTTTGGGTTGTTTCTTGCCCTCCCCATTCCTTTTAATCCATCTGGAAAGATGAAGAGGCAGCTGCTATGGTAACTCTGCATTTTGGTTAATGAATAGCAGTCTTAACAAGATAATAAAACATAGGCAAACTGTGCAGAGTTGGTTGCTGTCAAAGCCATGGGAGTGCAATATTTTCTTTCTTTTCCTTCTCCCCACCTTCTAATAAAACCTGATTTTCCTGTGGTATTTTGTTTTCTAAATTATCATTCATAATATTGGAATCTACCATGAATGATTTCCCTTTCTACTTAGTAAGAATAATATTTCATTCTGTGGTAAATGTATGGGAGATGAGTTGAAGTACACAAAGGAAAATAACTGATTAATTGAATTAAGAAGCAAATTTCCTTTAAACTCACACACAGAAGAACAGGGACAAAATTTTTTATTAAGAATTTGGCTTTTTGACTTGTTACTTTTTTTTTTTTTCTTACTTTTTGGCCACTAGTGCCCCTTTTGAGTTTCTCTTGGGGTTAGAACCAATAAGTAGTATGTTTCTTGAAGATGTTTCTATCATAAAGGCCAGCTGCAACTGGACTAATGCATTTCAGCTAAGCCTTGAAAGTTCCTGTAATCTGTACCATCCTGTCTCATACTGTCCCATCTCATAGTTGTCCTCTCTCTGCAGTGCTCTATGCCCAGGTCTCTGTGGCTGGGCTGCTCCAGCCTGGCGGACAGCATGCCTTCGCTGCGATGCCTGTATAACCCAGGGACTGGCGCACTCACAGCTTTCCAGGTACTTTCTCTGTCTCTGGGTTGTTTGCGGGCATTAGTGTGTGTCTAATTCATAAGTATGTCCCTCTTCTTTCTCATGCTTTACTTATATTCATCTTCTTCATATTGCCTGTATTTCACGATTCAGTACTCCTTTAATGATTAATTTTTAATGTAGATCCAGACTGATCCACTCTTAAGACGTCTTTGTTATAATTGGTTTGCTAAAATTGACATAGCCCAACTTGACTGTTTGTTTTCAGATCTAGCAGAAGTATAATAATGAATTCTGAAGCACTCTCAATAAATAGCGTTCAACATGTAATGTTTGCTCTGGAGCTACATAAAGCCATTTAATGTAATTGATTAATTACAGTCAGTTGGTTGAACATCTTATGTTTTTCTTTTGATGATTACTAAACATATAAAGTGCTCTATTCAGAATGTCTTTTGGTTACTTAATCTTGTAAGAACAATATTTTTGTTTATATCTTAGTTAATGGGTCTAGTTTCAAGGTGGAAAGGCCTGTAAGACCTTTGAGTACAGTATTCAGCTTGAGACAGTCAGCTGGTCTTGCAGGGACTGACAGATTCTAGTTTTCCTTCAGCCTTTCTTTGAAGCTATTAGGTCAGTGCCAGGATGTGAGAGTAAACTAGAAGAGGAATGGAAAATTTATAGAGGAAAGTATAAGAAAGCTTGGGGCCCATTGCTTATGGATTAGGGTGCCATATATGGTGGTATTCTTGGCAAAAGTATTTTCTGCCCACCTCAGGTATTTGAGATTTATGGTTAGCATTTGATTGTAATACACAATAAGTTAGCTTTTTTTTTTTTTTTAACCTATGTAGTTCATCTTGTAGTTGGAAGAATTTCAAAGACAAGCTGTAAGCAAGCATCAGAATGCTTATGATTAAGTCTTAGTTAAATGAGGGGAACTTAGGTATTCGATGGAGTCCCTGGGTCGTGCAAACAGTTAATGCTCTCAGATGCCAGCTGAAAGGTTGGTGGCTTGAGCCCACCCAGAAGTACCTCAGAAGAAAGGCCTGGTAATCTACTTCCAAAAAAATCAGCCATTGAAAACCCTATGGAACACATTTTTACTCTGACACACGTATGGTTGCTGTGAGTCAGGATCAACTTGACAACAAGTGGTTTTTTTTAAGTATTCCATATTCCCGAAATGTGCTAACAATTGCTAGACTTTAGTGATACTGTTTCAGTGAAGATAATGCTGGAGGTTTCAATTTGTCCTTTGCAAAATTTAATATTAAACTTCTTTGCTTATACTATGAGAGACAATGTAGTAAAGCATGTTGGCTTTGGAGTTAGTTAAATCACAGCTTACATACTTCCCCTGTCACTAGTGGTATGATGTTGAGCAAGTCATTTCACTTCTCTGATCCTCATTTTCCTTATCTGTAATTGAAGACTATGGTAAGGGCATGCAGTAAATTGCTGCTGCTTTTATCATCATCATTAGCATTATTATGATTATTGTTAGAGAATATTGGTACCCAGAGAGTATCAATTTATTTCAAAAAACGAAATATCTTATATTTTTTAGTATATTTCATACTGATATAAGATTTCTGATCTAAAAACAAACAATGACAAAAAAAAGTTGCTGTCCAGTGATTCCGACTCATGGTGACCTCAAGTGTTCTCAGAGTAGAGCTGTGCTCCATAGAATTTCTATGGCCGTGACCTTTCAGAAGCAGATCGCTAGGTCTTTTTTTTTCGAGGTGCCTCAGGGTGGTCTGAACTGCCAACCTGTCAGTTTGTTGCCCAATGCTTGATCACTTGCACCACCCAGGGACTCCTAGAGATTTTTTTTTTTTTAACAAAGAGAAGTTTATTTCCTCACAGTCAAAGTAGGCTAAAAGTCCAAATTCAGGGCGTCAGCTCCAGGGGAAGGCTTTCTCTCTCTCGGCCTTCTCATCAGTGTTCCCCCGGACTAGGAGCGTCTCTGCCCAGGGACCCTGGTCCAAAGGACGCACTCTGCTCCTGGCACTGCTTTCTTGATGGTATGAGGTCCCCCTTAGAGATTTTTTAACCATTCTAGCCTAGTGGTTTTTTAATGTTTTGGGGGTCCTGGACTCCTTTGAGGATGTGATGAGAACTATAAATCTTAGAAAAATACACATACACATATATAAACAAAATTTTATCTAATAGTTATATGTAGGATTATTATATTTATACTCTACTGTGAAATTAGAGAGAAATATTAAATCACATAATCCCTATAATACAATCTCCGGAAGTGCTAAGTGCTATGAAGGAAATGTGCCCTGAGGTTAGGAGGGGCTTGGTGCATTGGAAACCTGATTATTGTAACTAGATTACAGACAGTGAGGAGAAAGGGGAGAACTGAGTGAGAGAAAATTGAGGAGGACTGACCACTCAGGACTTGTGGGCCATCGAAAGTTTAGTCTTTATGTTAAGAAGAGTTACAAGCCATTGAAAGGATTGTGGTGCAGTGGTTAACGTGTCCAGCTGCTAACCAAAAGATCGGTGGCTCAAACCCACCAGCCACTTTGTAGGAGAAAGATGTGGCGGTCTGCTTCTATAAAGATTTATAGCCTTGGAAACCCTGTGAGGCAGTTCTCCTCTGTCCTATAGGGTTGCTGTGAGTTGGAATCAACTTGACAGCAGTGGGTTGGGTTTGGTCTGGGTGACCTGATCAGATTTGCATTTAGATGCATTACTCTGGCTATAAGAAGGATGATTTCAAGTAACTGAACAGAGAGATGACGGCAGTCTCGAATAGTGATTCTTAAACTTTTTGACTCAAGACCCCTTTACATGCTTAAAAATTATTATCTTAAAAAAAGTGAGAATATTTATTGATATTTACTGTACTTGAAATTAAAACTGAGAAAAAATTGAAATATTAATTTATTTTAAAATAACTATAATAATACTCATTACATATTAATACAAATAACATTTTTCATGAAAATGAAAAAAAATATTTTCTGAAATGAAAAAATTTCATGAAGACTGGCATATAATATTTTTGGAACTCTTAAATTTCTAGATTAATAAAAGGCAGCCAGATGCTCATATCTGCTTCTGTATTCAGTCTGTTCTGATGTATTGTTTTGGTTGAACTACATGAAGAAAATTTGGCCCCTCACAGATATATAGCTTGAAAAAGGAGGGACATTTTAATAGTCTTTTCAGGTAATTCTAATTTTTTAAAGGTTAGTTGTAGTATATAATCTGAAATCATATCAATGAACTTTTTGTACTCTGTTATATTAAAATCCATTGGTTTTAGTCTTTTCAAGAAATGGTTGTGGAACAACTGGACATCCATTTGCAAAAAAATGAACTTCAGCCTTTACATTGCACCATATACAAAAATTAACTCAAAATGGATCATAGACGTAAATATAAGAGTTAAATTATAAAACTAATGGAAGAAAACATGGGAGAAAAAAATTCTTTGTGACTTTGGGTTAGGCAAAGATTTCCTAGTTAAGAAAATAATTCAAAAATGGTTGCAGCAGTACATCAAGAGGGAACTGCCAGAAATTCAAGCCAGATTCAAAAGAGGATATGGAATGAGGGATATCATTGCTGATGTCAGATGAACCTTGGCTGAAGGCAGAGAATACCAGAAAGATGTTTACCTGTGTATTATTGACTCTGCTAAGGCATTCAACTGTTTGGATCATATAACAAATTATGTATAGCATTGCGAAGAATGGGAATTCCAGAACTTAATTGTGCTCATGCAGAACCTGTACTTAGACCAAGAGGCAGTAGTTTGAACAGAACAAGGAGATACTGTGTGGTTTCAAATCAGGAAAGGTGTATGTCAGGGTTGTATCCTTTCACCATATTTATTCAATCTGTATGCTGAGCAAATAATCCGAGAAGCTGGACTTCGTTTTATGTACTTTGGACATGTTATCAGGAAGGACCAGTCGCTGGAGAACGACATCATGCTTGGTAAAGTAGAGGATCAGCGAAAAAGAGGAAGACCCTGAACGAGATGAATTGACACAGTGGCTACAATAATGGGCTCAAACATAGCAACAATTGTGAGGATGGTGCAGGACCAGGCAGTGTTTCGTTCTGTTGTGCATAGGGTCGCTATGAGTTGGAACTGCCTGGACGGCAGATAACAACAACAACAACCTAATAAAATAATGGGCAAAGCATTTCAGTAGATAACATCATCAAAGAAGATGTATAAATGCAAATAAGCACACAAAAAGATACTCAATATCTTTAGCCACCAGGGAAATGCAAATTAAAACCATCGTGAACTACTACATTGCCACCCACATCTTCTTCCCACCCTGAGATGTGGAGGTGGGTATTCAGTAGACCCCAGGTAGTTCACATGTCCTAGCTTAATTTGAGAAATATGCTTTTTAGTAGCTGGTACTCAATAAATACCGGTGATTTGAACTATATTAGGTAAGTAGTGAAGAGAATCATACTCACTTAAAAATTATACAAGTTACAAATCTCACTTGGACACCAAGATACTAAATAATAACAATTCAAATTTCATTTGACCTAAAGTAACCTTTAATCTAAGGTCAGTAGAAGGAACTCTGAACAAATTCACCATCACTGTCACGATCTTTATTTAGTCTTAGTAGAAAAAAAAAAATTATAAAAAAAATGTATTGAGTCCCTCTCATATGGTTAAGAGCTCAGCTGCTAACCAAAAGGTTGGCAGTTTGAATCTACCAGCCGCTCCTTGGAAACCCTATGGGGCAGTTCTCCTCTGTCCTGTAGGGTCACTATGAATTGTAATCAACTTGACGGCAATTTTTTTTTTTTTTAAAGTATATTTGGAGAAAGGCTGATTTAGAGATTCTGCTAGAAAAATCAGAAATAATTAGGTGTGTGGGTGGCTCTTGAATTGTACTGCAGGAGTGAAATTGTGTGGCATAGGCAGAAAGAAGACCAGAGGTCAGTATATATTGTAGTGGTTAAGAGCGTTGGCCTTGGTCAAATTGGGTTGGGTTTGAGTCTGTAATACTAAATGACGGCTCTGTCATTTTCTAGGCATGGCCTAGGGCAAGCTAGTTAACCTCTGTATACCTCAGTTTCCTTATCAAAAAATGGGGATGATAAAGTATTTCACAGGATTATGAGGATCAAATGAGTTAATTTATATGAAATCTTTATAGTGTCTGGCAGATTAAAAAACCAAAAAACCAAACCTGTTCCCGTTGAGTAGAACTGCCCTATAGGGTTTCCAGGGAGTGGCTGGTGGATTCGAATTGCTGACCTTTTGGTTAGCAGCCATAGCTGTTAACCACTGTACTACCAGGGCTCTGTCTGGCAGATTAATGAGTTTTATATTATTAGAAAAATACATGGAGGGGTAGACTTGGAAGCTTTCAGCAAATTTTATTTTTCACTTTGGTATAAAACAGTATACTATTAAATTTTTTTTTTTCATTTGTATTGCTTGATTCTGTAAAAATTGTAGGGAAGCCTGCTCTTGGTTCAGGTATTGATGAGAAAATTTTGCTTTCCCAACATTACTCTAAGTGTTAATATTTGTTTTTTTTTTTGGTTAATCTCAGAGAGATCATTATTATGTCTTATGTAGCAAAATGGAAGAAATCAGCTTATATACTTTTTTTACCCTATTAATGCAATAATTTGTTCTGTGTTAGGATCAGCACTCACAGGTGCCTGCTCAGTATTGCTGGTTGACTAATTGGCAGATAGAGGACTTGCATCTAGTCCTTCCTATTCCACAACTGGAATTATATCAATCTTAGTACATTTGCAGCTTTCTGGTTTGGGTTTTATTTTATTTACTTATTTGAATTTTTGTTTATATAAAATTTACATATAGTGGAAGTACTGATCTTAAGTGTACTATTAGATGAGTGTTGACAAATGTATACTTTCATGTAACCAATACAACACTCTCAAGATATAGATCATTTCCATAATCCAAGAAAGTTACCTTATGCCCCTCTCTAGTCAATCCCCATCCCCCATATGCAATTACTGTTCTGATTTCTGTCATCAAAGATTAGTTTTGCCTGTTCTTGAACGTCATTTAAATGCAGTCATACAGTATACATTCATTTGTATCTGTTTTCTTTTGCTCAGCATGTTTTTGAGATTTATCCGTGTTGTTGTGTTTATCAGTAATTTATTCTTTTTTAGTATCGAGTGTATTCCATTGTATTAGTACACCACAATTTGTTTATCCGTTTGACTGTTGATAGACATTTGGATTATTTCCAGTTTTTGCCTATTATGAATAAAGCTACTATATATAATTTTGTACAAGTCTTTTTTTGTGGACATATGTTTTCATTTCATCTAAGAGTGGAAATGTTGGGTCATAAAGTAAGTGTATTTTTAACTTTAAAGAAATACTCAAATAATTCTTCAAAGGTTTGTCCCCGTAGGAATACTCACTTTTACAAACATTGCCAAATGTTTAAGGCAAGTGAGTGTCTTAGGAATAGTTTCATGGCATTTTTTTTTTCTTGAAGTCATTACCTTCTTTTAGTTAAGTTTGAAGCATCTTAAGAAGTCAAAATTCTTATGACAATAGAGGAGCTATGGAGTCCTTGCTGAATTTGTCAGATTAACCTCAGTAACTCAGATTGAAATGACAACACTGGGATGATTTGATTATTGACATTTCAAACTAGTGACAGAAAAGATCTTGAAAAAATAAATTGTTTAAATAGATTCTGTGAGGATATGTTTAGTCTGAGCACATTTTCATCATTCTGTTGGTTTGTCCTGGAAAGTGTATGGGTGATTAAGAGGATTTCTGTTGCTTAACTGTGGATGTGTTTTGTGGAATGATTTGCTCATCCCCAGCAAATGGTGATTGTATAATCTGTAATATTAAATGAGAAGGAGCAGTAGAGAGAAAGTGCTTAAAAGTAGCTGAGTAATTAAGATCTTTTATTTTCTTTAGACCTTGAAAGAAGAGAAATGAAATTCCAACAATAAGAATATAAATAGATTTATATAACTGTAGAATATTATAAGTGTCAAGAATAGGGAAATTTTGAGCTAAGTGAACCATATGATACTTTTTAAATTAGCCAGGGTTCCTTGGCAAAGGTTGAAATTGCTGAGGGTTGAATTCAGGAAAAATAATATATTAGTTAAGAATGCTTAGAAGTCTACTAAATCTTACCACCTACTAAGTGAAATGTTAAAATGGAACCATAGTAGAAAATAACAATATTCAGGAAATTTCAAGACAAAGAAAAAAATATATTAAAGGGTGACTTCATTTTACATTGAGGTTTCAGGGGGATGTGGATTATCATATTGAATGTAAATTAAGATTCAAACCCTATTACAAAATCCTATTATCTCATAACAAAAAAAGCTTATCAAGGGGATGGCTCCCCTATTTTATATGAATAATTTTAGTATAGCCCAGTTTCTGTATAATAAATAATTCAGTTCTTTTATGTGCATGTGTTGAGATTTGACCTGTAGATAGTAACGTATCAAAAATGTTTTTGTTTGTTTTATGAAAAATTTCTTTCCTTGCTTATGAAACTAATTTTTTTTTGTAGAATATGTAAAACATTTGGGAAAAATATAAGCAAAGTATCACTTATGTTGTTGTTAGGTGCCATCAAGTCGGTTCCAACTCATAGAACTCTACGTACAACCGAATGAAACACTGCCCAGTCCCGCACCGTCCTCACAATCATTGTTATGCTTTAGCCCATTGTTGCAGTTACCGTGTCAATCCAGCTTATTGAGAGTCTTCTTTTTTGCTTACCCTCTCCTTTACCAAGCATGATGTCCTTCTCCAAGGATTTGTCCCTCCTGATAACATGTCCAAAGTATGTGAGATGAAGTCTTGCCATTCTTGCTTCTAAGGAGCATTCTGGCTGTACTTCGGAAATAGGTTTGTTAGTTCTTCTGGCAGCCCATGGTATATTCAGTATTCTTCACCAACACCATAATTCAAATGCATCAATTCTTCTTTGGTCTTCCTTATTCATTGTCCAGCTTTCACATGTGTGTGAGGCGATTGAAAACACCATGGCTTGGGCCAGGCGCACCTTAAAGTGACATCTTTGCTTTTTAACACTCCAAAGAGGTCTTTTTGCAGCAAATTTTGCCCAGTGCAGTGGGTCATTTGATTTCTTGACTGGTGCATCCAGGGTCGTTGATTGTGGATCCAGGTAAAATCCTTGACAACTTCAATCTTTTCTCTGTTTACCATGATGTTGTTGCTTACTGGTCCAGTTGTGAGGATTTTGATTTTCTTTGTATTGAGGTGTTATCCATACTGAAGGCTGCAGTCTTTGATCTTCATCAGTAAGTGCTTCAAATCCTCTTCACTTTCTGCAGGCAAAATTGTGTCATCTGCATATCGCAGGTTGTTAATGAGTTTTCTTCCAATCCTGATGCCCCGTTCTTCACATAGTCCAGCTTCTTGGATTATTTTCTCAGCATACAGATTGAATAAGTATAGTGAAAGGATACAACCTTGACCACCCACACCTCTCCTGATTTTAAACCACACAGTATTCCCTTGTTCTGTTGGAACAACTGCCTCTTGGTCTAAGTACAGGTTCCTCATAAGCACAATGAAGTGTTCTGGAATTCCCATTCTTCACAGTGTTATCTATGATTTGTTATGATCCGCACAGTCAAATGCCTTTGCATAGTCAGCAAAATACAAGTAAACGTCTGTCTGGTATTCTCTGCTTTCAGCCATGATCCATCTGACATCATCAGTGATATCCTTGGTTCCACATCCTCTTCTGAATCCAGCTTGAATTTCTGGCAGTTTCCTGTTGATGTACTGTGGCAACCGCTTTTGAATGATCTTCAGCAAAATTTTACTTGTGTGTGATATTAATATTGTTTGATAATTTCCATATTCTGTTAGATCACCTTTCTTTGGAATGGGTACAAATATGGATCTCTTCCAGTCGGCTGGCCAGGTAGCTTGTCTTGCAAATTTCTTGGCATAGACAAGTGAGCGCTTCCAGCGTTGCATCCGTTTGTTGAAACATCTCGACTGGTATTCCATCAAGTCCTGGAGCCTTGTTTTTCGCCAGTGCCTTTAGTGTAGCTTGAACTTCTTCCTTCTCTACCATCGGTTCTTGATGATATGCTGCCTCCTGAAATGGCTGAATGTTGACCAATACTTTTTGGTACAGTGGCTCTGTATTCCTTCCATCTTCTTTTGATACTTCCTGCTTAATTTAATATTTTCCCCTTAGAATCCTTCAGTATTGCAACTCAGGCTTGAATTTTTTCTTTAGTTCTTTCAACTTGAGAAATGCCGAGTGTATTCTTCCCTTTTCTAACTCCAGGTCTTTGCACATGTCATTATAATACTTTACTTTGTCTTCTCCAGCTGCCCTTTGAAATCTTCTGTTCAGCTCTTTTACCCCATCATTTCTTCCTTTTGCTTTAGCTCCACATTAAGATGAGCATCACTAACAATTTTAGTTTCCTTGAATTTGGAATGACTTACCCATGCATAGATGTACACACACACACAGACATACTTGAACAAATATAATTTTGTTTTTCAATATTTTTATTAATACCATTTTTATTACGAAAGTATAAAATGTAAAAGTAAAAAATTAATACTAATTGTAGAAAATTCAGAGAAGTAGAAAGGAAAAAGGAAATATCTTAAATATTTGTTCTGTGTCAGATATTACTATTTCACTACTACTAGTACTTCTGAATTGCAACTATATGGTATTCTTGCCCAATTTCTCTATTGGTCAGCTGGTAACATTGATTTTGGTCGCTCTCTATCTCATGACTAGTTGCTCACATGGTTGTAAATTGAACAAAGTTTGAACTTGACTTATATCCTGTCACTGTTTCCCTCATGTAATTCTTAGCCACTTCAAATTTGCATTTCCCCAAAGGTGCTATAGTCTTTCATGCATCTCTGCCTTTGCATGTACTGTTTCATTACCTGGGGACCCAAACCCAAAAATCACCCCCTACCTAATCTTTCTACAAGATTCAGCTCAAGTTTCCTTCACCTCTAGGAAGAAAGCCCTCCATGAAAAGCTTCTCTCCCTCACACTGTCAGAGCACCGGTACACAGAGCATCCAGTATATACCTCTGTCATAGCACTTATATGCTCTTGTCATTGATTCTGTATTCTCGTCTCTCTCTCTCTAGACTGTGGGCTCCTTGAGGGCAGGAGTATGTCTTGTTCATTTTATCTTCCCAGTGTCAAACACAGTGCTTGATAGAGAGTAAGTGATCTATAATCTTTTGCTGAATGAATGAATGAATGGATTTAGATAATTTATTTAAATTAGATAATTTGAAGAAAGCTATTGAAAAGCATGCTTTTCAGTAGTGAAGAGGACTTAAAGCACTTACTGATGAAGATTAAAGACTACAGCCTTCAGTATGGATTACACCTTGATGTAAAGAAAACAGAAATCCTCACAAACTGGACCAGTAAGCAACATCATGATAAACAGAGAAAAGATTGAAGTTGTCTAGGAATTCATTTTACATGGATCCACAATCAAAGATGTCCTTTAAGGACTAAGGTGCACCTGACCCAAGCCATAGTGTTTTCAGTCACCTCAATATGCATGGGAAAGCTGGACAATGAATAAGGAAGACCAAAGAAGAATTGATGCATTGAATTACAGTGTTAGCAAAGAATACTGAATGTATCATGGAGTGACAAAAGAAAGAACAAATCTGTCTCGGAAGAAGTACAGCCAGAATGCTCCTTAGAAGCAAGAATGGCGAGACTTTGTCTCACATACTTTGGATGTGTTATCAGGAGGGACAAATCCTTGAAGAAGGACGTCATGCTTGGTAAAGTAGAGGGTAAGCAAAAAAGAAGACTCTCAACGAGTTGGATTGACACCGGTAACTGCAACAATGGGCTCAAGCATAACAATGATTGTGAGGATAGCGTAGACCGGGCAGTGTTTCATTTGGTTGTACATAGAGTTTCTGTGAGTTGAAACCGACTTGATGGCACCTAACAACAACAGCAACATTGAGAAGCATATATAGGATGAGAAAAGGAAAAGTATTGAATTGCTGGTGGTACCTTCATATACATACACAGAAGTGTCCTGTATTGGGAAAGAAGTCATGACAATTAAGCAGTCATTCCAAAGACTGCAGATTTACATGGAAGAAAGAAAAACATGCTGATTATGATTTATAAGCAGTCCTCAAATTTTATACATTTGGCCTTCATACAACTCACATTGTAACGATCCCCTCTGAATTTGATTTTGTGTGCTGAATTTGGACTCTTGTTGATGAATGAATGCACATTTTAAGCTATTTAATAGTGGTGCTGCCAGCCACCTGACAGTTTAGTTTCAATGATGTCAGCATCTTTATCTTCACCGCAGTGTATGTTTATGCAGTTATTTGACTGTTTTATTGCATTTTACCTTTATCCTGTAAAAGAATAAAAACTAGCAAAAATTAAAATGCTGCTAGTAGTCCTAAACAACAATCTAGAGACAAAGATGGAATTCATTAGGGGCACTGAAAGTGACCCCTGTAATCTTAATTGGGCACAGAGTTAAAATACTTGTGCAAAATGTTGGACATATATTATTGAAGATTATGTCCTAAAAGCAAAGTGTAATTATGGATTTTAAAATATTTATATCAGACATTGAAATCTGTTGTTCAACATCTACTCTTTCAACTTTTATGTATATTTCCTATAAGAAAAGTAGAGATATCCTGAATTCGTTGAATTTTACCTTATTCTGGAAATGGTCTGCTGTGGAGAAACAACATCGTTTGGGCTGCTTTGCCTTTTCAGATACCTGCTTGGTTATTTTAATACTCCAGCTATTTCAAGTTTTATAATAATAGATTCTTCCATTGCTGAGTATTTTGACATGTCTATGACACAGCTAATGTTTATTTACAGGCTAATGTGCATCATTTTCTAATGTTTAGAGTAAACCTAGTCATCCTATCATGAGAGGATCAGATTTCCTTTTTTTGAAGAATTGTGGTAAATATACATGTAACAAAACATTTGACATTTCAACAATCTTCACATGTACGGTTCAGTGACATTATGTTCATCATGTTGTTCAGCCATCATCCTTATGTGTTCCCAAATTATACCATCACCCTTAACAGAAACTCAGTGTCCCCTAAGCATTGAGTCTTCCTTCCCTCCTCCCTCCCGCCTACCCCTGGTAACTGCTAAAAATCTTTGGCCTCTGTAGGTTTGCCTTTTCTGGATATTTCATGTAAGTGGGATCATACAATATTTATCCTTTTGTGACTTACTTATTTCACTCAGCATGTTTTCAAGGTTCATCCATGTAGTAGCTTGTATCAAGACTTCATTTCTCTTTATGGCTGAGTAATATCCCGTTATATGTATGCATCACATTTTGTTTATTCATCTGTTGGGGGACACTTAGCCTGTTTCCACTTTTTGACTATTGTGAGCTGCAGTGAACATTGATGTATAGGTATCTGTTTATGTTCCTGTTTTCAGTTCTTTTGGGTGTATACCTAGCAGTAGAAATGCTTGACCATATATTAATTCTATGTTTAATGTTTTGAGGAACTGGCAAACTGATTCCACAGCGGTGGTATCGTTTTACAGTCACACCAGCAATGGATGAAGGTTCCAGTTTCTCCAGATCCTCGCCACCACCTGTTGTTTTCTGTTTTTTTAATCATAGCCATCATAGTGGGTATGAAGTGGTATCTCACTGTGGTTTTGATTTGCATTTCCCTAATGACTAATGATGTTGAACATCTTTTTATGTGCTTGTTGGCCATTTATATATCCTCTTTGGTAAAATGCCTGTTCAAGTCCTTTGCCTGCCTGTTAATGTTTTGTTTTTCTTGGTTGATCTGAAAATTAAAAATCTTCACAAAGAGAGTTTCTTGTTTATTTTGTTTATGTTGAACAGTGTTGGATTATCTCTAATTTCCCTAACTTCAACAGTACCATAATGGCAAAGAGGAGAGTACAGATACACCAGGGAGTCTCGAGTTTCCCCAGTGTGAGAAGCACAAACCAGAGGAATAGAATTAATGAATACTTTAAGAGGGTGATGGGAGCCTCTAGGGATGCACTATCCTTATAAGACAAATTCTTGCTTTGGGCAGTTAAGACTCATCTGTATCCTCTAAGGAAGTTGTCTTAGTCATCCAGTGCTGCTATAACAGAAATACCACAAGTGGATGGCTTTAACAAAGAGAAATTTATTCTCTCACAGTCTAGTAGGCTACAAGTTCAAATTCAGGGTGCCAGCTCCAGGGGAAGGCTTTCTCTCTCTGTCAGCTCTGGAAGAAGTTCCTTGTCATCAGTCTTCCCTTGGTCTGGGAGCATCTCAGTGCAGGAACCACGGGTCCTAAGGATGCACTCTACTCCCTGTGCTGCTTTCTTGGTGGTATGTGGTCCCCAACTCTCTGCTTGCTTCCATTTCCTTTGATCTCTTATAAGATAAAAGGTGATACAGACCACACCCCAGGGAAACTCCCTTTACACTGGATCAGGGATGTGACCTTAGTAAGGGTGTTACAATGCCATCCTAATCCTCTTTAACATAAAATTACAATCACAAAATGGGGGACAACAACACAATACTGGGAATCATGGCCCAGCCAAATCGATACACACATTTTTGGGAGGATATAATTCAATCCATGACAGATGTATATATTACTTTCTTTATATTCCGAGATTACCTTCTTGAATTGCTATCTTTATTTGTGCTGAGTAGAGGCCACAGTACTGCAGGAGTTTTTTCTGTGCTATTCAGGAATCATTGTTCGTTGTTTTGTGACCGCCACAGCCATTTGTACCTTCTTTCACCATTGTTGTGCTTTATGTGGTAGCGTTTTATTGTTTTGCTGTCCTTCCTTGTGTTAGTTTCTAGACTTTGCATTTTATGTGGAGTATCAAGATGTGGAATCTTGGTAGATAGGCAGGATTTAGGAAACTCTTCCCCCTTACGTCATTTTTCATGAAGAAAGAAACCCAGGTTTCTTGACTTGCTTAGCTGCATAGGCTGCACAGGCCGCTAAGAATTGTAACACCTATTGGGAGGTGATACACCTGAGTTTTGTTTTTTCCTGAGAGTGATGTTGAGTAGCTTTGAGCTTTTCTATATTCTGTTGCCTAGTCCTCTGGAGACTAAGTCTATTATATTTTGAAATAGTTACTTGGGCCTGTGATGTAGTACATCGTCATGAAATGGGATTTCGCAGTGTACCTTCTCCTGCTGGTTTATCTGTCATCTACCTTTTAAAGTTCTCAGATGTACCATTCACATCCTTGAGACCTTTGTTGCAGACCTAGTACTTGTGACCTAGTATGAATTAAATTGGAATTCTTAGCCCTGTAAAATTGATATGAAAAAAAGAGTATTTCCATACGTGGTCCTTTAGCAAAAAGTTCAAGTCTAAGCCTGATTGGGTCTTTTTTTTTTTTTTTAAGTGTTAGATTGCCCGTTGCTGGCAAGTTGATTCAGACTCATAGCAACCCTATAGAACAGAGTAGAACTGCCCTGTAAGGTTTCTAAGGAGCGGTTGGTGGATTCGAACTTCCAGCCCTTTGGTTAGCAACCTAATGCTTAACCACTGCGCCACTAGGGCTCCAAGTGTGAGATTAGAGGGTCATAAAAAGAAAGGGAAGAGTAGAGGGATAAGCACCCTGATTTTATGCTTTCCTGTTAGACACACACACACACACACACACACACACACACACACACAATACTGCACTATTTCAAAAATACAAAGCTTTTGTATATGAACATGATAAATTTTATATTTGAAAGAATATACATGATTAATTTTACTAAAATATAGTTGCTGTTTCTGTACTTTATATGATCCATGGCACCTGTTTCTTTACTGGTAATAAAACGTAAGAAATTTATAGTGTATATATTCATGTATTTCCCTTGGATTTTTTAATTGGCAGGCCATTTATTTAAATTTTTTAAGCATTTCACTTGCAGCATAGTGCAGTCCTTTGGGGGGGATTGGTAAAATGAGGATAAAATGGGTACAGGATTCCAACAGCTTGAAAATAACACAGTATTTGACCAAAATCTCTTTTGTATTCCAAACTCTGGTTCTATTCCAGTAGTCCTGGAAATGTGCCTATGGACTATTTACAATGAGATTATAAAACTGAATCATGATTTTGGTGAATAGAAGCCAGAGCATGTGGCTCCAGCACCCCAGCTGGCAGTAAGCTCTCCCTAGGTTTATGAATGTAGTTAGATGGCCCCCAACTGTTTACAAGACAGCAGAGGTGAGATCTTTGATTGACAAGTCAGAAATGCATTAGATCATTCTCTCTGCCAGTCTGTGGTTCATGCTGTTAAAAATGTCAGCCTCCAAGTTTGAATGGCAGCCTGAGGGCCTTAGAAGCTTTTTGTTTTCTGAGATGGAAACACAAATTGGATGTGTGCCTGAGCGCTTCATCCTGGGCTGTAATTTCATCTTTTAGCTAAGAACCACAAGGTACACGAGCAAAGCACCCTGTAAACAATAATACTGTGGAAAAAAAATAAACAAGGTCGTGTTTCTGGTACGTTGATCGGATGGTGTCCTGACCTCTATCACGTTGAACATCTCCACTCTGATTGCTGTTCCCTTTGGCATTACAATGAGAGAAAGAGAGACTGACATAGGAGGAAAAGATTTAAAGTTGCACTGTCGTTGCACATTCCTTGTATTGGCTATGAAATATTGAACTGTCAGAATGTGACACTTGGTTTTTTAAGCAACCTTTCTTGTTTGAGGTGTTTGCAGTTCATTCCTTTCTCCCCCATTTGTCCGCTTTCATTAATAGGGTTGGAAGTTGCCTTAAATGCATAAAAAGGGACAGTGTTGAAGAGAAGTGGTGCCAGTGGAGTCAAATAAACTTAACACAGGAACAGAAATGCAGTTTGTGAGAGGTGGCAAAAAGAGATTAAAGTTAGGTTGGTACATTAATGTTGGGGTTTTTGGAATACCCTCTTGTAAGGAAGAATCATCTTAGGTCCTGTTTCTGTTTTTGTGGAGGCAGGAAGTTGGGAAGGCAGTGGGTGAAGATAAGAGATGTAGTGACATTGTTCAATGTATAGCCTACTATGTGACAATATTGCCAGTCAAATAAAAATGAACCCAGCTATTTTATTTATTGCTCTAATTTTAACAATTTGGCAAGAAAAATAGCTCTTTTTTTTTAAATCTGCGAAATGTGTATTTATAGTAAGAAGATTGGTGAATAGGCAGTATGAAAGAACTGTTATGGTTATGTTGTTCCAAATTAATGGCACATGAATAGAAATGTTGTTGGAAAAGCCAAATCATGTATTTCTTGGAAAATATTTTCTAGTAATAGAATGAGTTTTCTATAACTATATTTCTAAGTTGCAATAAATCTTAAAACAACAAATACTTTATATTTAAAGTTTCTTTCTTTCTAAGAAAACAGCACTAAGTGTGTGCTTTTATTGTAGTTCATTCTTCTAGCATAGACCTTACAAATAAAGTTTTAACTGAGAATGATCTTTTGAAATTCTCTTGGAGTTTGGAGAAGTAGGAGTTTGTGTTGAAAGTACTTGAATTACTCTAATAATGGTTTCAAAGGACAACTATTTAGCTTAGCCCCTCTCCTCTGCAAATGTGAATGGCAAGAGCTGTTGTCTGTCATGACTACGTAGTGAAATGCACTGGAAAAATGGTGGTTATCATTCCTGACACTTCTGAATTCCCTGCTTTGAGGGCATGCTGGAAGGAGAGGAGATGGTATTTGCAAAATTATTTCCTGCTTCCTTATATCCAGAATTATGTCCTCACTGACTAATTCTGCTCAAAAAGTAAGAGCAAAGAGAAGGATATTGAGAACTAGTTACCACTGTTTTTGTTAAGTATTGTTCTGCATTTTTATTTATTTGTTTTTGTTTGGTTTTTTTTGTTTTTGACTTCTTTTTTTATTGTACTTCAGGTGAAGGCTTACAGAACAAATAGTTTCTCATGAAACAGTAGTACACATACTGTTTTATGACATTGGTTAACAGCCCCACAACATGTCAACCCTCTAACTTCTCAACCTTTTTTTTTTGGTTGTTGAAAATACACATAGCCAAAGATACACCATTTCAAAAATTTCTACATGCACCGTTCAGTGACATTGACTATGCTCTTCCAATTGTGCTGTTATTCTCACTTAAGATGAAGGCTTACAGTTGTTCTGCATTTTTAAAGCATAAATATTGATGTAGGTTTGCGTTTAGCTATGAGAACCTATTGTCTTGACTCAGTAGGGAAGTTTTCAAAAACCATTCTTCCAGAAATTGATTTCTCATTGGCTGGTTTTCAGAGGACGAGTGAAAACCATTCTTTTCAATTGTTGGAAGAATAAGAGGAATGCAAGTGCTTATCTAAGAAATAAAAAGACTAGAAATATGTGTGTTTGAGGAATTTTTTAAATCAAACAGAAAGAAAACATAACAAAATTTCTACTCTCCTTGGTGTATTATTAATGCATCAATTACTGTGAAAATGTCTCACAGCCCATGGGCTACACCTCCATATTAATGATTAGCTTTATTACTTAAACCCCAGGCTTGCCTCATGGGGAAAAATCAGTGTATTCATAGAACTTTAGGATTTCAGCATTGGAAGGGACATCAGAAGGCAATCTAGTTACATGTCTCTCACAATACAGGAATCCTCTATGAAGGGTCTTTGGCAGAGGGTCAGCTAATCTGCTTGATCACTGCCATTATTGGTGAGTTTACAAGCTTACTTCTTGAGACAGTTTATTTTCTGTTTCATTGTTCTGTTAGGAAATTTCCCTTCAGAAGGAGCTAAACTTTTTGTCCATCCACTGATTGTAATTCTGCCTTTTGTAGCAATATGAAGTAATTGTCCTCTTTTTCAAGTATTTACATGTTTGAGGATAACTATCATGTTGCTTATATTTTTCTGTTCCCTAGGTTGAATGTTTCTGGTTTTGTTAGTGTGTGTGTATGTGTTTTTAAAGTCAGTAATCATTCTTGCTATTTTCATAACCTTCTATTTTCGTGGCGGGTGTTATCATTCTGGTTGCCCTTTCCTGTGAATGCATTCCACCTTGACAGTGTCCTCATTACAGTATGGCATGAATAACCAGAGGCAGTGCTGCAAAAGTGTGTAATTGTGTAGACTATGGTGGTACATCTTGTTTTGAACAGAATTTGAGTAATATAATTTAATTACTGGAGCCTAAAATTACATATACTTCTTTAGTGTAGGTGATGGAAAAATCTCTAAGAAGTTCGCCTGGGTTTATTTCCTCACCTTTTCTTTGAAGTCAGAAAAGCATATGTAAGCACTTTGACAAATGACATAATGTAGTGGCATATCTGAGTGGTACAGGTATTTTAAAACTAGCTCTAGTTCTTGAAGATGGTGAACATCTGCTTAGAGTTATTGCATAGCTCCACAATGCACTAATTGAATTACACAGACCGAGAGGAAAAAACTGCACTAATTGAAGGAAAAAATGAATATGTGTGTCCGTGTGTGTGTGTGTGTGTGTGTGTGTGTGTGTGTGTAACTGAGATAATTCCAACCTTAAAGGGAAGAGATTGTAGGATACATGACTGATGGTGTGTACTGTGCTGCTATCTAATGGCAGCCTATGGAACTACCACATAGTCTCCAGGGAAGAGAGAATGTAGTCATCTGATCTAGTGTGACCTCAGTCTAACCCTGTCCAGTTTAGTTCTGAAGGTCCCAGGATGTATTTTTGTAATTCTAAATATAAAGAAAGAATGTGATTAATTTCTCCATTAAAAATTAAGGTATGTTTTAGGTGTAAAGTTGTTTTGTTTTTTTTAGTTTTTTTATGAAGTACTAAGGTACACATATTCAACTAAATTAAAAACTTCTAACCTCTAATTTAATTGGTGAAAAAAAGCAAAATGTACTGAGTCAGTGCATCATGTTCTTTCTCATTTTTCCTTTTAGACAACATAAATATAAAAAATAATTACTTTTTTGAAATGCCTTAGCATCACTTAAAGGATGAATTATAGGGATTGGATACTTAAATAAAATTTCTTTCTGCGTTTCAGAAATACTGAGGTCAGTCACTTTAAGGGCATTATCAGTTTTTGCTATACATGATTATGCTTACACAAAATAAAAATTTTCGTACAAAATATAATTATAACTGTATCAGGACAAGTTCTACGCATCTCTATTGCTCTAGTTAATAGTTTAAAATTTAATTTTACCAGAAGTTTGGGCATATTTGAAACCCTTCAAAGTGAAGGAGGTAATGTTTTCTAAGACTCTGCTAATCACAATTTAATGATTTTTGTAAAACACATCATGAAAATATAATTCTGTGTAACTTTAAAAGCAAATACACTGAAGACAACTCAGCAAGAAACATCTTTTGATTCAGTTTAACTCGAGGCATTCTAATTTATAAAATAACCCTTAACAGAAAAATACATATGTACAATCACGTGTGTGTGTGTGTGTGTGTGTGTGTGTGTGTGTGCGCGCGCGCGCATATAATACTACTTCAATTATAGGAAAGTACTGTTTTTTACCTTTCCGAGTATTTAAAGTGATCTTTTTCAGTTTTATCATAGGAAACAAATATAAAGCATAAAAAAATCTTAATCTCTTCTATGTCCTTCTCTTAGAATAAAATGTATTTTTGAATATGCCAGTATTTTGTAGACTAGTTTTTTATTGTAAGATTGAGATACTTGGATTTCTTATACAAATAGATTTTCATTAAAATATATGGTATGTACTGTTTATACTGTGTAGGCTTTAAGGGCATTTGCTGATTTAGAAAATGCATTTGGCACCATGTAGATCTACAGCATTACAAAATAGCATTTTCCATTCACCACTAGCTACAGCTATATTCAGTTCATACATAGAGTATCTTCTGTGTGCCTGATACTATATATAAAGTATTGGATATAAGTAAAGATTCAAACCCTGTCCACAAGGAGCTTATAGTTATTTATATGATATTTATTGCAAATCTGTGTTCCTGTGTACCAGGAACTAGGTGTATAATTTGGAGGGACTGTTAGAGTCACTATGAGGCGGAATCGACTTAACGGCAGTGGGTTTGGTTTTTTGGTTTTATTGCTGGTAATGACCATTAATTTCATGTCTTTTTCTTATTTGGTGACCTAGAGATCTAGCTTAATAACAGTCATAGGGAGGCAGTATATACTTATGTTCATATCAGCTATAGCTCATCTCAGCAAAAGGAAGGCTAGTCTGTCTTTTAAATGTTTTTTTTCTCCTTCTGCCTTTACACATCTTATAAGGGAGCAGTGATGTTTTTGATAGCTCTACATGTAGCTTAAAAAGAGATGGGTAACATTTGTTATAGTGCCTCCTGCTGGTATATCATAGGTTTTCAATCTTTATTGTCTCCAGAATTGGCAGTGTCCACTTGTGGTTTAGTAGTTAGTTCAGGGCTTCTTCTAAGGCTTTAAATGGAAAAGAGTCCATTGCATACAAGGTATAAAGTGCATCTTTAAACAGTTTGTTTCTAAAACCTAAATTGTCCTGGGACTAGCTCTTGATATAAAAATTCATAGAAACCTGTTTTTCACCGAGTGTGGTAACTCCTTGCCATAGTGCTGTAGTGTTAAAATTCACGTTGGCCAGGTTGTTCTGTAAATTAAACACTGACAGCTACCCTCAGGGGAACAGCCAATGTATTTATGATGATGTGCTGATTACACAAAATACACTGCAAGCAGAAAACAGCTGCAGAGAACAAACCTCTTAAAAAGAATACAATTACAAATAGCACCCTCAGTATTTCTAGTGGTGAGTGTAGAATACAGCATGCTAATGCAGGTTTCTTAGTCTGCTTGAAAACAAAAAATCTGAAGGAGATAAGTTAAATTATGGTTGAATGCATGTGGTGCCAACATAGCAATAAACAAATTTCGTTTCTGAAGAATGTGACTATGAGTGCACAAATTTCAGGTGTGGGGTAGTCTTATCCTCCCTTTTTTGTTGTTAGTAGGTTTTATTAGTGCTTTTCTCATATATAGTAGGGCATGGCCTTGAGGTGATATGGGTTCTGGACTTTTGAAGGATATTACACGATGAATTGGGCAGGGCAGTATCTAACTTGTGTTTAAAAAATTCCACTAGAAACTCAGTATGTTAGGGTTTTGATAGCAATGTTTCATTTCAATTTTATTAATGGCTTTGAAGATGTTTGCCCTTGGAATTAATAAAAGGAGTCATGATTCTGTATCTATGGTAAGGTCTTTTCACTTTCTTATAGGAATATGGTATTTTAGGACACTGGCATAGCTGGGTGATTATGTATTTGTAAATGAATTAGCTCTCAAATATGTCCCTTTCCATCCCTGTTACTGGTCACATGCAGACAGGTAAGAAGGTCAGGAAAAAAAATTTTGTTTTCCCTATTTGACAGTCTCCCTGTTATAGTTCGGTGTCAGTATCTGTAAAATATATTTCAGCTGCTGAGCATGCTAGCTTCTGTTTAAATAAGTGGAAAATATGTTGATCTTCCAAGACATAAATTTACTCAAGCCAGCTGTAAGGTATAGCCGGGAGAGATAGTGATTGGAAACAGTTCACTTCACCTGCCTGAAACTAAGAATCAACTCTTCACTGTATGGATCACTGGTATGTAATAATCGACTATTACTGGTCTGTCTGTTGGTCTCTCTTTGAATCAGTTTGGAACCTCCTGGAGTTATTTTTTTGCTCTGCTGTCATCAATCCCATGTGGGAAAGGAGTTGTATTTAATCGCTTTGCTTTAATCAATAGAATAATTGATAAACCAGGTAAGATTTAAACTGATTATGGCCCCAGCAGAATTCCCCAGAGGCCTTCGGCTCTCTTAATTTTGACATGTGTGTTGTGTACCCTGAGGATGAAGTGCAGTTTGAATTATCTGTTTTTATTTGCTTAATGATGGGGAGGGTGTTAAAGTCAAATGTTTAATTAACCCAGCAATGGGCTGCATTGTCACTTACACACAGCTGATTGAGATATCTCATGGAGAATACTGAATAGGAATGATAATGTGGCACTGGGACGGAAGATTGCTTTTTCAATCCATTTGCTGGGTCACTGCTTTGAATGTCTTATTGGATGAAAGGCATTCAGCCTGGAGAAAAAACTCAGCATTTAAGTACATTTTGTTCCTCTTCTCCCCCTCGAACTCCCTCCCTGTCCAAAAGTTAACTAAAACAGATATGTTCTAGGTTTAATAAACCATTCATGTACTAGTAAGAGATCAGGATAGTAGGTAGCCTCAAGCTACATAATTTCCTGTGGAAACGGAAAGATCCTACTAGCCTCAAAGTATTCTAAATGTGAGCTCTTTTGTCCCTCACATCCCTTGTCCCTTGCCATTATTGTGGAGTTGTCTTCGGTTACTTGTCTCCTGCCACTTTTTGTAGTCTTTACTGAACGTGCGGCTATCTCTAGGGCCACAGGCATCCTTTTTTTCTCTTAAGCAAATTCTCCAACAAGTTTGCCATTTCATGTAGTTGACTTCTATTTGGTTGTATTTCTGATCAAGTATTATAGTAAGTTGTTGAACTATTTAGAGAAATTAAAATTTGAGACCTATAAATTCTTGCCCTTTTTTGCTACTGTTGTCATATAAACAATTGGTTCCATGTGTATTTTATTTTGTTGAGAGGCTGTTTACCTTCTGTATGGACTTAAAAACTAGGCCAGTAAAGATTTAATAGCCCACACCATCAAAAATGCAGTCCAGGCAATTGGAGTTTTAATGACTTGCTGCCCACAAAAAGAAAATCCCTAACTAGCTTTATAATCAAATATAAAATTCTTTGGAGGCGTATTAAGCAAAACTTACAAAAAATTTTTTGTCATGACTTCCCTTCTTTGTAGTTCCTATTTTTCTTTCTTCTGTCCCCCAAAGATCTAAACCAGGAATTTACTAATTTTTTTTCTTTAGTCATTTGTATTCCAGAGAGCACAATAGGGAGAAGGATACAAGATTGATTTCTTATGTATGTCCTCTTGAAAGCATAGTCGGGGGCATGACTACCGGGGGTGGGGGGTGGGGATAGATTTAAAAGCAATAGAAACATGCAGCTAGTTTTCAGCGCAGGCTGGACTTTTGCGGGTCAAGGCAGACCAGACGAGCAGCGTATCTTGAGGGACGAAAGTAATAGACCAAATATAGAGCAGCTATTTCAGGAATCATGTAGGTCATTTAATTATCCATTATGATTGAGTGGCTAATGCTCTTTTGGCAATTACATGACCTCTGTTATTCTTGAAACCTTTCCAGGCCCTCGTGGGTCGAATGACCCACCAGTCAGTGCTCGCAGACTTCATTCCAGTTAGAAGGAAAAGAGATGTTGGGAACCACTGGCATTTAGAAATGGCTATGCTTTCTTTACCAACCACTACCCAGATTGTCCTTTGTACACAGTCAGTGATAGGCAACTGGTTTTGAAGTCAGCTATTTCTTCATTGTCTGCAGGATGAAGAGGGGTACGTTGGTTTCAATAAGAGGGGAACATTGGTTTTGACAAGAAGGAATTGTGGCAAAACAAACTTCAATACCAAAGTTGGCTATTGTGGTATTCACAGGTTCTGTACTGTAGGAACATATATATGGTATTAAAATTAATTTTTGATAACTGCCAAATCAATCATCTGTTACTAACCTCTGAAGTTAGTGAGGTGATTTTTTCATTTTATAACAACAGTGATGCTGTTGATAATGGCTAATAACATATTTTAAAAGATCATTGATTAAAATTAACCCAATGTAAATCTCAACACTGAAGTGATTAATTAAACTAAACGACTACTTTAAAATCGAGATGCTGATCAAAGACAGAATAATTCTGGAACATTTGGATTAATATTTCTCACTTTTTTTAAATCAACAAAGGATGATTATTATTTCCAAAGAAGACTCTCTAGTCCTGCTAAATCATAGCAAACACTTGATTTTTATGATTGTGGTAACTTATGGGATAATCTTGACAAAAGAAATACTGTAGGTTTCTTGTGACTCTTTAAATTTGAGGACATTCATGGTGTGGAAAGTCATGACAGCATAATCAAATCAGTTGTAGGATTTGTCAGACGTGTACAAACAAAATCCTGTGTAGTTAGCAAAATGGCAGAGTGGAGGTATACAGCCATTCTTTAGCATTCCAATAATTTAGACTTTAGACTTAAGAGGAATAATTTTGTTACAATAACACAACAACATACATACACGCATGCACACACATTGTTTAAGTAGAAACCATTTGCATTGGCATAGAAAAAAGCAGTTCCTTCTATTGGAAGAAAAGTCTTTTTAAATCTGTTACTTACACATCAAAGAGCATTACTGGGGTGGAGGGGACAGCCTACAATGTTGTTTTTCCCTCGGACAGTGAAATTATCCATCTTTCCAAATAAATTTATTAAGACATTCCTGGTAGAACTCCCAGGTTAATCTGTTTTGGTTTTTATTTTGTTGTTTGGTAATATTAACAAATGAAAAATTGAACACATGAATTAGTGTTTATAACCCTTGACCCTTCAGAAGTAGACTTCTCACTTAAACTTTAAATCCTTTAGACAGAGACTGCCTTGGTGTCTGGCTACTTAGGGACCTATGAGAATGCAGCCGGTATAAGTTATATTAGCTATTTTCTGTTTAAAAACATATTTTCGCTCATTGTAGTTTTCTGATTTCTAGTTGCAGTGGAGGAGCAGGAGATGAGAACACAACATTTACAGTAAAAGTAGAAGTTACAGATTAAACCTCAAGGATCCTGAATAAGGAATATATAGTTAGTATACTTAGCATTTTAAGAGGATAGCAAGGGATAAAGCAAAATGTGGTGTGTGATTTCTTATTGATATGTTGCTGTTCTCTGAGATATCCCTCCAAGACCTATGTTGGGCCATGTTTTTCAGCCTTGGGAACCAAAAATCTATAGAAATCAGTGAGAGGAGATGGTATATTATAATTTTCAAAGACCCGAAAAGTCATTAAGACTGTGTAATTAGTGAGAAAGTCCTCAGAATAATAAGAAAGCAAACGAGAATGATTAAGTTAGGGCTAGTTCATAATAGAAATATACACCTAAACACAAATCTTAACCAAACCCAATCTGGTTTTCAGAAATTTACTTACACTTAGTTGGGGTGATTTTATTTTCATTGCAAAATGGGTAGATAGTCCAGTTTTTCAACTTTAAAGGGATCTTAAGGTTCTTTCAAGGTATTGCTCAATTGTAATTAGGTGGGGACTCCAAATCAGGGAAGATACCTAAGGTGATGAAAGTCATTTAGCAGAAAAAAATCAGAAACAAGGATGCCAGAAGTAACAATTCTGTAGAGAGAGAAAAGATTTTGGTTTACATCCTAAGGGTTCTATAGTTCTCAACCCTATTTTGAGAAATCAGAAAAGATCTGCATAATGCAGATGTCTTTGAGTTACAAAAATAACCAGATGTCCTTATTAGTAGAAGCAAATGTTTGCCTCTTAGTTCATACAAAACGATATGCAGTGGATCTCTGGATGAAATATTGTGTAATTATGGCAGCAAAGAAAATTGTGGCATGAAAAGATCTGTCCTAAACATATAATCATGGAGTGAAATCTTGAGGAGTAAAACAAAAATTCTTTATTATTCATGTGGATTTAAAGGCAAGAGAGGTAAATTAAGCCAGTTGTATTTTTGTTCATGTGATAGGTGAGCTTGGCTCTTTATTATGTATGTTCTTCTATCCCAAATCCCCCTATTGAATTTTTACTCCATTTACCATGTTTATTTAGCTACTTTATGCATTATCATTGTATTTTAAACAGTGTAAAATGTATTATGAAACTCATTTTTTTCCTGGCCTAATGATAGTTTTGTCAAGAAAAACAACCTGCAGTAGTATATAAATGCCCCCTTTGCAAGTCTGTGGGTCATTATGAGTTGGAATCAACGGCAATGGGTTTTTTTTGGTTTGCAAGCCTGTTGGGAGTTTTAAAATATTAAGCCACATTGTTATAAATAGATGTGGGTGGTGACTGCACTGGGATGTTAAGCAGAATAAAGTGTAAAAAATCTACTTGAAAGTGTAAGGTATGAAGTTTTTTTGTTTTTGAATCAAGCTTTTTAGAGCCAAAAAACCTTCAGAGTTTAAATGGACTATTACTTCTGATGTGGAGCATATTAACATAATTACAAACTATTTTATATACTCATAGTCATTGCTAAGTTGATGTTCAAACCTCCGATTAAGAAGTCTCAAAGCTGAATGTGTTCAGACAGCTGTGTAATATCTTTGCTATTCATAAAACAGAGATAACTGTTTTAGCTTTCTTCTGTCCCCATATTTATTGCTACAGATTTGTCCTTCTCCAATAGCTATACTTTTAATGTTGAAATATTAAAATGCAGAATTGTGTTATATTCTATAACTTGTAAGTTAACAAAAGCAAGGCTGCTCATTCGTGCCCTTGCCTTGTCACTCCCTGATGCAGCTCTTCTTATCAGAGTATCTCAGCTTAGTTGAGCTTGTTTATCTTAAAAGAGCAGGAGGCAGGCTTTTAGGGAGTAAGCTACATGTTCCAGTATGACAGGCACCAATGCTGTTTGACCTGAAAAACATTTGATCTCTTACATTAACAGCCCATGTCACTGTAATAGGGACTACAGCTGGGCTGTTGTTCAGTTTTCTATTATTTTAGCTTTGAAATAGCTGTTAGTGCTGCTCCAAAGTCTCCGTGTGTAAAATTGTATATTGGCTGTCCCCCCAGGACTCGTAAGTAAACAAGGTGATATGTGTGACCACAGGGAGCATATTTTGTTAGCTTTGTTTTTAAATAAAAACCTTCCCTATCTGAAGATGCTTTTTGTCTAATCCCTAATACTGTGCTGCATGTCTTTGCTTGTGTAAAATTGCAGACCTAGCAATATCTTAAAGCATATTTCTTTTGTTATTAATGTGTGCTCAGTAACTATTAATTATGAATTTTTATTTTTTTCTCTAATAATGAAACATTTAGTTTTCTCATGAAGGTTAACTTCAGAGGTCCTGCACAGTTCCCCTAAGAATAGCAGTTTGTACAGCAATTGTTGAAAATGGGCAAGCAAGAATTTAAGGGGTATGTTTGTTAGACTTAAATATTATTTAACTTTATTTAAAAATATTCAGTTATTGACAGTTTCTGTACTGGAAGTAGTTTGACAGTTGGAATCAGGTAGCAGTATTTAAAGAACAGAAAATAAAATTTATAAAACTTTAAAAGGTTGATGTTTTCTTCTACTTTAAAAGTATCTCATTATAATGGTGATAGAATGGCAGTTTATTTTAGCAGTGGTGAATAATTTTAATCCTTCCTTTATTTTTCCTTCCATTTATTTTCAAGAACCTAGTGTATTTTCCCATTTTAACTCTTTTCTGATATGATACAACACTACCAGGCCACCCAGCACTTGCTTTGAATTTAACCTAAAATATATACACCAGCCAGCACAAGCATAATTGGTTGAAAGGCAGCCATCTATCTAGGGAGTTCTTCTAAATACTGAACATGTCTTGTGCTTAGACATGACATATCTGTAATCTCTCTGAATACAGAAAGCATTTTCTATATTAGCTGAGGTGTTAAAGCAGTAGTGTGTTTTAAGAATGTGTGCTGTGCAAATTCTGGCTTGTGAGGTAATGACAAGTGTTTGCCTGCATAGACAATATATTTTTTCCCCTGAGGTCCCCACACACCTAGTTTCCCTCAAGCTCATCATCTCTGTCAGGTTAATCAATAGGCACCGTATGGCAGAGGGTCAGTAATCAGTGTCATCGTGCCTTTAAATCGTGTTGAAAATTTGCTTAAAGCCTGGGCCAATTAACATCGAGATGATGAATGGATGGGAAGATGGGAAGAGCCTCACGCTCAGGGGCTTTGTGAGGAGGAGATGCTCAGCTGTTGAGCAGCAGACACCAGCGAATAAAATCAGCCATTCATGTGAGCTCAGTCCACCCACTCTTAATGATAATGTCAATCTAGCAAAATATATACACATTGGAGTTGTCACGAGTTCATAAATCAAAGGAGTTTGTCAAAGGCATTCAGATTAACGAGGCAGCAGCAATAACAAGTCAAATTTGCATAGAGAATTGCTCGAATCTCAGTAAATTATGATCCTGTTTTTCATTTGATTATTTGCTAATGTCTCAAGAGGGAGAATGATTATATTAGCATGCAAAATCTACTCCAGAAGTAGAAATCTGAGGTATAGAAGACCAGCATACTATGACAATTAATCAGTTTCTGCATACTAGCATAAATGCACAAGGCCCAGAAATGAACTTCTTTTTTATTATTATTTCTCCTTGCTACTGATCCAAATGGTTCAGCTTGACAGAGACTTTATATTGCTTTAACAGTGTTCTGAATTGTGCCTGCAGGCAAGACATAGTTATGCAGCTATAACCAACCTATCCATCTGCCAACCAGATTGGAATTCTCCTATCTAAGGCTTCCATTAACCCCCACTGACAGCTCCAAACAGGATTAAGAATTTGGAAGCATAAAAAATAGTTGTTCTTTGCAAATATACACAGTGCCTTTGCATTTTGAGAAGTGCTGCATCTGTAGTGTTTTATAATTAGTGTTGGACAATGTAGCAGGGGGAGAAACCTACTTGGCAGTTTTTTGACTTCTGCCACAGGGAGTAAGGCAGTGCTAATGGAAGTCCTGTCTGGCTGTCCCAGAGAGTACTTTCCATTATATCTGGTCCCTAGCACTGTGCTTGGATTGGGTGTATAACTAGAAAATACCACTTCTTGAAAGCTTTAACTGGAGGATCTTGTTGAAGTTTAGCAGTATAGGGAGGCTTTGATGTAGCTGTGGTTTAACAGAGTATGTCAAATGATAAACCTGCTGGAGAAGCACTGTGCATAAAAACATGCCAGAGAATATTATCTTAGGAGGACACTTCAGTTCCTCTCTAAAACTGGTCCTCGAATAGGATTCTTCAATCAGCTTCGGAACTTTGAGTGTCCTAAGTTATCCCCATTGTATCCTAGAAAGATTAATTTAAAACTGTTTAAATACACAAACACACAGTGTTTTATTTATGTCACCTTTCATAGAAGAGTTTGAATGATTTTATGCATATAGCTAGATTACCTTTTAACCTTGTGAGAGAATAATTATATTTGTAAATTGCAAATCACATATGTTTGGGGGCTACAATTTGCTCTGAGTCACATAATAAGTTAATGAGAAGAAATTAATTCAATCACTAACTTTTTTTTAAGTTATTTCTTTTTTTATTGTGCATTAGGTGAAAGTTCACAGAGCAAATTAGGTTTCCTGTTTCCTTTAGTCTTGATTTTCTACCCCTTCCTGCCTTCTCATCTTTGCTTTTGAGCAGATATTGTCCTTTTGATCTCCTGTAATTGTTTTAAATAGTACATTCCTCTCAGATGTTATTGTTTGTCTTAGGGGCTTGTCTGTTGTTTAGCTGGGAGGTGGTATAGGGGAATGGCTTCAGTTCCAGGTCAGAAGAGTATCTTAGGGCCATGGTCTCGGGGATTCCTCCAGTCTTTGTCAGACCAGTAAGTCTGGTCTTTTTTGTGAATTTGATTTTTTGTTTTGCGGTTTTTCTCCTGCTCTGTCTGGGACCCTCTGTTGTAATCCCAGTCTGAGCGGTCGGTAGTGGTAGCCAGGCACCATCTAGTTCTTCTGGTCTCATGATCGTATAGGCTGTGGTTCGTGTGGTCCGTTAGTCCTTTGGACTAATTGCTTCCTTGGGTCTTGGGTTTTCTTAATTCTCCTTTGCTCTGGGTGGTAAGAGACCAATAGTTGTATCTCAGATGGCCACTCGCAAGCTTTTAAGACATCAGAAGCTATCCACCAAAGTAGGATGCAGAACATTCTTTATGAACTGTGCTGTGGCAATTGACATAGATGTCCCCTGAGTCAATGGTCCTTTGTCTTCCAGCCTAGGAACTTAATCCCACAAGGTATTTGGTTGTGTCTAAGGGGTTTCCCTGACTGTACCCCTTGTGTGCTCTATAAGAGCCACACCTACAGTCATGTATGTAGAAATATCCACTACCAAATTTGTACCTGTCGGTGGGTGTATTCCCTTACACCCTCTCACAGCTCTTAGCGTATCTATCCACCAATTTTATCCATTTGTAAATTATTATTTGTTAATACTATTGTTGCAGGAATGTCTAAGGTATAGTAATTACCTAAGTTGCCCTTTATTCTTGCATTCCTCTCGGTGTCCTCTCTTGCCTTGGTCATGTTGTGTTGACTTCCCCCATGTTATGTATTCCAATTACCAACTTACCAGTCAAGCCCATTATGTGATGTTTGCAACTACAGGCAGTCCCCAGGTTATGAACGAGATCCATTCCTATCTTTAAGTTGAATTTGTGGGTAAGTCGAAATAGGTGCAGTATGGTTCTTATTTAGCCTTTAGTGCAAGAAAAGGCGCAATTTAAAAGCTGCATGTGCAGCAAGTGAAAGTGATTGCGATGAAGAATTGTTGCAAGTAGGGGTTGGTTCAGTTGTTTCAAAGTGAGGGTAAATTTACATAACATCAAAGGCAAGTACAAGTTGTCCATAAGTCCGACGTTTTAACGCAGGAACTTCATGTAGTTAATAGAACTCAGTCTCAAGGTTTTTCCCCCAAGTGGTTTCTCATGCTACATGATGATGAACAAATCATTCCTTTTTAAAAAGGTATTCAAAATTAGAGTTATAATTCACCACAATTTACATGCTTTGCTAAAATGATAAAATTTTCCTGGTTACGAGGTCCTTTGAACTCTCCCAAAGAAGAATGTGGCATAGGTAGAAAATGTTATTTTTGGCTTTGGACCTGGTTATTATTACTATTTTTTTATGACAGATGTCTCTTCAAACAGGCTGAGGCTCTGTTATTCTATCCAACCTTGAGCAAGATGCTTACTCAAAGATTATTATAAGTCATTATGAGTGGCATGACTTTACATCAGTGTGTAAATTAGTTTAGTTTTTCATTTGATTACATAATCAACTTAATTATCCATGTCATCAGGAGTTGTGTGTTTGAATAGATAACTGAAAACAGTAAATAAGCTACTTACTAGGTCTTGGAGAATTTTGCCCCAGCCATGAACCTGCTGTGTCCTGTCATCAAAACCTTCTCTGCTTCTTGTATTGGACACCAGAAAACTCCAGGAGTTCTGTGGTTATACCCAGAAGAGCTTTTCCCTCTTAATCAAGGGTTGGCAAGCTTTACCTCTAAAGGGCCAGGTAATAAAATTTTAGGTCTTATGGGACCATATGATTGATGTCATGACTACCCAACTCTGCCATTGTAGTACGAAAGTAGCCGTAGAAACAAAAGGCAAATGAATGGGCATGACTTTTTTTCTAATAAAACTATACACAAAAACGTGCAGTGGGCCAGAGTTTGCCAGCTTCTGCTCTAAATGATCATACTGGCATTATAAGTAGTAGTAGAATGATAGGACTGTAGTTGAGCTAACACTGTGAAGTTTCTCTGTGAAAACCATGTTCAAGCTAGTTGGACAGTGTGGGTGTAGACTTTCAGCTATTTATCGAGTGCCTATTATGTGTATATTATGTAACGGTGGGTAGTTAACAGTAACAATGCAAAAAAAATATCTAATTAAGCGCCAGATTATGTGCATCAAGATAAAAATGTTGAAGGAATTTCCAGTAGACTAAGATGGAGTAGTTACATGGTTTCTTAGAGAAAATGACAGTTGAACCTCATTTTAAAATGGCTAGAACTCGAATAGATTAGATAATCTTCTTGTATTTTTAACTGTGAACTAGATTAGCATTCGGGATCCTTTCAGTCTGAAAATTTCAGGATTGTATCACATGTTTGTGAGACTGTGAAGAGACTTCCTTAATTAGGGCAGAAAATGTATGTTGAGGGAAATAACTTGATGTAAAATGGCAGAAAATTCTGGAAGACCCTGAAAACCAGGCCTAGAACCTCATATTTGATTTTTTTTAGAAACAAGAGCCACTAAAAATTTTTGAGGTAAAGACCACCACAACAGTAAAACCAAACCAAACCCATTGCCATCAAGTTGATTCGTCTCATAATGAGCCTATGGGACAGAGAAGAGCTGCCCCAGATGGTTTCCAAGGAGTGGCTAGTGGATTTGAACTGCTGACTTTTTGGTTAGCAGCTGAGCTCTTTAACCACTACACCACCAGGGCTCCACCGTGACAGTAGTCATGTTTAAGAAAGATAAATCTGGCCTGTATGTATTTTCACCAAAAATAAACTAAATATTGAAAGAAAAAAAAAAAAAGAGCCTATCAACAGATGAATGGATAAACTAGGGTACATACACACAACGGAATGCTATGCAACGATAAAGAACAATGATAAACCTGCGAAACATCTCACAGCATGGATGAATCTGGAGGGCATTATGCTGAGTGAAATAAGTCAATCACAAAAGGACAAATACTGTATGAAACCATTATTATAAAAACTCATAAAAAAGTTTATACACAGAATCTTTGATGGTTATGAGGGAGGGTAGGGATGGGGAGGGAAAAACACTAACTAGACAATAGATAAGTGGTAACTTGGGTGAAGGGTAAGACAGTACACAATACTGGGGAAGTCAGCACAGCTTGACCAAGGCAAAGTCATAGAAGCTTCATAGACGCATCCAAACTCCCTGAGGTACCGAGTTACTGGTCCCTGAGGGCTAGGGACCATGGTCTCAGGGGACATCTAGCTCAATTGGCATAGCATAGTTTATAAAGAAAATGTTCCGTGTTCTACATTGGTGAGTAGCGTCTGGGGTCTTAAAAGCTTGTGAGTGGCCATCTAAGATATGTCTACTGGTCCCTCCCTATCTGAAGCAAGGGAGAATGAAGAAAACCAAAGCCACAAGGGAAAGATTAGTCTAAAGGACTAATGGACCACATGAACCACAGCCTCCACCAGACTGAGTCCAGCACAACTAGATGGTGCCCAGCTACCACCACCGACTGCTCTGACAGGGATCACAATAGAGCGTCCTGGACAGAGCTGGAGAAAAATGTAGAACAAAATTCAAACTCACGAAAAAAGACCAGACGTACTGGAGAAATCCCGAGAGTATGGCCCCCGGATACCCTTTTATCTCAGTACTGAAGCCACTCCTGAGGTTCACCCTCAACCAAAGATTAGACAGGCCTGTAAAACAAATAATAACACACGTAGTTCAGCCCTGTTTATGAGACTAAATGGGCACACCAGCCCAGGGGCAAGGATGAGAAGACAGGAGAGGGACAGGAAAGCGGGATAAATGGAAATGGGGAACCCAAGGTCAAGAAGGGGAGAGTGTTGACATATCATAGGGTTGACAACCAGTGTTACAAAACAATGTGTATTGTTTAATGAGAAACTGATTTGCTTTGTGAACTTTCCATTTCTTAACATTTTATTCTAGATTTGGTCTATTGTTATTTTTTGTTAACTTTATTTTGACATAATTTCAGATTTAGAGAGAAGCTGCAAGAATAGTACAAAGAATCCCTTTATGCCCTTCACACAGATTCTCCAGATGTTAACATGTTACCACATTTGCTTTATCTCTATTTATATATATGCATACACACACATCCGTTCACATATTTTTTCTGAACCATTTGAAAGTTAGTTACATACATAATGTCCCTTTACCCCTAAATGTTTCAGTGTGTTTCTTAAAAACAAGAACTTTTGAAAAATAACCACAGTACAAATTATCAAAATCAGGAAATTGAATGGATAAACACTCTGGAATACTACTCAATAATAAAAAGGGAAAGAACTGTTGATATATGTAACAACATGGATGAATCTCAAATGCATTATGGGGGGGGGGGGAAGCCAGACTCAAAAAGCTACATACTAAATAATTCCATTAATATGACATTCTGGAAAAGGCAAAATTATTGGGACTGAAAAATAGATCAATGGTTGCCATTGAGGAGAAGGTTGAGTATAAAAGGGCAGTATGAGGGAATTATGAGGGTGATGAAGTGTTCTGTATTTTGATTCTGATGGTGGTCACACAACTGTGTCCTTTTGGCAAAACTCATAGAACTCTACAATGAAAGCACTGAATTTTTCTGCATGTAAATTTTAGAAGTGGGGGATATCAGGAAATTAACATTGCTTCAATGTTACTAGCTCATCTGTAGACCATATTCAGATTTTGCCAGTTGTCCCAATAATGTTCTTTTTGGGAAAAGAAAATCTGAGACCCCTAGTTGCATTCAGTTGTCATGTCTCTCTAGTTTCTTTAAATCTGAAACAATTCCTTAGTGTTTGTTTGTATTCATGACCTTCACATTTTAGTTAAATATAGACTAGTAGTTTTATAGAATGTCTCTCAGTTTAGGTTGGTCTGATGTTTTCTTATGAGTAGATTTAGGTTATGTGTTTTGACAAGGATAGTGTTTTCTTAGTGCATCATATCAAGAGGTACATGATGTTAAGGTGGTATCTGCCAAATTTCTCCACTGTGCAGTTGCTATTTTTCTCTTTGTAACTGTTAAGTATCTTATGGAGAAACATTTTGAGATTAACTATCCTGCTAAAAGTCAAACTTTCCCCTACTAATTTTAGCATCCATTGATGATTTTTGCTTGCATCAATTACCCTTAAATAGAATGTACTAGACATAATTTAGCTTGATGACCCAGGACAGTTATGAATAGTGCATATTGGGATGCATCATAGATAAAGATGCAAGGAGTAACAGTGCTGCTGAGATCTCCTGGGTAGTGTTGGAGAGCAAGCAGGCTTTGTGACCACTTAGGAACACATGACTGTTTTGTGACTTCCCTCCACCCTCAAGAAGCTATTCATTTCTTATTCTCTTGCCTGCTTGCTCTCCTCTTACCATTAGAAGGGTGCATGTTCCCTGCTCCTAACAGCATCACTGTTTAAAGCCCCTACCTCATTTTATGTAACAACAGAGCTCGATTTGTTTGTCTGTTTTGATTTGATTTCTCACGGTGGGTGGTCCAGAGTGAATAATGTTCGGTTAACCGATCTAAAAACAACTAGCTATAACAAATAATGTTTCCTCCTCTTTCCTGTTTGTTAAGAGTTATCCTTTTTGACAACAGAACTTTTATCGTTTGTCCAGATGAGGTGAATAGGTGGATAGGTAAAAGGAGCTCTTCTACAACTCTGTGTTCTGCTCTCAGATAGCAATTGTCTTTTAGCTCCTTTCACCTTTTCATAACTTAGACAATCTCATATTACCCACCCAGTAGTTACCCATCAAAATCAGATAGAATTGAGTGTCAGGAGAAAGAAAATTGTGGATATAGGCTAGGTAGTTACCATTTATCCTGTTAGGTCCAGATCATTCTTTTTCACTTGCTAATTCATTATAGAGGAGTTTAGCATCAATTTTGTTTCAGCCCAAGCACCTGTAGAATGAAAATGTGATTTATGATGTCTTTAGGTTAACAAACTTCCCCAAAAAACTAATCAGGCTTCTAGGTTTATTATAAAGACATTTAAACAGAATATAATTAATTTTGAAATACAGGATCTTACATTGAATTAAACAGGTTTAGATTGTCTGATATGGTGTTTTATTTAAAGGAGGGTGGAACTTTGTGGCCTGGGGAATAGTTACTTGCAAACTGTAAGTTTTATAATTGAATACTGACTTAATTGAATACAGCTATAACTGACTACTGGCTTAAGTTTGTATTATATAAGACTTTTAGTTTTGGTATTTAAAACATTGATCTATACTTTTAAAAAAAAGTTAACTGTACAAATTGATTTTATGGGTTTAATGTTAACCTTTCCCCTTCTTTGTTTGATTCTCTTATAATGGAATATATTGCTAGTTTCCTCGTTTGGGATGCTTTATAGTCATTAACTCAATTGTATCTCTCTCCCCTTCGTAGATAGTCTCCATTCTCTTTTTTCAAAATGGGGAGAAAAAGCAGTTATAACTCTGAAGTCCCTAGCTTTTTATCTCCATCTTAATTTTAGGGACCTTTAAAGTGATCATCAGAAATGTAAAATATTGGAGAATTAATTTCAAGTGAAACGTAGTAAAAGATTTCTGCCCAAAAGGAACACTTTGGGGTTATTGGTCTCTTAACCAATTAAAGGCGGTTCGCAAGGCACTCAGATGTTAGCAAAGGCCTTAGAATGACCCTATATACATTTTATTCTTTAGTATCTTTTTAAATGTAATATTTGATACATATAAAAAGTGTCACTTATATGTAGATTTAAAACACAAGTGATGATTCTTTGATAATAACTTCATACTGTCTAAATTTTTAGATAGACTCATGTGTTGGAAATGATTTTGGATCTAAAAACAAAGTAACTCCCTGAATATTGTGAATGGTAATATATCAACAACAAGTTCTTAAATGTTAATGTTATAAATGTAGTCGTGGAAATTAGAACCCAAGTAATATGCAATTTGGATTTTCTGTACTTTGCCTCTGAGATAGTGATTTACATGTGTTGACTATAGATTTTTAACACCTCTGAACTTGATTTCAATTGAATTGGTTTGCCGCCCCCCGCCCCGCGCGCCAAGTATATAAAAATCCTATTGACATTTTAGGGTCTTCTTGATGACCTTTGAAGGAGCCCTCAGCTGGTTAAGCGCTCAGCTGCTAACTGAAAGGTTGGCAGTTCGAACCCACCAGTGGCTCTGCGGGAGAAGAGACTTGGTGATCTATTCCCGTAAAGATTACAGACTAGGAAAGCCTATGGGGCAGTTCTACTCTGCCCCTATAGGGTTGCTGTGAGTTGGAATCGACTGGAAGGCACACAACAACAAGCTGCACTTTGAGGTGATAGTGACAAAGAATGGACCATAATCCTATGCCACTGATTAAATGTTACCGTTTTAAGTAAGCACCATGCTATTTTTATTGAAGAAAAAATCTGAGAAGAGGAGAAATAGAAAACTAGTTTCTAGAATCAGACTTGGAGTTCATTACCAACCAACCATTTACTATAGTTAAAAACTAATTATTTAAGAGTCAGAGAAGGTAATAATCATGGTTTAAGCTGTCATCAGCTGTATGGACCTCCTGCTTCATATGTCCAGTGTCAGCCTGCATTTTCAAAGGACAGTAAACCAGACTTCTAATGAATGTGATCTGCTAGGCAGTACTTAAGCACAGATGAAATACTTTCCACCCAGATTCCTACATACATCTATTTATATACATGGGCATATATTTTTCTTCACATATGTGTATGTCTGTATGTATATAAATCTTCAGATGAATAAATGTATCAATATACATGATGTTCTAACTTACAGAATTAGAAATGTAATTCAGTTTACTCCCACAGAATAAGATTGAAGATAATGAGAACTGAATTAAAGCTTACTTTCTTTCACAGAATTCCTCTGAGAGAGAAGACTGTAATAATGGCGAACCCCCTAGGAAGATAATACCAGAGAAGAATTCACTTAGACAGGTATGAAATTTAGTCTTACTTAAAATAAAAAGCTACCAACAAGAAAACAAAAGGGCAGGTAACCCTCAATTTGCCATTCTTTAAGCACTGGAGCTCAAATTAAGAGTACACTGAAGTTGATCTGGCTTTTGCGATTAGTTTCAGTCAGGAAACTTTGTTTTCACAGTCATTTAAAAAATATCCTACGTGTGCAAGTACTTTTGCTTACGTGTAGTGAAAACGAAAGAAAAGGTTTCTTGTTCAGAAAAAATAATTTTAAGTGCTTCTTAAGTGCAGATGGTAGATTAGTTGACTTTGAACCTTATTTTTCCTGTTAAGATTCTTTATAAATTTTTTAAAAATGAATAATCAAAACTAATTTGCCCATGATGAAGTTAGCTTCTTTTCATTCTGAACAGTATTTTGTTTGCTCTCACAAAAAGTAAAGACCATTCTTTTTTTTTTTTTT
>NW_004443943.1:28075896-28087560 GCF_000243295.1 Trichechus manatus latirostris
CACATCAACAATATCCTTACTCAACCTTGGGTTCCCTATCACCAGCTTCCTTGTCCCCTTCTGCCTTCTGGCCCTTGTCACTGGACTCCTGTATCACCTGTTCATTTTTAATATAATACTGGGTTATATAAGATGAGCACCAGCAGCAGTAGAAATCATTTAAATTTACCTGCATTTATGGTATTGTTGTAGGAAAAAGGAGGAGAGTTCTATTATTTGTTGAGCACCCACCATGAACCTGGCATTTCTTCCATTTAACTCACAATAACCCTGTAAAGTAGCTAGATATGATTTCCAGTTTATAAAGGAGGAAAGTGGAGGCTTGGAGAAGTTAGATGACTTGTTTGACTAGTCAGTGGTTTGAAACCCACATCTCAGTGTTGCTATGTCCACCTTCTGACTCCAGTTTCATAGAGAGTTAACTTAGGGGGAAAGTATTTGAAACCGTGGCATACTCATTTTTTTGTTTACTATATGTTAAATTCTTTTGCGTGGGCGCTTTCCCTTTTACTATAAAAATAATTGTTTAGTAAATAGAATATGATCAATTTAGGAAGCTTTGTAAATAAACAAATGATCTGTAATTGATACTGAGACGTTAAACAGTTTTAACTATTTGGAGATAAACAGCAGATCTGTAAATCTGAATAAACAGGACAGTATTGAATAAGATAAATTTGGAGGTGGAAACACTCTGCCCACTATACAGAAACAACTGTTAGAAAACAATGACACAACAAAAAGTTTTGGCAACTTTATTTAAGCTAACAAACGAATTTTCACTCTGCAAAGTTATAAATTAATTTTAATAGGCTGATCCAGATGGTCCATTTGGAAAATGGATAGGCTGATCTGTTGAAAATTAAACTAAATTTATCTCTCTCATACTTCAAACTGAAGCAAGAGAGAGAATCATGCCTATTAAGTCCAGCACATACAGATGGACCAGCAGGTCACACATGGGACTAATCAGATTAATTTTAAAAACAAATGCATACATTATTGAATCATTTTCTACTTGCAAGATCTGTTGTGTGCAGAATTTGAAAGAGATTTGATATTGTTTTTTTGCATTGCTGTTTTAGCAGGTTCTCTTAAGCCCCTCCACTTTAATTTAACAACCTTTTTTTTTCCTCCTAGTGCTCCAAAATGATTTTTCTAATATCTGTCATTCAGTGTTGAGATCCAAGCTCTAGAGATTAATTAGGTCATGAGTTTTTTTTCCCCTGCCTTCTTTGTCAAGGGTTTTATCTCCATTCTCTTTGTGAAGAGCATGAACTCAATGTTCTTGGAAAGAGAAATGGCCTTTAGAAACAGGGAAGTAGGAGATCCTCCTGGGGCCCTCAGAGTCTTTTAGCTTCTGGGTGTTTTAACAGCCCCATGAATGCAGATTTGTAAATTTATTACAGTGCCATCTGGTTTTTTGCTTGAACCAGATTACTGTTGGCTTGTGTCTGTCTATTGTGGTGGTCACTCCCTAGGAGCTTGCCCTCTCAATCTTAGGGAAGAGTGATGAATAGCAGGGGTCAATAGAAGCGGGTCACAGGGCAGCTGTCCAGGACTGCCCTGAACTTGATTACCCCACAGCTGATTTTTTTAAAGACAGGACATAATATATAAGCTGTTTCAACTCCCTCTTTTCTCTATTGCATATGACAATAATGAAGTGCCATTTGCTGTTGTGTGTGTGTTTCTTTTCTGTAGTCAAGTTCTATAGATAAAAAGATGTCAGAGCTGCCTTATATCTTGTGTTGATGTAAGTAGGATTTACATTATGTAGGCCCTTAACTTGAGATTCTTATGCAGATATTTCTACTGGGAGTTCAGGAAATCTTTTCACCATTGATTATAAAAATCACAGTTATGTTCTAACCAGTTTAGTATTAAACTAATTTTGTAGCTTACATATATTATTCCAAAGTAGATTTTAACCATTGTTGATAGGGCATAACTACTACATGTTAATTTAGAGAGCTGTTTAAATATTGAAGGGACTAAAAGAAAGGTCACTACCACAGTTCCTACAGATATTAAAAGGATAATAATGGAATATTATGAACAACTTTATGCCAAAAATTTGACAACTTAGATGAATTGACTCAATGGTAGTAAGTTTGGTTTTGGGTTTTTTTTAAAAGATAAAATAGGCAGATTCCTTGAAAAGTGCAGTTTACCAGAACTAACACAGGCGAAAATCTTAATAGCCCTGTCTCTATTTAAAAACTTAAATTCCTTATCAAAAGGCCCATATGGTTTCACAGTGAATACTATCAAACATTTAAGGAAGAAATAACACCAATATTATACACACTCTTTCAGAAAATGCAAAAGGAAAGAACAGTTCCTGACTTGTATTATGAGGCCAGCATAACCACAGTTCCAAAACCTGATGAAGAAATTACCAGAAAATGAAAATACTGAAGAGAAAGTCAGGAGCTATTACTCCCTGTGTCAACTAAGGCATTTTATACGCCTGCTTTTCTGTTTCATTTCCAACATCAGAAGGAGGGAAAGTAGGGGAAAGCAAGAAACGTAGTATATCCTTTTAAAGAAAGTTAATTTTCTTAGTTGCAGAGTAATCTCTTGTCTTTGCATTAACTATGAACCTTTATTTAAAGAATGTACAAAGTAGCTACAGTTTTCTAATTTTAGTCCTAAAATGTGAAGCCAAGGAAACCATAGCTACTGTTTTCATAGCTTTTATTCATATCTGCAAACAAGGGCAAAGACCTTGCAGGATACATGAAAGTACTTACTACTTTTTGAAAAAGTACCCTTGCAACATGCAACTCCTTAGCTTCACATTGGTGCTAATAGGATCTGTCAGCCCTGCCTTTCTCTGTAATTGAGTAAATTGCGACTGCTGTCTAATCCTTCTCCCATCCCCCATTCCCTTTGTGTATGTGTCCACTTACCATCCTGAGAACGTGGGCAGTGATAAATAAAGCATTGAGTAGAGCTCTCTCAACTCTTTGAAAGCAGCATGATGCCAGCCCTCTAGTTATATTTTTTTTTAAGTGTTTACGTTTTTCTGTATTCTTTCTCTTGTGTAGCTGGAACCCTGGGGATGCAAAGCCATGTGAGAGGCCAAGAAGCTAACAAAGTAGCTGTCTCCCTTGTTAGCTTGTTCCTTTATTCTTTAAAAACAAGATAAAAACCATCTGGCTCAGGGCATTACATTTTCCTCCCCGGTGCACCTCTATAGATGGAGACTTCACCTGCAGTGAGGGTTTACATTGATTAGGGAGGGAGCAGTAATTCAAGCTTCCATCCTCTTCAGCGATACTTTGCAGTCTTTAAAGGTGCTGACCCACTGAGTTAAACTGTCAAGGGAGGATAAAAAAGTATCTTCATCCCAGGAGGTAACAGCTGCCAGGTTTTCAACACCTTGCACGCTGCTGGAAAAATGTCACAATTGTCAGCTGAAGGAAAAATGACTCTGTTGTCATCTTCTGTTAATGACTGGGCCTTATAAAAGGAACTACATAAGCCTTTTAGTAGGAATAAGTAGTTGTTTTCCTTGCTCACCATGCCCTCCCTCCCTGCCAGAAATTCCTACGGTGTTCTAAACATTGCCGTGGAGTAAGTAGCTCCATGAAAAACAGCAGTGACAAACTTAAAGCAAAAACAGCGCAGTATAGGCATGGAAGTCTGATGGGCATAACTCCTTTACACAGTTGGATGAATAGAAGGAAAAAGCACATCACTGACACAGAAAATAGCATTATAGTGTGTATTAACAAAACAACAACAATAAAGTCATTCATAAGCCAGTGAACTGAGAGAAAACATACTGTATTTCTGCTCTTTAGAGGACAATTTGTTTTCAGGCAGCATCCAGATGGGTAAATACCACGACATTTCTTTTTTCAAAACACTTTACTTAATTAAAAAAAAAAAAAAAAAAAAAACCTCGCAGAATTTACTTCCTTTAATAGCTCTGTAATGTTTGTAGATGATGGCATTCCCTTCTTTCTGATTTGATTGGTGAGGGAAAAAGGTTTAATGAAGTCCCTGATATCAGGCAGGCAGTTTTTTTTCTGTTTGTTTTAGGTTAGTCATTTTAATTGTATTGAGTAATTAGAAGGTACACACAGCCAAGGGAGCTTTGTTCTGATAATTGCTCAAGAAAACCCATTCCCTATCTGCCATTGCTTTGTGTTAAGACACTTCTCCCTCTAGTGGCAATAGTAAGCACTTTGGCTTGGCAGTAGGTAAGGTGTAATTGCGGTATGACAAACTGTGCTTAAGGGACTATCTTGTAAATAGTTTGGGGTTTGGCATTATTTCATTATATATGTGTGTGTGGTTTTTCCCCCTGTGAAACTTCTACCTTTTTTTTCTCCCTGAAGTGCTTTGGGCTTCGGATGGAAAAAAAATTGCCTGAGATGTTTATTAAAAAAAATCACAGTGCATCCTGGGTAATGTTTTGCAGCTTGACTTAATTTTAGTCATCTGTTTTAATTACCTATTTATAAAAATGCTTTTGCATTTGTAGATATTATTTAATACATTGGAAGAAGCACCTCATTTGAAATAAATAAATAAATTGTACTCATTTTAAATAGTCCATGTAAAAGACCTTAAAGGTAATTAATGTAGGTCTCTTAAGTAAGACAAAAGTGATCTTTCCAAGTCTGATGAAGTGATTTGTTTATATAACTTCCCACTTCTGCTGAATCCTTTAGAGTCTAATAACTTTTTTTTAACATGGTTTAGCAATTTGTGCCTAACTACAAAAACCCTTCTTCCAAAAAAAAGCAATTTAATAACTAGCTTTCTTAAAATTACTTGAGGAAGGAAGACTGTATAGGGGGCTGGTGTTTTGTTTTATTTTTATTTCAGTCTAATCATTCCTTGATAAATTGTGTAATCACTGACTTAGCAGAAAAAATATTATTGAACTCCTGGGTTGCAATGACCATGAAAAGTGTATTTTCATATAGACACTTGAGATACTGTGAATAAATTATAAAGGAAACAGCTTATATGCTGGTCGAAGTCCATATGGGCCCAATTCATTTTGTGTTCAGTGCTTAATCTGGATGTACCATTAAAAAGAAAGAAAGAAAAAAGCCTATTGTGCCCAGCTGCATGAGTCCAAAAAAAAAAATCTGCCCCAAGAACAACATGGATGAAATCAGATACAGCTTTGCATCTATTGAATGAGATTCAGTAGCATCTGTGTGGCATTTTTAAAGCCCAGTTCCAGCATCCCTAGATGTTGCTTTGTGAGTTTGCTTTTTCTATACCATATTCTTGCTCGGGACGTGATTTGATGTTACCGTATATCTGAAGGTCCCTGTCCTCCCTTCCTCCTCCCCATCCCCCCACTCACTAGCCATTTTCATTATACTATATCTTGTTTTGCTATAGGGCTGCTGAACAGATTTCTGAAGCAGCTTTTTGCAAGGTTAAAAGAATGCAGCCTGGTAACAAGTTTGTGTCATTTTAAATATATACCTTCTAGTAAATAAGGACAAGTCTGGCAATCAATCCCTTTTAGTGTGTTATATGTTTCACCTGACAACTAAACCTTCTATTGATTAGCCATTACTTTGTTAGATAATCCTATGTCATTGAATCCATTGTAAAAAATTAAACTCTTTAAAATGCTTTACCCTAGCAGCAGTGTGAAAATTGAAAACTTGTTCAGAATTACAGCCTGCTTTTACAAAGAAGCTAGTTTTCAGCAAGGCGTCTTACTGGTTTATGCTTATGTGCTTTATATGCAATATAAAAACGTATTAAAGTACTCCAATGCAAAACTCTGCCTCTGGTTCAGCAATGAAGTTACCTTTTCAAATGTTGCATGGGAATAGAGCCTGTCTTGCCTGTGGCGATTACATTCACTAGTTGAATTTCAACCTAGAAGGGGTCTTATAATAGTAAAATATTGAATGTAAAATATTAAATTTATTTGGTCTTTTTATTCTAGAGTGGTCAAAGGACTGTTAGAAGTTTCAGTTTACTGATATATTTGACTTCCTTAGGAGATAAACAAGATTATCTACCCATTTTACAGATGGAATGTCTAGAAAATAAAATCCTGTATATATAGCCTTACTTTGGAAACTCTCATAGGCCTGGAACATGTTTCCTGAATTTATCTAATGTTACCATGAATAGATCATACTCATTTTGGAGGTGGAGGTCGAGGCAGGGAAGTACTTTCAGAGGAAAGCAAAGTAGCTTTCATGACTTAATTTTTTCCAGAAAAATAGCATAATGTTTTTGTTAGTTAACCAGACCTACCACTTAATCAGAGCCCTTGATACTTCTTCCCTAAAAATTTAACTTTGTACTTTTTATATTTTTATTGAAATAAAATTTTCATACAGTGAAATATACACATATTAATTGTGTAAGTTAATGAATTTTTGATAAATTTGTACACTTGTGTAACCACCACCCCAATCAAGTTATACAACATTTTCATTACTCAAGAAAGTTCCCTTGGGTCCCTTCCCAGTCAATCTCCCCATCCCCATGAATCAAACACTGATCAGCTTTCTGTCACTATAGATTAGTTTTGCCTTTTCTAGAATTTCATATAAATGGAATCATTTATTTTTTGGGCTTCTTTTACTCAGCATGGTGCTTCTGAGATTCATCTATGTTGTCATGTATATCTGTAGTTTTTTCCCTTTTACTGTTAAGTGTATTCCATTGAATGAATATACTGCAGTTTGTTTTTTATTCTCCTTTTGGTGGACACCTGGGCTGTTGCCATTTTTTTGTTTTTACGAATGAAGTTGCTATGAATGCTCTTGTTGTATAAAGCATTTTGGTGAGCATATGTTTTCATTTCTCTTGGAGTAGAATGGCTGGGTAGGATAGATGTATGTTTAACTTTTTAAGAAACTACCAAGCAGTTTTCCAAGGTGGTTAAGCCATTTTACATGCTCACCAGTAATGTATGAGAATTCTCATTGCCCACTTCCTTGCCAGCATTTGGTGGTGTCAGACTTTTTAATTTTAGCCATTGTGGTAAGTGTGTGTGGTGTCTCATCATAGTTTTAATTTGTATTTCCTTGTTAACTAATAATGTTTAGTACTTTTTAATGTGCTTATTATCCATTCAAATATTTTCTTTCCTGAAGTATCGGTTGAAGTTTTTAGCCATTAAAAAAAATCGTGTCGTTTATCTTTTTATTCTTAAGTCATAGAAATCAACTCTGTAGAGTTCTGAATGCCAGTCCTTTGTCAGATATATGTGTTTTGAATATTTTCTCCCAGTTTGTGACTTGCCTGCTTATTAATGGTATGTTTTGATGCAGAAGTATCTAATTTTTAAATAAAGTCCAGTCTAACATTTTTTCTTTTAAATAGGATACTTTCTGTGTCCTAAGAAGTCTTTGCCTATCCCATGATTGTTAAGATACTCTTTTGTGTTTTCTTCCAGAAGCTTTATGCGTTTTAGCTCTTATAAGTCTATGGTCCATCTCATATTAATTCTTAGGTGTTCTGTCAGGTAGAATTTGATGTTCATTTTTTCCACTATACTTTTATTCACTTGTTTCAGCACCGTTGTTGAAAAGACTTTCCTTTGCCTCCTTTAACAACATGGATGCCTTTATAAAAAATCAATTGACTGTATAAGTAGTCTGTTTCTAAACTCTGTATTCTGTTCCATTGATCTACTTGCCTGTCATTACTTTAGTATCACACTGTCTTGATTATAGTAGCATTATATAATGAGCCTTGAAATCAGGTAGTATGAGTCCTCCATATTTGTTCTTATTTTTAATATTGTTTTGGCAGTATTTCTATATAAATTTGCATTTCTGTATAAACTTTAGAATCACCGTGGCAGTTTCTCTTAAAGAGGCCTGTGGGGTTTTGATTTGGATTTTATTGAAACTAAATGTCAATTTGAGTAGAATTGTCATCTCAACAATATTTAGTCTTCCAGCTCATAAACATGGTGTATCTCTTCACTTATTTGTCTTTTTAAGTATTTTTAAACAATATTTTTTAGTTTTCAGTGTGCATTTCTTACATATATTATGTTCAATTTATTCCTAAGCATTTAATATTTTTTGATGCTATTGTAAAAATTTTTTAATTCTCTAGTTGAGCGTTGCTAGTATATAGAAATACAGTTGCTTTTTGAATGTTTACTTTCTTTTCTGTGCTAAATTTATGTTTTAGTTCCAGTAGTTTCTTTAGCATCTTCTACATACAAAATTGTGTCGTCTGTAAGTAGAGATTTCTTCTTTTCCAATTTGTTTGCTTTTTATTTTTTGCTTTATTTTGATAGTATGATCTCCAATATAATGTTGAATAGATTTAGTAAGAGTAGATATCCTTACTCACAATCTTTTTTTTAAATTAATGTAATTAAATGAAGTTTACATTTCAAGTTAGTCTCCCATACAGAATTTTTTTTTTTTAACATACATCGTTATGAGACTCCAATTGCTCACCCCATTCTGTGACAGCACACTCCTCCCCTCCACCCCTGATTCCCCATGAACATTCAGCCAGCTCCTTACTTTCTCTGCCTTCCCCTCTCACCTCTGGACAGAAGCTGCCCCTTTGGTCTCTTATATCTACTTGTCTAAGAGGCACATTCTTCACGAGTATCATTTTATGTCCCACAGTCCAGTCCGATCCCTGTCTGAAGAGTTGGCCTCGGAAACTGGGGTGATGGAGAGAAGAGGGGCCATGCTTTCCTGGGCACCTCCAGTCTTAGTCAGACCATTAAGTCTGGTTTTCTTACTAGTGTTTGAGTTCCGCATACCATCGTTGTGCTGCTCCATCAGGGACCCTCTGTTGTGTTCCCTGTCAGGACGTTCATTGGTGGTAGCCAGGCACCATCTAGTTCTTCTGGTCTCAGGCTGATGAAGTCTCTGGTTTATGTGGCCCATTCTGTCTCTTGGGCCAATACTTTCCTTATTCACAGTCTTAAGAGGGATAATATTTAGTCTCTCACCATTAAGTACCATGTTAATTGAAGGGTTTTTTTAGATGCCCTTTGTGGAATTGAGAAGTTCCCTTTTATTCCTAGCTTTCTGAGGTTTTTATCATGAATGGGTGTTCAGTTTTGTCAAAAAACATATTTTGCATCTATTGAGATTATCATATAGGTTCCTCCCCCACCGTCTGTATTCTGTTAATATGGTGAATTACATAAATTGATTTTTTTTTCCCAAAATATTAAACCTTGTATTCCTGGGTTAAACCCCACTTGGTCATGATGTTTTATCTTTTTTTATTTTTTGCTGGATTGATTTGCTAATATTTTCTTAAGAATTTTTGTGTCTGTGTTCACGGGGGATATTGGTCTATAATTTTCTTGTAATGTCTTTTTCAGATTTTGGTATCATAAAATGAGTTGGGAAGGCATCCCTCCTCCATTTTCTAAAAGCATTTGTGTATGATCATGGTGTTATATCTTCTTGGAAATTATTGGAATTCACCAATCAAACCATCTAGGCTTGGAGTTTTCTTTGTGGGAATTTTTTTTTTAACTGATTTAAATTTATGTTGGAAGTTTTTTTTTGTAACATTTTCAATTTATTTAAAATAAAAATAGGTCTATTCAAATTTTCTATTATTGTGTGTCAGTTTTGGTAATTTGTGTCTTTTAAGAAATATGTCCTGATTCTTCAACAGGTTGTAATCTGTTACTGTCGTGTATTTTAATGCTCACATTACTCCATATCAAGCAGAGGGCCCCTTCACGCTGATTTCTGTGCCTCCTTCACACGTTTCCATTATTCTCCAAATGTTTCCAGGTCCATTTTATATTTTCCTTGGCCAGTCCTGGAATCAGCCATTTCTCCAGGGAGTTACAGTTCCTTTTAGTGTAGAAATGGTATTTAGAAGATGAGATTTAAACACCAAATATACCATGTACTGCCAGGAGAATGAGCAAATCAGTCTTGGAGGAAGTGTAGCCAGAATGCTGTTTAGAAGCAAGAATGGCGAGACTTTGTCTCGCTTACTTTGGACATGTCATCAAGAGGGACAAACTGATGGAGAAGACATCATGCTTGGTAAAGTAGAGGGTCAGCAAAAAAGAGGGAGACCCTCAGTGAGGTGGATTGCACAGTAGCTGCAACAGTGGGCTCAAATGTAATGATTGTGAGGACGGCACATGAGCAGGCAACATTTTGTTCTATTATACATAAGGTCTCTATGAGTCGAGCCAACCTGATGGCACAACATGATCAACAATAATATGATTCTCTTCTTTCAAGAGTCAGCCCCTACCTCAATTTCTTCCCATTGTAGGTCATTCTCCTGTGCCTTTAAATGGTTTTTTTATATTTTGTCCATAGTTTATAATTGTTGTGTGCGAGAGGGTTAATTCAATACAAACTTCTCTGCCATAATTGGAACCAGAATTTCTTCACTTAAAGTTTTATTCACTAAATACTGACTAGTTCATAAATGTCTTTAGAAAATATATTAGGTTGATTTGGGTCTTTTTAAGAAAAAATTTTGTGTGTGCATATAGTAAATGTCTTATGTATCAGTAGTTGCAAAAGAAATATTAAACCCTGAGCCCAGAATATACATGTACTGATGTTGTTGTTGTTGTTAGGTGCCGTTGCATCAGTTCCGACTCATAGCGACCCTATGTACAACAGAACGAAACACTATTCTGTCGTGCACCATCCTCATAATCACTGCTGTGTTTGAGCCCATTGTTGCAGTCATTGTGTCAATCCATCTTGTCAAGGGTCTTCCTGTTTTTCACTTACCCTCTACTTTACCAAGCATGATGTCCTTCTCCAGGGACTGGTCCCTCCTGATAACATGCCCAAAGTACATGAGATGAAATAATCACCATTCTCGCTTCTAAGGAGCAGTCTGGCTATACTTTTTCCAAGACAGATTTGTTCGTTCCTCTGCGAGTCCATTTTATTCTCAGTATTCTTCACCAGCACCATAATTCAAAGGCATCAATTCTTCTTCAGTCTTCCTTATTCATTGTCTAGCTTTTGTATGCATATGAGGTGATTGAAAATATTATGGCGTGGGTCAGGTGCACCCTAGTCCTCAAAGTGACATCTTTGCTTTTTAACTTTTTAAAGAGGTCTTTTGCAGCAGATTTGCCCACTGCAATGAGTCATTTGATTTTTTTGACTGCTGCTTCGATGGGCATTGATTGTAGATCCAAGTAAAATGAAATCTTTGACAACTTCAGTATTTACTCCGTTTATCATGATATTGCTTATTGGTCCAATTGTGAGGATTTTTGTTTTCTTAATGTTGAGACGTAATCTCTTCTGAAGGCTGCAGTCTTTGATCTTCATCAGTAATTGCTTCAAGTCCACTTCACTTTCAGCAAGCAAGATCGTGTCATCTGCATAATGCAGGTTGTTAAGAGTCTTCCTCCAATCCTGATACCTCCTTCTTCTTATAGTCCAGCTTCTTGGATTATTTGCTCTGCATACAGATTGAATAAGTATGGTGAAAGGATACAACCCTGATGCACACCTTTCTTGATTTATACATGTACCAGTAGTCCTTGTATGCTTCAATTTATTGTTCTAAAATAAGTGTTTTGAAATAATTTTTTATTTAAATGATATACAGGATAACACAAGTAGATAATTTTTTTTTTTTTACTCTTTTTTTTTAAATTGTACTTCAGGTGAAGGTTTACAGAACAAATAGTTTCTCATTAAACAGTAGGACACATATTGT
>NW_004443943.1:28087660-28127535 GCF_000243295.1 Trichechus manatus latirostris
CAAAATAGTTTCTCATTAAACAGTTAGTACACATGTTGCCCTACATCAACACTATCCTTACTCAACCTTGGGTTCCCTATCACCAGCTTTCCTGTCCCCTTGCGCCTTCTAGTCCTTGTCCCTGGACTGCTGTGCCTCATTAGTCCCGTTTTGTTTTATGGGGCTGTCCAATCCCCAGCTGAACGGTGAACCTCGGAAGTGACTTCACCACTGAGCTAAAAGGGTGTCTGGGGGCCATACTCTTGGGGTTTCTCCAGTCTCTTTTAGGCCAGTAAATTTTGTTCTACATCCTTCTCTAGCTCTGTCCAGAACCCTCTGTTGTGACCCCGGTCAGAGCAGTCAGTGGTGGTAGCCGGGCACCCTCTAAGTACTGGACTCTGTCTGGTGGAGGCTTTGGTAGCTGTTGTCCATTAGTCCTTTGGACTAATCTTTTCACAAGTAGATGAATTTTTGAAAATTCAACTTGTTTAAATAGAAAACTAATTTTGTAATATTGATGGGGAAGTATATATCTCTACTGACTTTCCCTCCTCCCCCATTTTTTTCTTAAATCCTATTTTTATCTACCTATTGTGTTTATAGAGAATGAAAGTTGTCCAGATGAATTATTTAAAATAAATATCATGAGTTCATACTGATGTAAATAGATAAATGAATAAATAAACAAATAGGAGGAGAAATCACAACTGTTCTTTCTAGAAGACTTCAAATTTTAAGTGTAGATAGAATGAGGGAGATAAAACATTACCATTAGAACATCATGGTAAAAATTACCATAGGCAAGATTTACCAATGGATGCTAAAATTAGTGCACAAATGTTTAAGCAGAAACAGAATGTATAGTCTAAAAATATTTTTCTTAACATATTTAGTAACTCCTAAGAGAAAAATAATGTTTATTAGAGAGAATCTTGGCAGGCACGACATTAGTCAAGTGATCAAGGTTAACATCACCAGATATACATACTTCCTGATCGGATATGTTGGGAAAGGCACATCACCTCTGTGGTATACTTCCCAATAATGTATAACCTCAATTTAGTCATGAAAAAAATCATACAAACCCAAACTGAGGGGGGAATTCTATAGTTTAACTGATTAATACTCTTCAGAAATAGCAGAGTCATGAAAGACAGGAAAGACTGAGGGAGTGTCACGGATTAGAGACTAAGGAGACATGAGAACTAAACGCAGTATGGAATCCTGGAGTAGATCCTGAACCAAAAAAGAAAATGGATGTTAGTGGGAAAACTGGTGAAACTCGAATAAATTCTGTACATTATAGTTAATGGTATTGTACCAAGTTTAATTTCTTAGTTTTGATAAATGTTCTTTGGTTATGTAAGACATTAACATAAGAAGAAGCTGGGTAGAAGGATAGACAGAAGTCTTTACTATTTATACAACTTTTCTGTAAATCTAAAATTATCTCAAAATTTTAGAAAGTTGATTGTTTCCTATTGTTGGTTTAAGAGATTATCCAAGTCTTAAGATTTTTCTCCTTAATTCCAACACAAATATTTATATTAGTGATTCTCAAAGTGTGGTCCCCAGACTAGCAGCATTAACATCAATTGCCAATTTGTTAAAAATGCAAATTCTCAGAACCCCCGCAAATGATTCTGATTCGCACTAAAGTTTGAGAACCATGCTTTATATTCAGTAAAAGCTTAAGATTAAAAGGAAACATTTTATTTTTATTAATGTATTGGCCAGTTATTAATAATGAGTTTGCTTACCATAAAGTATAACCAGTGCATTTTAATCCATTTTCTGTGCTTTGTTCTATTTTAATTCATCTTCTAAACAGACTACCAGATGTACTTAAGGAGTGATTGTTAAGATCTGGATAAATGTTGATTTATCTTCTTTTTATGTCCTGCCCTCAGTTTTGGTTTATTCTTTTTTCTTCTTAAAGCAAAAATGAATGCTTCATATACTTATCCTTGCATTGCAGTATTCCTTCAAAGACTTCATGATTAGATTAGTTTTTGGGTTTTTTCTTCTGGGTAATTGGAAAAATTTTATCCATTGTTCTGAATAAGAAGCATGTCTTCTTGCTACTTTTAGGTCTTGATTTTTTTTTTTTTAAGGTTTAAGAGGGAAAAAGCAAAAATAGATCTTTTCTCAGGATAGTAATGGCTCTATTTTAAACAGAACTAAGTTCTTAAATTTTGCATTAAAAAAAAAAAAAAGCTACATCGCCAGTACCCCCCACTGCTTTTCTCATGCTTGTTCATGGTCATATCAGTGACTCTTGTGGATTCTCACTTTCTTTGCCTCCTCTTCCCTACCTTGTCCTTCAGCCCTCATAAATCTGAAATTTACAGATATGGTTTATTTGTGTGTTGATTTTGAGAAATAAGACAATTTGAAAACTGAGTCGGAATCAACTTGACAGCAGCGGGGTTGGTTTTTGGTTTATGTAGCAGTATTTCAATATTCAAACCTGTTTCCAAAAAATTCTCTTTACAGACTTACAACAGCTGTGCCAGACTCTGCTTAAACCAGGAAACAGTATGCCTAGCAAGTACTGCTATGAAGACTGAAAATTGTGTGGCCAAAGTAAGTGATATTACTCATCAATGTATATTGTACCACATGACAACAATGCTTTATCTGTAGGCACCTTTACTCAGTATCGCTATTACGAGTATTATAGGATTATATATTTAAGAACAGAATATAAGCAGGAATCATTTTATCCAAAGAAGGTTGCTAGTTGATTTCTCCATCTCTTCAATTGCAGCAGAATCTTTTGATTATGTATTCTGGTCACACTTTAGACAAATTCACATTTGTTACTTAGCACTAGTTATGGATTGTCACAAATCAGTAAGATTCGTGTAAGATAATATACAATTGTTTTTATAAGTTCATGATTTTTAAATGCAATTAAGTATAGAGTATACCGTTACAGGGATTGTGAAATATGCTATAGAAAATCCAGTTACTATATCATTATTATTATGGGTATTGAGTGGCTTTTGATAGAAATATTGCTTTTGTTAATCTTTATCTGAGTGAACAAGTGTGTTTAGTCATACATATCAGCTACGTCTTTCTTATATATAATTATGTGCCGTTCTATAGCCTAGATACAAAGATGATCTAAAATATTAAGAGATCTGAGGCTTTTCGTATCAACTGTGACTGAAATTTGCCTAATATCTCTCAATACTCAGAAACTTTGACCTAAATTTAAATGCCAGCCATTTGATTAGTCCATGAGTAAATAACATTCCAATATGGGCTTTGTTTGTAGATTTTTACTTTGCATATCTATAAGATTATTGCCTTTGTAACCATTCAGAGATTTGTCACTGTTACAACATTCTCAGCTTTTAACTACTTTGATCTATTCTATTATATACCCAGGCCCTCAGTTACTACTGTTATTATTAGAGACAGGACTGGTATCATGTTTGTTGTCTTCATCTTCTGGTACAAAAATCCAAGGATAGGGATTTTTTTTTTTTTTAAATGATTAAGGGGTTCTTTTTTTTTTTTTAATTGTGTTTTAGGTGGAAGTTTACAGTGCAAATTAGTTTTTCCTTTAAACATTTATACACAGATTGTTTTGTGACATTGGTTGCAGTCCCTGCAGTGTGTCGGCACTTTCCCCCTTTCCCTTTCCACTCTGGGTTCTCTGTGTCCAGTTGTCCAGTTTTCCTGTCCCTTCCTGCTGTCTTTTCTTTGCTTTTGGGCAGGTGTTACCCATTTGATCTCGATACTTGATTAAACTAAGAGGCATGTTCCTCACGTGTGTCATTTGTTTTATAGGCCTGTCTAATCTTCGGCTGAAAGGTACTGGGAGTGGCTTCAGTTCTGAGTTTGCAAGGTGTCTGGAAGCCATAGTCTTGGGGGTTCCTCCAGTCTCTGTCAGACCAGTAAGTCTGGTCTTTTTTTGTGAATTTGCGTTTTATTCCACATTTTTCTCCTGCTCTGTCTGGGACCCTCTATTGTGATCCCTGTCAGAGCTGTCGGTGGTGGTAGCTGGTCGCCATCTAGTTCTCCTGGGCTTAGGCTGGTGGACGCTGTGGTTCCTGTAGTCCATTAGTCCTTTGCACTAGTATTTTCGTTATGTCTTTGATTTTCTTCATTCTCCTTTGCTCCAAACGTGATGGGAACAATGGATGTATCTTAGATGGCCACTTGCAGGCTTTTAAGACCCCACACGCTACTCACCCAAGTGGGACGTAGAACATTTTCTTTCAGAACTATGTTATGTCAGTTGACCTAGATGTCCCCCAAGACCATGGTTCCCTGCTCTCTGCCCCAGTAACTCAGTCCCTCAAGGTGTTTGGATATGTCTAGGAAGCTTCTACAGCTTTGCCTTGGTCAAGTTGTGCTGACTTCTCCTGTATTGTGTATTGTTTTTCCCTTTACCAAAATTAACACTTGTCTACTAGCTAGTGATTTCCACTCCCTGTTCCCCCCTTCCCTTATAACCATCAAAGTTTTTTTTTTCTGTGTGTAAACCTTTTCTTGGGTTTTTATAATACCTGTCTCATACAGTAATTGTCCTTATTGATTGACTTATTTCACTCAGCATAATGCCTTCCAGATTCATCCATGTTATGAGACGTTTCATGGATTCATCATTGTTTTTAATGGTTATATAGTATTCCATTGTGTGTATGTACCACAGTTTGTTTATCCATTCATCTGTTGATGGGCACTTAGGTTGTTTCCATCTTTTTGCTATTGTGAATAATGCTGCAGTGAACATGGGTGTGCATATGTCTGTTAGTGTGACAACTCATTTTCTAGGATATATTCCTAGGAGTGGAATTGCTGGATCGTGTGGTATTTCTATTTCTAGCTTTTTAAGGCGGCGCCTTACCGTTTTCCATAGTGGTTGTACCATTTTACATTCCTGTCAGCAGTGCATAAGAGCAGAATATTCCTCGACCTCTCCAACATTTGTTATTTTCTGTTTTTTTAATTCATGCCAGTAATGTCAGGGTGAGATAGTATCTCATTGTAGTTTCGCTATGTATTTCTGTAATGACTAATGACGGCGAGCATTTTCTCATGTGTCTGTTAGCTGCCTGAATGTCTTCTTTGGTGAAGTGTCTGTTCATATCCTTTGCCTGTTTTTAAGTTGGATTATTTGTTATTTTGTTATGGCGGTGTTGAAGAAGTCTATAGATTTTAGAGATTAGACCCTTGTCCAATATGTCATAGCAAAAATTTTTTTCCTTGTCTGTAGATTCTCTTTTTACTCTTGGTGAAATCATTTGATAAGCATAAACGTTTAATTTTTAGGAGCTCCCAGTTATCTAGTTTATCTTCTTGTGTTTGTGCATTGTTAGTTATGGTTTGTATTGTATTTATGCCATGTATTAGGGCCCTAGTATTGTCCCTGTTTTTTCTTCCATGATCTTTGCCACATTTTGAGTTAGTTTTTGCATATGGTGTGAGGTATGGGTCCTGTTTCATTTTTTTACAGATGGACATCCAGTTTTACCAGCACTATTTGTTAAAAAGACTGTCTTTTCCCCATTTAGTGTACTTTGGTCCTTTGTCAAACATCAACTGACCATAGGTGGATGGATTTACATCTCGGTTCCCAGTTCTGTTCCACTGGTCTATATGTCTGTTGTTATACCAGTACCAGGCTGTTTTGACTACTGTGGCTGTATAGAAGTTTCTGAGATCAGGTAGTATGAGACCTCCTACTTTGTTCTTTTTCTTCAGTAATGCATTGCTTATCCAGGACCTCTTTCCTTTCCATATAAAGTTGGTGATGAGTTTTTCCATCTCGTTAAAGAATGCTGTTGGTATTTGGATCGGGATTGCATTATATCTGTAGATCACTTTGGGTGGAATTGGCATTTTCACAATGTTGAGTCTTCCTATCTATGAACATAGTATGTTTTTCCATTTACATAGGTCTCTTTTGATTTCTTGGAATAGTGTTTTGTAGTTTTCTTTGTATAGGTCTTTCATGTACCTGGTTAGACTTACTCCTAAGTATTTTATCTTTTTAGGGGTTATTGTAAATGGTATTATTTCCCTGATTTCCTTTTCAAAGTCCTCTTTGTTGGTGTAAAGGAATCCAACTGATTTTTGTGTGTTGATCATGTATCCTGCTACTCTGCTGAATCTTTTTATTAGTTCCAGTAGTTTTCTTTTGGAATCTTTGGCATTCTCTATGTATGGGATCATATCATCTACAAATAGGGTTAGTTTTACTTCTTCCTTTCCAATTTTGATACTGTTTCTTTTTCTTGCCTTATTGCTCTAGCTAGGACTTCAGCACAGTGTTAAATAAGAGTGATGGTAAAGGGCATCCTTGTCTTGTTCCCATTCTCAGGAGGAATGCTTTCATCTCCTCTCTGTTGAGAATGATGTTGGCTGTTGGTTTTGTATAGATGCCTTTCATTATAATGAGGAATTTCCCTTCTATTCCTATTTCATTGAAGGGTAGGGATATTTTTTATTTTTTGTTTTATTTCATAAAACATGCAGCAGTCTTTGAGCCTAGCTTATCAACTGAAAATATATCATACAGAATATAACCATTGGTATGATCCATATAAGAAATGTCAGAACTTATTAAAAATTATAGTTAAAGAAGATAGTGTTCACAGGGATGCAAGATGTTAACAATAGGAAAAACAGGGTCTAGAGGGGAGGAGGCCATATGGACCTCTGTACTTTCTGTGCCATTTTCTGGGAACCTAAAAACTGCTCTAAAAAATAAGTCTATTTAAAAACAAAAAAGAGCTTGTCGGTACCTGTCTCTTAAATTAGAATGTCTTAATAATTTGCTGTAAAACATGAGTACTGTAAATTACATATATTTATTTTTTCAGTCACTTAGTCATAACTCTCAAGTGTTAATTGACCCTGTTTTATATCTAGCATTTGTGCATGGAGTGGGGGTGGGGGATCATTTATTTGGGCCTTTAAAAATAGTATTTCTCCCTTTTGGCCATGGTACTCTCAGTTTCAACACAAGTCGGTGACTTCTGCCTAAACAAGGTAAAATCTTAGCCTGATCACCGATCCAAGGACAGGGTGACAATTTTAATGAGTTTCATTGAGAGCTGGCCAAGTGAGCATCTGTTCCTTTTGTTTTCTCCATACTTTGTAAGCCAGGATCTCTAAGCTGCATAGTTATGTTGGTGTGTGTCTGTATGATGTGTTTTTTCCCTCCTCCCACCTTGTACTTCAGTGGTGCATGGTTAGAAATCTTCTGGCATCTGGCACAATGGCATAATTTCTTTTATGCTCTTGGGTGAGGAGATAAGTTTGCTCATTGCTGCTCATCAGTCTGTTTCACGTGCTCCCAGATGGTGACCCTGTCATCCCATTCTTGCTTATTTTAACATTTTTGTGACACCTATATCCTTTCTTCATTCCCTTAAATACTCTAATTTAATAATGACTTCTATCATTTCCTATTGGAACTCACCTAACTTGCTGATTTCCTTTACTGGCCTGCATCCTGTCTTCTGGTTCACTGCTTCAGATTTGAGCCAATAACCAGTTGAGCAGTGGCAAACAAAAACATGTAGCTAGAAAAATTTCTTCCTTGCAGCAACCACCAGTGAGGTACCAGAACACGGGAATAGTGAAAGAGTTTTCCCTTTTCATTTACATGTGCTATATAGTGTCTCATGATTCTGTGCTGTTTCCACTGGCCTCATTTATTGCTTGATCTTTGAAAGGTAATGACTTGCCGTTATTTTTGTAGGTCTGTAAGCTTGTCCCTATTTCTTGTTCTTCACCTTTAACCCTAACTGAATAGTTTTATCTACTACACTTGATAAGGCTGCAGTGGTTTTTCACTTGGTACAGTTGTCTGTTGTTGATTCAGATTGTTCTCCAATGTGGCCTTGAATGTCCAACTATCTCCAGGTGAGAGCAGCTATAATATAGTGGTATCAACCATTTTTGCCCTCTGACTAGTTCAAAGTAACTGAATTCTAATAAAAGTGACTTTGGTTTGGGTGGAGATACTAATTACAATCCAAAATCTTATTGAATACGGTTTATGTGAGTTTTAGAGAAGACATTAATACCAGTTATTCCCTTAAAAAACAGCAGCGTTATTACGCTTGGATCCCTATAGAACATTGCACGTGACCCTTCTTTACGAGAAATATCTTAGTCTCACATTAGCCTTTTTAGAATACCAGAAAACAAAGCTGAAAGACAATAAAAGATTTCGCTGTAGCCACTCTAGGTTAATAGTCTTCTAAACCTTTAACTTGAAGAATGAGGCCTAAGATAAGATTTTAAAATAAAAATGGGAGGGGAGTCATTTTATTAGTATAACTTAATCCAAATAATATTTAGAGCCATTGAAATGTCTCTTTATTTTCTTCAAAAGCCTTTCTTCTTACTAATTATAACCCTGTAGTTCATGTGATTTGTGTCTGGAACATGATGAACATTATTGTAGCTTTAAATGGACAGTCATTATTGACTGTCAACTTAGTCTTTAAAATCCATAATTATGTGTTGCTTAATTGTCAACCTTCATGATGTTTTTTTAATTGGTGAAGACAACTAACTGGAAAACTGAAGAGCATTAATTTCTTATGTTATTTTTTTATTTAGTCAATATTACTGAAAATTTTAGTTTCAGGCTTCAGGCTTTTCCCTAATTTACCTTTACACACACACACACACACACACACACACGCACACGCACACGCACACGCGCACGCGCACGCGCACGCGCACGCACGCACGCACGCGCGCAGTTCAGATTGAGTTATTTGTACACATCTGCCTAGATTCTTGGCCCAGATAGTTCTGCCTCTTTGTGATTCAGAAATAAACACCTTCAGTAGTCCTTTGTAGATGTTTTGTATCTTAGTTGTTGTTGTTGTTATTGTTATCGTTTTTTACTTGAGACTAATAATCCGTTTGCAACTGACTGAGACAGAAAAATGTGACTTTCCACTCACTCCAGATTTTGATAGAAGACTTGTTTTATTTATTTCCAAAATTATATCCGCAGGAAACAAGCTGTTTAAATTCAGATTATGCTGAAGCAAAATGGTCCTGGTATGAGAAGCAACGTGCTGTTTTACGAGCACAGAGTCCCTTTTCTCATAACTGATTGATAGTAAATATTTTCCTGAAGAATTATTGCCAACCATGAACAGTGCAACTGTTTCACTTTTTTTCCATGCTACTTGCTGTACCAGCCATTGTCGGTAATTAAGATCTACAATTCACAATGCAGACGTTTGCACTTCCTCTGGGTCTGTGCTATTTATAAGGCATTTCAGCTGTTCAGAGTTTCTTTTGAGTTTTAAACTACATGTTAACAGGTTTCTTTAATATACTGTTCCACAAGTAGCATGTCAGATGGTCCATTCTTCGCACAGGCGCCTCTATCAGGTCTAAACATAAGCTTTGTGGTGAAAGTATACAGATTTAACCATATCATTGAGGCCAACGTGGTTGGAAAAACTCTGGAGTAACATGTTACACATTAGCCTTATTGCTTTTTCAAAAAGGCAGGAATGAAGTTTAGAAATAATTTTTTTATTTCATCTTTAAATGTCCACATGAATTGAATGAATGTTAATGAGAGTTACAGAGCAGTTCTGAGAAATAGTAAAGTGACTTTTCCAAGGTCACTTTGAACTGATAATAGAAGCAAGGACTCCTGTTATAGATAAAAGTTTGTGCATTTGTCCAGTTAAGGATACAAGAATACATTTCTTTCTAGATGTGCATGATATTTAAGAATACAGACATAGCACACCAAAATGGATCAGCAGATTGACTACACGTTTGTTGTGTAATCAGCTTCAGGAACCCTAAGTAGCGTATGCCATTGGTGAGGAAGTGTAAACAGGCTTCCTGGTCTATATTACAATTGGTAGAATTCAAAGCCATTTCCAAACAAGAAGACAGTTAATTAAAAGAAGAAGAAGGAAAAAAAAAGTCCAGACCCCAGCCCAGAATCTTTGTGAATTATGCCCTAGAATCAGAGTAACTGCTTGCACAGGCTCCTTGCTACCCGCACTCATTGTTAATCATACAAGAAAAAGAAACAACAAAGTGAAAGCTGTCAACAAAATGTTTAAAACTTTGCCCTGAGTGGGGATCATACTGGCTGTTTTGATGCCTGAAGTTCAGCTGCATTGATTCTGCATGTTGGCTGCCAGCATCTTCCAGCAGAGCAGATCTGCAGAGAAAGGCAGGACACGGATTTCAGAGCTGATTTCTTGATGGCCTTTGAATATAGACAGAACTTTATAGCAAAGCCATTCCAAGGTAGTTTTATTTGACAAAAGCTAAAACTTTCTGTCGTTCTTTTGAACTGCATTGTTTCTGTAAACTTCTTTTCCTCAGTGAACTCTTTATAAACCTTTTTTTAGATAGCAGCAGCAGTTTAACTGTTGGGAACCACTGATACATCTGACTGAGGCACTTCAAGATGCTAGAACCTATTCACATTTCTATCGAGCCAGGGAGCTAATAAGATTGAGTTTGTTTTGTGGACTGATCTAGATTAGCATGAGATGAGCCCAGTCAGTGTCTTCCTCAGTGAAAAGGGAAAGGTTAAGGGAAAGAGGGGTGAAGGAAGAAAGTTCTTCATCAAGAATTGACTGCAGTATTGCCTGCTGATGCATGTCGGATCACCCACACAGAGAGATCACATGGCTTCTCCAAAAGTCAAACGATCAATTCGCCTCGTTTTGGCTCTGTACTTAATGCACAAACAGTGCGATCTGCGAGGCTGTAATTGCATTGTTAGGGCCAAGGAACAAGCCTGTGCCTTTTCAGCAGACAGCTGGCAGGGAGAGAGGCATGTTGTTAGGAAAGAGAGAGGCAAGGCAAATAAAATTACTGCTAACGCTCAGAGATCGGCAGGAGTCCTACTTGCCTAATCTTACCGGTGGGAGCAAGCGGCTGTTGTAATCCAATTATAGCAGCATAAGCAATTTGTTAGACACTCCGCATAATGTAACAATTTCCCAATAAACTCTGACTTGTAATAACGTCGGCAAGAGTCCGCATAAATCTGCCCGAATGGTGGGGGCTGGAGCTTTCGGCTGGGGGCTTCCTTGTAATTGGCGCCATCAGCACGTTTTGCGGAGTGCAGTATGGTGCAGTCTTTTAGTGCAGGAATTTTAAGGAGAAAAGCATGGCACACGTTTCTTAGAAAAAGAAAAGTGGTCATTAAAGGGGGAGCAGCAAGAAGGGCATACTCTTCCCTTAGTATAGAAAGAAAACAGGAGGAAGCCATGTTTCCTTCCAATACTAAAGTGGGGGGTTGGGGAGAGGCGGGGAGGGAAGAGTGTGTGGATTAGTTAAATTCCTTTATTTAAGGACATCGGTTTCTATTATTTATGTCTTCTTTCTTCAGCCTCCCCCCGCCCCCTATGCTGTTCAGGAAGCATTTAGCTAACATTCTCACAAAATGTTCACAGTCGGGCAAGCCTGGAAAGGCCAAACTTAAATTTGTTCTTATTCTAGAGTTTAGCATTTTCTTTACAACATGAAAATATATTTTCTTTGTGCCCAGAACAAATCTTTTAAAGATACTTGTCATGGAATATCAAACCTCTCAGCAGAGTTCTGCCTTCTGCTTTAAGAAACCTTCTCTTACTGAAGGGCTTAGAACCCAGCTTGCTGTTTGCTTAGCTGGCTTTACTCTGCTGCTTATTTTCCAATTCAGAAATATATACTGAATATCTTTGAAAAAAGGTTTAGTAATTTTTCTTATTGAAAACCTGCATTGTTCAAGAATACAGTCCTATTTACAACAATATCCTGCTTGATCATTATAGAAATAATTTTGTTCCCTCAGTCATAAGATTTCTGTTTTGGAAAAATATTTGTTGTTGCATAGAGCAAAATAAAATTAACCAATATTTATTGATTAGCATTTGTAGTCACAGAATAGGGTTTCTTATTTATACGAGATATAGGAGGTGAAGAGTACTCATAGATTTCAGTTAATAGATTTTTCATGCTACCAGGTACACACTAAACGTTAACCTACTTTCTTAGGCCAACCCAGCCACTTTATTGCTGTTAAATTTGTGTCAAAACCAAGCTTCTGAAATAAAAACAGAATTCTTCAAAACTTCATGTTGCTGTGGGTATTATTACAATAAATATTTACTTTTCGTGTAAACATTTCCTTCTACTGAAGCAAATGCTGCCTTCTTTGACTAGAGCTACATCAATAAACTGCAGTGCCTCTAATAAAGCCACTCAGTGTCTGGGTTTAACTAATGGCTGATTTTCATGGCTTTGACAGTGAGCTGTGTGAGTTATTTTCTCCTGATATTGTAAAAATAATGAGAGTAAATTAGAACAATCAGTTTACATAGATAGCTCCTGATTGGAGGCGATGGGCAATATGGCAGCAGGTAATCCATCTTCGGGCTCCTGTCACATTAAGTTCAGCAGTGTGAAAAGATCAGGTGGGATAAGCAGGGATCCTGCCCAATCGCAACACTGAAATTAATGAGAAGAGCGTTGTTCTGTGATCAACCTTTTAATTAGCAAGACTGGAAACAGAGGGAATGGTGAAGGCAGGACCACAGCTGTACAGTGCCAGGCACAGTTTCCAAAAAGAGAAAGAAAAAAATCTGTGGGTTTTACATTACATTTTTCTTGCTGTGTACAGGCCTTGTGTTTTCACTCTAGAGCTGGTTTACCGACTTTAAGAAATATTACCTACTTTCCAAAGTAATGTCACAAATATGGATGATGTATTAATAATCTGTAGGTCATAATTCTATCAGGGATCTTTGAGGATTTTGATTACCAGCACACTTTCTTTGGCATTGCATTCGAGGTTTTAAGTTTTGATTTTTTTTTTTTTTAATCAGGTAACCAGAGAATTAAATTTTTAAAAGATGTGCCTATTCAACCTCCCTTCCCCACTTCCTCAATTTGGAGTTCTACTCTTAAAAGTAAAATGAGGGTTTTCTGAGTAGGAACGCTTCTGTCATTTTGAGTTGTTTAAAACAAGAGCAAAATCTAGGCAGGAAGCTATGGAATATTTAAAATTGTGTTTTTTTCCTGATTCTGTTTATTAGGAAATTCAGGGTTTGTTTTTTTTTTCTATACCATTGACTTCTCAGTGTTGGAGGCTGTGTTATTTCAATTCATATAATTGAGAATTGAATATCAATCAAGTAGGGTGTTTATAAGAGGAAGGGGGGAAAAATCTGTGCGGTAACTGAGACTAAAGGTTGATCATCCATTTAAAGCTCAGTTACACTAAAATTGTAACCTTGTTAATCATCCCTATAATATTGAAAAATATGATATGAGACTATAGAAGACTTTAATGAGCTAAATTTTCCATATCAAATCAGCGCCTGTTTTCTGAACCTTTCTTGGCAGGCTTTAACTTTGGGAAAGTATAATAAGGCCATCAGGATTTGCAGTATTTTAATTTTTATACCTTAAGGTGAGTGGTGCAGTGTAACCTGTGGAAGCAAGTAATATAATGTAGGTTATATAAATAAATTCACATATATTCCAAATGTCATGAGATTAAAAAAAGTTTTGTTAGTATTAGCAGTTAATTGACTTAAGTGACATTTTATTTTATGTATTGACATATAAAAGCTGGTATCCATCTGAGTACAGAATTAACAGGAAAGAGTAAAATACAGTATGAAATATTCAGGTTAGGTAGTTAATCATAGGACTTTTTTCATAATATGTATAACTTAATGGAGATTGTAAAGTCACTCTCTAGCCTTGCAGCTCTAAGATACTATATTTACAGAGACTAAGTCCCTGATATTATGTCTTCTCCATGCAAAACTCATAGAACAAAATCAGTTCACTTTCCCCTAGCACCCACCCACCTTCCACTTCCCTTAAAAAAACAAAACAAAACAGAACAAAAAACCTCCTTAATATAGTTCAAGGGCTTGTGTCAGAGCAGAAATCTGATTTTTGTTTTGTTTCGTTTTTTGACTGATAGTGAACTTTTCCTGAAACTATGTGTTTAAACTTGTATGTATCAGTATTTTAGGATCATTGCCACAATAACAAATATTGTCTAGAACTCCTGCCACACACACACACTCTTTAAGAGAATGGCATTACTGCGCATATCAATATTCTAAAACCCACTTGGTAGAATTTTGCATATGTTTCTGCATGCTTTAATCTGGAAAAGAAATTTTTATTCTTAAAGCTTTTACGAGTTTTTGTGACCATTCACAGGTGTAAACATTCTCCTCTCTACTAGTTTGACAGCTTCAGAAGCCTGGGCTCATAAGCTTTCCGTGAATAAATATGTTCTTAGTCATATGGTGTAAATATATCGCTTACAAAGCTTGTGAAACCCAAGTCCGCCTTTTGAACCTTTCAGTACTCATGAGCTCAGGATCTGTACATGTGAAATTTTATTCTTGTGTCGTGACTTCAGCTTGTGAAGCAAATGAGCTATGAACCTGAATGACTATTTCACTCTCTACCAAGTTTCGATAAAAACAAAATAATACTTTCCCCATTTCCCTACAGTTCTGAAGTTCCATCTGACTTAGTGATCTTGCCAATATTCCTGTTATTAGAGTTCTTTTCCAATAAGATTTGCTTCTTAAGACCAGTGTTAAAATAGACATTCCTTTTTTTGAGGGCATTTTATTTGTTTATATAGTAATCCCAGAAATGTCCGACTGGTTGAGTGACCAAGAAACTCTTTTTTAATTTCCTAACAGACGTAGAGTTACCAAGTCACCTTAAATTCCACTAATCCCAAAGCTCATCAATAGGGTTGATGAGAAAATTTTCATTAGTCTGGTCCTTTGGAGCTCACTTAATACACCATATTTAAAGTTCTTGTGTGTGGAACTAGTTGAATCTTTAGAATTTTATCATTACTTCTTAGTTTTCATCTCTCTTGTGGATTTTGTTTGTTTGTTTTGGGATATAGTCCCATGTGAAGAATTGAAAATGTTTATTTTCTTTCTCAAAGTACCTTCAGGATGGAAGACCTTTATTTATTTATCTTTCTTCCAGTTTTGTACTACTCAGAAGTTTGAGGAGAGAATACGTTAATATTTATGTATGTAGTCTGTTTTAATCTTTATGTGAACCTGATGAAATAAATAATATTACCCCTGTCTTACCGTTAAGGAGTCTGAAACTTAGAGAAGTTAAGCCTCTTTCCAAATTTTCACATCTTTAAGTTGTAGAATCAAGTTTTGAACTCAGATCTCTCTGACTTCCAAGTCCTGGCTGTACTACACCAGGTTGCCCTTCAAGTGGTATCTGGAGGCCCCATATATCTTTAAAACCAGTTACCGTCTATATATCCATTTGATTTCTATAGCACTTTTAACATGTAGCAAATGTTACTTCCTCATCTTTTTTCCTCCTCTCTACTGCTGTAAATTGTCTTGTTCAGACTAAACAGAGCCAAGTACTGTATCCAGAAGAGTTAACTATCTCTATTCTGGGTTACTTAGTCAATAATTGTATCATACAGCCTTAAAAGCTTAATAATAATCACCTAGCTTATCAACATAATATATAGATCTGTGGAGTCCTTGGGTGCAAACAGTTAATGCACTCAGCTGCTAACCAAAAGGTTGGAGGTTCAGATCCACCCAGAGGCATCTCAGAAGAAAGGCCTGGCAGTCTACTTCCAAAAAATCAACCATTGGAAACTTTATGGAACACAGTTCTACTCTGACACACATGGGATCACCATGAGTCAGAATTGACTTCACGACAGCTGTTGTTTTTATATGTGTGTGTGTACATATATATGTATGTATGTAAAAATCTTTAAAGGATCGAAGATGATCTCATGACTCATGTTACATTGTATTGCATACAGACTAAATGGGCCAGTTTGGGATATTCAGTTCAAGGTGGTGACTCATACCTTAGTAATTGTTTTAGAAGTTATTTTGAAATACAGATCTCATCCCGTCTGTGCCAGGATTTACAGTGTAAGTATGCATTGGCAGTCCTTTCATACCAAAAAATTTGTTCCCGATTAATCTTGGTAATTAATTTTGTCAATTAAAAAAATCTCCCTTAAGGCTTCAAAGCCCAGGCTCTGTCTGATTACACGTCAGCAGATATTTTTATATTTGTATGCATACTTCCATACATGGTTTGGTAATTGAGAAGACATCGTGATGAGAGTGTCAGAATTAGTAGTTGGACCTTGAAATCCTCTGTTTCATAGAGGAGGATTGGGTCAGGGGTGAGTGATTAAGAAGAAGTAGGTTCATCGAAAGTAAATGAAAACAAAAATCAAACAGACAAATATCATCATTATATCTATATCTACATATCTATATTGGAATATCCCTGGATATAAGAATAGAATTGTCAGTTAAGGTTGAAGTAAATTTCAGGCCCAGACTTGTAAAAGTATGTAAGGAGCACTTGCTTATATGGAGCGCTAAGACCATGACAAACAGGAGTGTTAAAATACTTCTAGAAGTCTGAACATAAATTTAATTGTGCTTTATACCTCAAACGTCACTTCTCTAATTTTGTCCACATTTTCTAGGATTATGTAACAGCATAAAAAAATTATAAAGACTTTCTTTAAACCTGGGAACAAGCCAAAAGGGAAATGTAGAGAAAACCATGTTTAAAAAGAAATGGTTCCTACAGTGTTAACTATGGAGTCTGTAGCGTGACTCTGTAATGGAATATCATGGCAGGGGGTATAACACTGTAAATAAGATGAATATGCCACTTGTGGATTAATGGGCAACCTAAAGAGTGGCTTTATTTACATCTGTGTGTAAGGTTCATTTTCAGTTTGTTTATTTTCTCTTATTCTTGTGTAGGTTGTAGATTAGAATTGGGGTACTTACAAACCTGAGAGTTTAATTAGGGAACTTTAAAAAATATCAGGTTTTTTTTTTTTTGTTTAATCTTGCTTTATATATCTATATTTCTGTCAGGTTAATGTAGTGTCATTTTAGACTTTAAAATTGATAGGCTGAAGGAGTTTTCATCTTTACCTTTTTCACTGGGTAATACTTAAGAGTTTCTGAAATTTTTTAAGTACATGAAATACAGCTTTTCGTTGTTATGAAAGGTAAAGAGTAGGCATAGACTCTGTGGGTATCTGGATTACAGTAGATTCCATTTGCAGTGATACAGTTTTATGGATATTATATACTTTTCAAAGAAAGGTTTGGGTACTGAGTAATATAAACTTGAATGCAAGTTGTAACCTGGGATACTATAGGAGCCCCTATCTCAACATTATAACATGAGAATATGCAGTAAGAGTAAGTACTGAGTGAGAGTTTTATATAACTAATTTTTAGTCAGCTGTTTAGGTTGGTGTTGATTACCAGTTAATACTATTATTTAGTGTTCTTCAAACTTCAGAAGTTTGATATTTAGATTATTATTTATCCCCTTTCCCCTCTTTTGAAAATGTATAATACAGGTTACTTATACAAATTGTATGCAAAACTAAATTCTCTTCATTGTGGAGTTTGTATAAGATTAATTTTTACTTGCACACGGTAGATCCTCAGACTATGTTTGTTGACTCTGACTTCTAAAAAAAGTTATGAAATATATCTTTAAAGTATTAAAATCCAGAGATTGTGTCACCAAATTTGATAGCCTTTTTGCACCACTATTTATTAAATGTTTACAATGTGCCAAATACCGAGCTAAAGATTTTATATACATTCTCACTTAAACCCTCACAATAACCTCATTAAGCATAGATATTACGACCCCATTTTACATATGAACAAACTAGAATTCAACTGGAATTTGAACCTAGTCTGTCTGGCCCCATAGCCCCCTGCTTTCAACCACTATGTTTTGTGAATTTCAGGATTTAGATATTAGGGTAGATGTGGCACATGGCGGTGAGGGTAGAGGGCAATTATCTAAAAAGAACTCCTCTGTGATGCCTGTTAAATGTTAAGAATTTACCAAACAACTAGCCAGGATTTGGAAAACACAGAAATATGTAAATTGGTTATCTAAAATCATGATACAGTAATACATTTTAGGTTTGTTATTCTTCTCTTGCACGTGGAGCATTTTCCTTTTCAGCATTCCATATGAGATAATAAAAATTAAAAATACCTCAAAATTGGCAACCACAAAAAAGTAAAATTGTTAATTGAGCCTTGTAATCTCCTCTTGCTGTCTGTTAGGCTTTTCTTTTCAGGGTTTGATTGTATGTAATAAAACCGTTGCTTAATTAATGCCAGGGTTCTAAAGCCTTTGGATGCTACAAAAGAGAGTGAAGTGGAGAAACCAAGAGGCAGCATCAAATAGCTTTTCTGTCACGTTAATTTAGATCTGTCATTGTTGTTCTAGATCATGATATAAGGCTCCCAACAGATACTAGGTGAATTGAGAGAGAAGCAGTCGTGAATACTGTCTTAGAAAAAACACAGCTCGTGATTGAGGCTCTCAGTAGGTTAATGAATAACTGTTTTCACACAATATTTCACCCCTAGTTTGAAAACGCCCTTGGAATGATTTTGGCCGTGTTAATTTGACAAGCAGACATAATGCAAAATCAGACTACGGTGGTAACTTGGCATCATGGCTTTGGGGTATGTGCAGGAAAGATCCAGGACTGATGTCCTTGGTATACTGTCTTTGGGAGAAGGGTGCTTGTCTGTGACCACAGCATGAGAGAAGTTATACTGATTTGTGTAAATCTCCATTTAGAATGTTGAAAAAAAGAAAGGGTGAAAGTTTCCTCTTGGTAATTGCTAAAGTTTCCTTTAACCATGGACACTTTTTGAGGGATCCACATGCTAAGGAAAACAATTGATAGGAAAGATTAGTTTGTTATTTTTTAATTTTTAGAATGCAGTATACTGAATAACACACAATGGTCTTCCCTAAAATGATTTTTTTAAGATGACTCTTTACATTCTCTTCTTTTTCTTTCTCTCTTTCTCCTTCCTTGATTAAAGGAACTTGTTAATTAGCTGGTTTTATATTTGTATTGACTTTAACAAAAGTGTTGAAAGGCAGTGTTTCTTTCAGGATGGGGCAGAGTTAGACTCCAACAATGAAAAATGAAGCTCCTTTTATTTCTGGCTGCATTCCCAGAATGGTTGTGTGTATTGTAATCATTGAACTCTTATAACCCACACAAATTCTGTCTGGATTGGGTAAGATTACAGCATCATATCTAAATTATACTTCTCTGATGATACCCAAACATTGCTGGGGAGAGGTATTGACATCAGCATAATTTCCAGTGGTTTAAGGTGTCAGCAAAAAGGGGAGTTTACAAGCATGGAAAAAGAATATAGGCTTCGATTTGAATAGGTTTCTATTGTCCATTTATTTAATGCTAATAAATAGTTGTTTTAGAATGAATGGAACTAGGTTAAGTGTTTACAGCCAAATCTTTCTATTCTCCTCCACCAAAGAGCAAGGTTTTGCTAACGCTGACCTACTTTGTTCTTATGCAGTACCATAGGTACAGTGGTTACGCAGCCATGAAGAAAAAAACAGATGAAGACTAGGGATTTTTTAGTAGGAAGTGCTTGGTAGCATGTTTCTTTGTTGGTGGAACATTATGTTGCCACAAATCATGAATAAACATTTTGAATTCTCTAATATTATAGCAGTTACAACCATTTTTAAGCCTCCTTTCTAAGTAGATATTTCTCTCTTTGCTTTCTGTACTGTGAACTTTACAAACTGGCTTAGGCAGCCTATTAATTATTCATATCATAGCAACAATTAAAGCAAATTAAAAATAAAAATCGTCATATTGCATTTAACTGTGGGCAGCATCAAACTGTGTCAGCTCTGTAAGGGCCTGTGGTATTTCCTTAGTTAAAAGTGCTAGAGGGAGCTCTAACCTTGTTCAGACGAGTGGCATATGGGAACACTTGGCCGTATGCGGTCATAGGGGTCACGAGTGAAGAGAGAGGCTGAGACTTTTCTTTGGCAAAAATTTAAATCTCTTTTTTTATTTGAAGTCCCTGTTTAAAATAGTTAGGACTGTCTACCTGTAACCAAACAGGTCTTTATTCACCCATATCTCCCTTTCTGTGACTATAATCATCTCTTCCTAATACAGTATTCAGAAGACCCAAATAGGTACTTCGTAGTCCTGGAAGTGCTTGTTAAATGAATGAATTTCTCTAGCCTTCCATTGCTGGGAGCCAAGGCTCTCTTCCTACTGCTGTCACTTTTACTGCTTAAAATCCTCTCTCAGCTTCTCCTCAGGCTGGCTAATTTATTTTAATGTAAAGTTTATTAAACTAAAACATGTAGATAGGAAAGTTCATAAATCAAGTATTTGGCTCAGTTAATTTTCATAAATTGAGCACAGCTATGTAACCACCACCCAGATTTAAAAAAAAAAAAAAAAAATCCCCAGAATATTACCAGAACCCCAGAAGCCTGCTCCTTCCTCCTGTAAGTCACTACCCTCCCAAGGGTAACTATTAACCTCACTTCTAACATCATAGATTAGTTTTGCCTGTTTTTGAACTTCATATAAGTGGAATCATACAGTATGTATTCTTTAGTGTCTCATTTATTTCACTCAACATTGTGAGAATCATCCATATTGTTGTATATAGTTGTAGTTTATTTTCATTGATGTGTATTACTTCATTATACAATATACCACAGTTTACTAATTTTACTGCAGATGGACATTTGAGTTGCTTCCAGATTTTGATACCTACAAAAAGTGCCTTTATAAACATTCTTATACATATCTTTGGTGACTATGTACAATGAATATATATATATTTCTATTGGGTATGTAACTAGCAGGGGAATTGGAATTTCTAAACTGAACGTACCAATTTATACTCCCTCCAGTAGTGAATTAGAGTTCCATTGTTTTTTTTATCTTTACCAACCAACACTTAAATGTGTACCTGTTCAAGTTTTCTACCCATTTTTCTACTGGGTTTAATGTGTTTTTCTTACTGATTTGTAGGAGTTGTTTATGAATTCTCTATACAAGTCCTTTGTCTGATGTGTTGCTAATGTCTTCTCTTACTCTGTGGCTTGCCTTTTTTACTTTGTTAATGATGTCTGTTCGTATACATGTTCTTAATTTTAATGTAGTCCATTTTGTCAATTTTTGCCTTTACTGTGAGTATTTTTATATTCTACTTAAGAAATCTGTACCTACCTCAGTGTTATGAGTGTATTCTCTTATGTTTTCTTCTAAGATTTTTATTGTTTTATCTTTCACATTTATATCTATAATCCATTGATTTTTGTTTATGGTGTGAGGTAGAGGTCAGAATTATTTTTTCCCCCATGTGATACCCAGCTGACCCAGAACCATTTATTGAAATGTGCATTTCCCACTGTACTGCATTGTTTCCTTTGTCATAATTGACAAGTTTCTGGACTTTCTATTCTGTTCCATTGGTCAGCATATCTATCCTTGTGCCAGTACCTCACTGTCTTAATTATACAGCTTTGTTAAAATCTTGAAATCTGGTAGTATGTCCTCTAGCTTTGTTGTTTTTCTTCAAGATAACCATGGTCATGTGCATTTCCATATAAATTTTAGAATCGACTTGTCAGTATTTGCCATCCGACTGACCTTTGCGTTGCACAGTACCTCATTTGCACATAAAGGGTCCTCAATATATTTGTTTTAATGGGATAACTCTGTGCATAAAAAAATTCCCTAAATTGTAGTTTCCTTTGTTTTCACCCAGAGCCTTTTAGTCTGGTTCTCCTGAGCTACTCTTACAACCTAAATCACATCTTAAATTTTCTTTCTTTTCTTCACAGTTCTGTCCCCAGTCACATCAGCTTAGGTGGCCAGACAACTTTGTATATTTAAAAAACATTTCCATTCATAATTTTCCTTACTGGGAAATTTGATATGAAGTTTCACTGTCTAGATTAAAGTTTGGTATATAGTTTAAAATTCTGTGGGCAGTTCCTGATACAGCCTGAATTATTAAGCTGGTTTCTGGGTACTAGAAAACAATAATAGCTACCTTTTTTGAGCATTTATGTGCTAGACCCTGTACTAAGCACTTTATATACATAATCTGTTATTTCTTGTAACAACCCTGTGAAATAGGTGGTATTATTCCCCTTTACAGGGGAAAGAATTGAAGCTTAAAGAGATAACTAACTTGCTCAATTCTATATAGCTTGTATATGACAGACAGGGCTTGAACCTGACACTATGCAATACTGCCTTAAAATACCAATATATTTTATCTGCTCCATAATTGGAGCCCTGGTGGCACAGTGGTTAAGTGTTTAGCTGCTAACCAAAAGGTCGGCAGTTGGAATCCACCAGCTGCTCCTTGGAAACCCTATGGGGCAGTTCTACTCTGTCCTACAGTATCGCTGTGAGTTGGAATCGACTGGACAGCAATGGTTTTGGTTTTTTGTTGTTGTTGTTGTTTACCCCATAATTAATGCCAGCTTCCTGACATTATCATTAAGAATATATCCTCCAAAGTGTCTTGATTTTGTCTTCTTCCCACCCTACCCCGTTCTCAATGCTACTCTTCTAGTTCAGGTCCATTCTGATATCAGCCTACTCTTCCAGCCTTATTTAGTTATAGTGTAGGCCCACTAGATTACTCGCTCTTGAAAAATGCTTTTACCATGGAAGGTGATGCCACACATTCTGTTTGTAACTTCCAAAGAACTTACTTAATCTTTCAAACAGAAATTGAGACCCACTTTTTTTTTCTTCTATATGCAGCATTTATTCTAGTAATATACTACCATGACCTTGAAGGCACTTGATGGCCTTTGGAACCTGAAAGGAAAAAATATCTAAGATACAGCAGTCTATGGGCTATAATGCTAAAAATTAAAACTGGCAGAGAACAGCAGCCACCTGATCATGACTACCATAATCTTGATAAGAGTATTAAGAGGATCCAGACCCTTCATGTAGACCAGCTACTTTTTGTGTGTGTGTGTGCTTTAGGTGAAAGTTTATGGAGCAAGTTAGTTTCTCATTCAAAAATTTATACATGTATTGTTTTGTGACATTGGTTGCAATCCCAGCAATGTGACAGCACTCTCCCCCTTTCCACCCCGGATTCCCCGTCTCCATTCGTCTATAGTTTTCCTGTCCCTTCCTGCATTCTCTTCTTGCTTTTGGGCAGGAGTTGCCCATTTGGTCTCGTATATTTGGTTAAACTAAGAAGCACGTTCCTCACCTGTGTTGTTTATTTTATAGACCTGTCTAATCTTTTGTCTGAAAAGTGGCCTTTGGGAGTAGCTTCAGTTCTTAAACCTACTACTTTGATTTGGCCCTAAATAAGACAAGTTGTTATATTAAATTTTACCTTCATATGAAGTAAAGAAAGGAGGCATATTGGGGGAGAAGTACTTCAGGAAGACATTGTTAGGGCTCTAGATCCTAATGTCAGCCATGAGGAAGGTTAAAACTTAAAAATTTTTAGAACTTTACATCTTAATTATGGAATATTTTAAGCACATGGAAAAGTCAGAGAATAATGTTACCTGTATGCCTGTCACTCAGAATGATAGATTTATTTGCATTTAAAAACTCAGTTGTTCCAGAAAAGTTTGACTTATTTTTAGGATTATAGAATATGTTGCTTGCCCAAATAATACTATGAAAAATGTTTCTTTTTTTATTTAAGATATATATTTAAACTCTATTTTGTTGGCTTTTAGGTTTAAAATGTGAAGAATCCATCTCTTATTTTTCAATTTATTTGCTCAGATCTGTTTTAGTTTACCATGAAACAGATCATTAAATCAAAATACAAGAGCCAGGTCGAACCTCAGATTATCCAGTTTATCCTCTCATTTTGCAGATAAAGTCTCAAAGCCATGTACTTTCCCAAGGTCACATAGCTAGCTAATTAGTGATAGGACTGGAACTAGATCTCTTACATCATGCTGCCTCACTTTTTATGTGGAAGTGTGTGAATATGTGTGTCACCTATAAGAAAACTAGTTCATGAATGATTTGTTTCCAAAGCATCAAATTTCAGTGTGTATTCCTTAAATGGAAAATAAAAATAGAGTAACTGCAGAACGTTCAGCACATAGAAAAATTTCACGGGAAAGAGTTGTTATCTTTGAGTCTCATAATTATAGTGTTCCATATGAGCTTAAGCCACACCCCGGTTAAGTAAAAAGGCCTGGTAGTAAAACAGCGAATGTCTTTATAGAAACCATTTTATGCTTTAAGAAAAGACAGGTTCTGCAAAGAAAGAATATAATTCCTATCTCTAAATCACGTACATACGTAAACATTATGGAGGTAAATGCAGACCTGATCTTCATGTGCTTATCCTACCTCCACTCCCAAGATATACATATACAAAATCCATGATGGGGATTTTGTGCTCTTCTGAGGGGAAAAAATGTGACCCTCAAAGTTCAGTGTCTTTTCCCAGAAAGCCCAGAAGTCTGCAATCACTGGTCCATGAAATCCCACAAAAACGGTGCCCATGTAGGGGGAATGTAAATAACCTTCAGACAAAATTACAAGGTAATAGAGTTTTTCTGCCAGTTTTTGAGAGAAAGAGGTGCTGATGACAGCCAGAATTTTAGTCTGGTTTCTGCCTTAGCTCTGTCTTTGCTGGTTAGTAAAACAAAGTAGAAATTCAGAAGGAAGCAAAATGTACACTGTGGCCACAGGATGTTAGCTCTGGCAAAAACTGGTAAAGTGAATTTTAAAAATTAGAGTCATGTGCTGTCTGTCATCATTCTGATAACTTTCCTTTCTGTTCTTCCTTCCCTAAGTTTGGATATCATGGGACTGTGTTTTGGTAATAGCTCTGAAAGACGGCAATTGAAAAAAAAAATCGGTGTGCAAAATGTCTTTATTCCGTATTATAGAAAATATTCTGAGGTCTTCCTTTTGCTCTTTTCTACTCCAATTGTTAAATTTAATGGAAACATTAACCCAGTGTCAGTCATTGTTCCTTTTGGAGATTCAGTTTTGCTTTGATTTCTTAAAATTTTTGCATAGTAATATTTTATTACATAAAAATGTTGAAACTTAATCTTAGAAAACAATGGATTAAAGATTGCCAAATTAGAATACCCATGGGCAAAGCATCAGTGTAGTGACAGTAGCATCTTTCTTGGTGAGAGAGTTCCTCCATTTGCCATTGAGTTGATTCTACTTCATGGCAACCCCATGTGTTGCACAGTAAACTGCATTCCATAGGATTTTCACGGCGGTGACCTTTTGGAAGCAGATCACCAGGCCTTTCTTCTGAGGCATCTCTGCGTGGGTTTCACCTACAGCCTTTTGGTTAGTAATAGAACGCTTAACCATTTGTGCCAGCCAGGGACTCCTTTGGTGAGAGAAGGGGACACCAGATATGTTTACACCACAACACCCTTTACCATTGTACTCGCAAAAGCAATATTCTTCCCTTACATTTGTTTGGATTAAAAGTTCAGTTTATCACATTTTTTTTAACTTCTGCTATATGGATACAAAACATTTATGTCATAATCTCTGACCTACAGAGTTTAAAATCTAGTTTGAAAGTGAAGGTTTCTAGACATAAAATTTATGGTAAAGGCAAAGAAGATTGTTAAAAAAGTATTAAGCTAAGCATAATCAGGAATTATGTGCATTACAGTCGTCTCTAGTTAAAATAACAATGATAGCATTACTATGTGCCAGCTACTTTTCTTAATGCCTTTATATGTATTATCTTATTTTTAATCCTCATATTAACCCTTTCAGGTAAGTATTAGAAGTATCACCATTTTACAGATGAGAAAATTGAGGCACAGAGAGGTTAAATAACTTACATAAGATCACACACCAAGTAAATGGTAGAGTTGAAAAAGCCAAATCATGATGGTTATTTTTTTTTTAGTGATATTCTGTTACATAAAACATAAACTCTAAAGGTTCCTTCAGGATAACATTTGAACTGTCTTCAGTATGGTGTTGATACTCATGTAAAACTCTCTTGGCTATGGAAAACATATTTATCCGTCTATGCAAAGCAGTACTGATCTTCTCCATTTAGCCTTAGTCATTGACTTGGAGCTTCATTGTCATTAAAAAAAGGAAGAGCCAGTATTTCATTTTAGAAAAACTGTACAGTTTATATAACATCAACTGCATTTTGAAATTTAGTCTGAACTCTACTAACTTATGTGAATCTGAGCAAGTTATTTTGATCACCTCTGCTAAAAAAACAGATGCTGCATCCAAACTAAGCTTTTCCTGGATAAATTAAGAAAACAATTACCCAAGTATTCCACAGAGAAATGTCTTTAGTCCCTTGATGCTGCAAGGGTTATTAAAGTTTTACCTGCAGATAACCAAGACTTCAGAAGTTACAAGTCATTTACTTCATTCACTGCAGCTAAGAGAGGCCTATGCTGCTGCCTCATAGGATTATTTCTTGCTGCATTTAACATGCATTAACAAGCATTTGCGAAGAGTTGAATTTCTTCTAGAAAGCTGAGTTGGCTTCTTGAGATTCCATCAAAAAAAAAAAAAAAAAAAACTTGTGTTTTCCTAATGCAGGTTTTACATATAGCTTCTCAAGGGCTTTCTTCAGGAGCAAGTTTTACCAAGTCATTGAGACTTTTTTAATAGGATACAGAAATGTAAGGATTAGTTAGAGCACAAAGAGGAGAAGAGTAGTTTTATTTTGGGGCTTTTTTTTTTTTTTAATTTAAAACTGATGATATTTTTTCCCATGTACTTTTTAATTATGTCTCTCTGTTTTCCTCTGGCAGACAATGGCTTTCTCATTCCCTGTTATTTATGGTAGAACTTAACTTTCTGAGCTAAATAAAGGGAGAATATGAGGGGGAAGTTGGGGAGAAGATTCTTAGTTTAAACTTTCTCCATCATAGAAATTTTATTTTGGTAATATTAACATCATTTAACATCCAGATGAGCAACCTCTGAGGATAGTACCCAGGAAGAGCAGCCAGATTCCAGACAATTAAACTTCACTACTCCACCTAAAACATTAAGTAGTGGTTTAAGAAAATAGTTTTTCATCTCTTTTCCCTCTTGATGCTTATTGTTTAGCAGTGTGGGAGAGGACTTGTTTGTCCAACAAGAATATTCTCTTAGAATAGGTGAGCTAGGCCCCCCTAGCATTTGGTTATATTCATTCCTCCCCCTACTCCCCTATCTCTGTCCACCTCACCTCTCTTATCCATTTACCCCATCTCTCCCCGATCACCCCCATCTCTTCCCCAGCCCTTCATTTCTCTCCCTTTCCTCTTCCCCTGTTTATCCCTTCTTTCATTTCTTTCCTGTCTCCCACCTCCCTAGTCCCCACACTCTCTCCTTTCTCCCATTCTCATCTCTTCTCCCTTTATTGCTCTCTCTCTCCCCCCTCTCTCTTGTCCCCAATCTCTCCTGGTCTCTTCTTTCCTCTCTTCTCCTCTTTCCTCTCCGTCTTCTCCCTACTTCCCTTTCTTCCTCCTTTCCTCTCCCCTTCTACCCCTCCCTACTTCCTCCCCTCCCGCTCCTCTCCTTCTCTCCCTCTTTTCTCCTTTCCCACAGTCACAATAACCTGAAATTCTAAATCCTCCAGGATCAGATCTTGACTTCTCTAAGATGTTCAACAAAGAACAATTAATTTTGCCTGCTCTGATTAATGTTATGAACAAAGAATCCTTTAGATGACACAGAATCACCCTACCCCCCCACACACACACACGCACACACACACACACATCAAATAATTGAGTATAATAGAAAAAAGACATATAGAAAGGTATACACCTACCAAAATGTGAACATTTTTTGTTTATTGATAGCAGACATTGTGGACAATTTTTATGTTTTTTGTGCTTTTGTAGTTTTCAAATTTTCTAAAATTTCTATAGTACAAATGCTGTTTTTGAAAAATAACTGATCTCTCTGTTTGACTCCCAATAGATCCGTATTTAATGAAAGTAAAAACAAAACAAAAGAGGAATCAGATTTGATCCTCTAGTGACTATGAATTTGGTTTGCTATTTTGATGTTCAGTTTTTCAAGTACTTCAGCTTCCAAAATGGTGGCCCCTTGGACTGCAGCAGGAAGCCTTCAGCTATTGGTGGCACATAATGGATGTTAAACAAAGGCAGTCTCACAAAGGCCTTTTCTTGCCTTTCTCTTCCCACCCCAAAATTTAGTTCATATTTGTTTATGTGTGTAATACTTCTGTACTAAGGGTAGTCAGTCTTGGGGACAGGGGCAGGCATTGATGAGCAGCTATTTTATTGTTGTTATACCTCATTGTTATATCTTGCCCATTGTCCTTGGTACTGTCGATTATACCACTTGCCCTTGAGTCGATTCCAACTCATGGTGACCCTGTGTGTGTCAGAGTAGAACTGTGCTCCATGGGGTTCTACAGTTTTTCAGAAATAGATTGCCAGGCCTTTCTTCAAGGCACCTTTGGGTGGACTTGAACCACCAACCTTTCTGTTAGCATAGCAGCCAAGCGTGTTAACCATCTGCACCACTGCATAAAATTCTTGCTATAGTAGGCCACGATACCAGCTCCGTTGCAGTTAAGTGTTAAAATTCCAAGCAGACAGAAAAAACGTCATCAAATTATTTCCTTCTCAGTTGTTTAGCTTAGGTATAGAAGGTACATGTAAGACGAGATGGAGTATTCTAGACTAATTATGCATTTCCTAGTTTTAATGTACTCATTGTTTCAGAAAGGGTTAAATGGTATAGTAAGTGGATGGTTTTCTAGCTGCAGGGGTTTTTGAAAAGAGATCTAGGAATTCTGCAGTTAATTGAATTCTTCAGGCATGGGTCCATGGTCATTGAAAAAATTTTAATCAGTGAAATTCTCTTGCTTTGCTCCCAAATATAGTTCATATAGTATCTTAGAAGTCCAGAATTCTCATCTTTGAAAAGAATTTTACACCTATTTATGCTGGTTGAACATTTTATATGATAAATGACATTTTAAAAGCTTTTGCACGATATATTTGATTCCTTCTCCCTGTGTTTTTCTTCTTCCCTCACTGTCCCCCAAGTCTGCATCACTGGTGCTTTCTCCCCGTTTTTTCCCATCTTATGAACAAAGTTTGAACAGTATGTAGAAAGTTAACTGCCTGGAGTCTTTTAAATAAAAGTAACACGCAACCAGTAATAAGCTGTCGGTTGTTTTTTTTTGCTGCCTGCAAAGAAACATAAACACAGCGCTCATTTCTGGCAGGTTTTTACTGTCAGAGTTTCTCCTATTATATTTATCTTACAATTTGCCAGGGGGTGAAGTTATTAAGTTTTAGCAGCAGCCATCGATCAAGTTCACAAGTTAACACGATAAAGGCTCTGTGCCGCTCCGATCCGGGGAAATGATGATCCTCACTCAGTAATTAACTAAATGAGAAAGTTAAATCTTACTTGAGAGCTGGGAGAGATGAAAGAGAGGTGTTTGTCAGTTTCTCAGTGGAAATTAGAAGCAGTTTTCTGCAATTCCCTAAGCTGCTGCTCTGTCATATTTTACATAAGCACTGGGAAAACGTCTTGTAATTAGTGCTGTCATGGAAGATTTTTTTTTTGCTGAAGGATGTTGGAATAATTCATTAGATTATCAAGAAAGGCTTGTGTCCTGAAATGATTAGCACAGTGAAATTTAAACCATTAACGATAACAAGTTTAGAGCTTGCTGCAGTGCAGAGGCACCCGGGGTATGTCTGTGCCTATTTCAATCATTTCTTATAATTAAACATTATGTCCTTTTATTACCCCCCTTCACTAGGACTCATCCAAAAATCCTTTTAAGGTGGCACTGTCTACATCAGTGGGTTTACTAGCCTTGGAGGTGTGTGCAGTTAGTAGCTATAATAATGCAGCAGTAAATTAAACTGCTGTGAGTTTCTTGGTTTAGAACAAAAGAACCTATCACTCTGGAAGCTATAAAGTTGCATGAGGGAGCCCACTAAAGAAACAAGACACTCAGTTTTGAAACCTAAAATAATGTTAGATGCCTGTCCTGTCCGTTTGACTACCTCAAAAATCAGGATATAATCAAAATGAGTTTGTTTTGATTTGGGTAAATTTTATATAATGGTTTTTCCTATAGTTAGTAAATAGAAAAAAATTAGCAAGTGTTCAGTCTTTAAATAATCATTTATACTGGGACATTTGTAAGTTCATTTCTTAGTGACTTTTATTTAAAAGAATTGGAGTGATTTCAAGCTTTTTCTTGTTGGTTATTAGAAATCAGTCAGATTCATAATGTGAACTTTCCTTCTGCAGACAAATCTGCCCCTTCCTGTCTTCCACATTCACTAATCAGATCTGACATACTTATGAGTTCACCTAATATGTAATCATATTTAGTGGAAACTGTTAAAATATTAATGCAGTAATCCCACTGAGAAATGTGATGTTTACTTCTGTTGAAATTTATGTTCCATTCTATATGTATAGCCACCATTTTCTTTTCAGTTGCTCCATATCCCCGCCGCCCAAAGTGAAAAGATAATGGACTATTTCTTTGGTCACTGAAAGCTATAACTTCTTTTTAAGAATGTTAAAAGTTATGATCCCAGTTTTGAGCATTCATTACCTTTTATTCTGCATGTTCAGTTTATGGCAAAATTCTTTTAATTTCTCTTGAAATTCCCTTGTAAATGGATGCCCAGCAATGGACTGTGTCCCACCTGGATTCTTAATTTTTTTTCTACCCTGACTTCTTGGAATTCTAGAGCTGTTCTAGTCTCCCAGCCATCACTGTCGCCATTGCTAGGTGTGCTTACTTATCACTGTCTTTCAGTTCTGATCAAAGTGTGGACAATCCCATTTCCTCTTGGTTCAACCAAGACAACGTGGACTTTTTAAAAAGACACTTTTACAAAGAAATCTAGGGAAAGCAATAGGAAAAAAAGCTTTAAAAATCAATGTTTTTGAATTCATATTTAACTCAATTCTGGCAGCAAGCCTGTAGACTATGCTGTAGACCATTACAGCCCCGTTCTTTTCTTTAACTTCAACTCTGTTTGGAGAAACCCACTTCTTCCTACTCCCTTAAAATAAAACAAACAAACAAACAAAAACTCCCCCCTTTCCAAAAGATTCGTCCAAAGGACTAATTGTCCACAGCTACCAAGGCCTCCACCGGACTGAGTCCAGTACAGCTAGATGGTGCCCAGCTACCACCACTGACTGCTCTGACCAGGATCACAACAGAGGGTTCTGGACAGAGCTGGAGAAGGATGTAGAGCATAATTCGAACTCACAAAAAAAAAAGACCAGATTTACTGGCCTAAAGGAGACTGGAGAAACCCCAAGAGTATGGCCCCCAGACACCCTTTCAGCTCAGTGGTGAAGTTACCTCCGAGGTTCACTGTTCAGCCTGGGAGTAGACAGCCCCGTAAAACCAAATGAGACTAACGAGGTACAGGAGTCCAGTGACAAGGGCCAGAAAGCAGAAGGGGACAAGGAAGCTGGTGATAGGGAACCCAAGGTTGAGTAAGGATATTGTTGATGTGTTGTGAGATTGTTAACCATTGTCATAGGGCAACATTTGTAGTAACTGTTAAATGTGAAACCGTTTTGTTCTGTAAGCCTTCATCTTAAGTGAGAATAACAGCACAACTGGAAGAGCGTAGTCAATGTCACTGAACTGTGCATGTAGAAATTTTTGAAACGGTGTATCTTTGGCTATGTGTATTTTCACCAAAAAAAAAAAGAGGTTGAGAAGTTAGCGGGTTGATATGTTGTGGGGTTGTTAACCAATGTCATAAAACAACATGAGTACTTCTGTTTCATGAGAAACTATTTGTTCTGTAAGCCTTCACCTGAAGTACAATAAAATAAATAAATTTAAAAAAAAAAAGACTTAAAAGAAAAAATGAAAGAAACACCCCCCCCTTTCCCCTCAAAACTCTTGAGAGTTTTACCACAGTTCTACTGGCCACAGGAACAAGAACCCTGGTTCCATCCCCATCCAGGTTAATACAGCAGATTAAATATGTAAACAATCAGTTCTACTGAAAAAGTATATCATTACAATGAAATAAATATGTATTATAACCCAAACATATCCTTCTCAACAGGCCCTTTTCTCTTTCCTTGTCTCTTGGGAGGGTAAAATATCTTTCTTCTAAGCACTTCCTAAATCTACCTCTTCTAATCCTAGTCATGATCACCTCTTGCCTGGATCATTTAATCAGCATTTTAAATAGTCTTCCTTCCTCTGCCTTTTTGAGTTGTTCCCTCCCCCCAACCGCTACTACCACCACCACCTTCCATTATTCATTTGGCAGCTAGTGTAAATATTTCTAAAGCATCAATAAGATGATGTCATACTCCACTACTTCAAAACCTCCAGGGGCTCTTCTTTACACTTAGAATTAAATCCAAACTCCTTACTGCAGCCCACAAGGCCTTCTGTGACCCAGCCCCAGGCCACCTCTCTAACCTCATTTCCCACCACGTTCCTCCTCACTCACTCTGTCCCAGCCACAGTGACCTTCTTTCTGTCTTTCACTTGAACCCACCTTTGCACTTGTTTTTCCTTCTGCCTGGAAGACTTTCCCCCCAGATCTTCACAAGGCTGACCTTTTCCTCATCATTCAGATTTCAGCTCAATGTCACCTCTTTCAGAGTCATTTCTTGACACCCCACAGTTAAAGTAGGTTGCACTCCTCACTTCCTATTGTTATCTTATTTTGTTTTCTTCACAGTACTTACTGGTTCCTGAAATTGGCATATTTATCTGTCCTCCCCTCAGTCCTCCCCAAAAAAGATAAACTTGAAAGCAGAAACTTTGTGTGCCTGTTCACCACAGACAAACACCTAGAAAAGTGCCCAGCACAAAGTAGTCACTCAATAAATGATTGTTGGGTGACTGATAACTCCAGAGTTCCTCCTTAGTCACCATTCTCATCCTGTGTATTCTGCAGCCTCACCCCCACTGCAAACCCACTGCCATGGAGTAGATGAGTAGGGCAGAGTAGATCTGCCCTATAGGGTTTCCAAGGCTGTCAATCTTTACAGAAGTGGACTACCACCTCTTTCTCCTGCGGAGCAGTTGGTGGGTTTGAACTGCCAACTTTTCAGTTAGCAACTGAGCGCTTTAACCACTGTGCCACGAGGGCTTCTCACCCCCAGCACAACTCCTATTTTATTCTTAAATTTCATACCATACCATAGTTTTCCATGCCAGAGCCTTTCCTCAAAGCCCTTTTCAGGGCCGAATAGAATCCTTAAATTAAATATCTTTTATCATTTACATCTTTCTACTGATAAATACTCTTTTCATCTAGTTCTTGCACCACCATTTCCAAACAGTGTCCTGTGTCTGGAACATTTACTTTTTCAGCTTATTACATCCTAGCGGTTAAAGCAGAGTTTGCATGCAAACTAGAAACGTTTGTCATTTCACCATCAAGTTCAGGCAGTCCATGCTGTGTCTTCCAATCTATACATAATACAGTTAGCAAAGTCAGCAGTGGTGGTGGATAGGCCAGTTGATGTCTGCAAGCGTATATTTTTCCCTCCTAGCGTGGGCTGCAGCTTCAAAGAAATGCATGGTAATGTTGAAAGTGGTACATGTAATATGTTTTCAGGATGAAAATATGTTAGCCCATAGCCTGTGAGGACTAATCTGGAAGACAGTTACATAAAAAACTTAACTCCTGTCATTTTGTGTGCTTGTAACCTAACAGTTTATTTTTCTTTTCTTTCTTTCTTCTGGAGACAGCTGTTTATTGTGAACAGAAAAGCAAAAGAGATGTGCAGGGGTGGCAGAAAGTTAGCATTGCCATTAAACTGAGGCTGTTTGTCAGCTTTCCTAGACATTTAAACACTAGTAGTTGAGTCATCAGGCTTTTGTTGGGCAAGCCAATCAATTCTACTGCCACTAGTAACCATTACCGTCTCTCCCACACACTCTAATATACAACCTTTTGATTTTTTAATAATTGAGCTTTTTCACTGTGCCCTTGTGGATTTTCAGAGGTCCTCAAATTGAAATTTGGGGATTTTATTTTAACTGTAGAATAATAAAGCTTTTGCCTTCTTTACTTCAGACATCTGTAGAAAAATCTGTATGGGAGAATGATGTAGGGAAGGGACTTGATAACAAAGATCTTTACCTTCAGAGCTCTCTACAAGTGTAATGTCTTAGTTGCAATGAAATTAATATTACAGTGACATTTATCCTTAGGAATACTCTATCCTTAGAAGTTTTTTTTTTTTTTTTTTTTAGTCAACTTTAGTAAGACATCATTTATATACAATTAAATATATCCATTTTAAGTATGTGTATACCTGTGTAACCACAGCAGTCAAGTTACAGAACATTTTCATTGCCCTGGCAAGTTTCCTTGTGCCCTTACCCAGTCAATCGTACCCCGACCCCCAGGCAACTACTGATCTGTTTTCTATCACTATAGATTGGATTTGTCTTTCCTAGAGTTTCATATAAGTAGAATCATAAAGTATGTACTCCTTTGTACATAGCTTCTTTCGTGTTTTTGAGATTCCTCCTTGTCATTTTGTGTAGCTATAGTTTGTTCCTTTTATTGCTGAGTACTATTCCATTGTGTGGATATATCACAATTTGTTTATCAGTTCATCTCTTGATGGGCATTTGGATTGTTTCAGATTTGGGCTGTTATGAATAAAACAACTATAAACATTCATATACAAGTCTGTTTTTGGACATATATTTCCATTACTTTGAGCTAAATACCTAGCAATGGAATTGCTGGTGACGTAGTAGTTAAGAGCTTGGCTGCTAACCAAAAGATCGGCAGTGCGAATCCACCAGCTGCTCCTTAGAAACCCTATGGGGCAGTTCTTCTCTGTCCCATAGGGTCGCTATAAGTAGGAATTGACTCAATGGGTTTGGTTGATTGGTTTGTTTTTAGTGTTAAGTATATGTTTGGCTTTATATGTTGTTGTTGCTAGTTTTGGTTAAGTCAATTCCAACTGTCAAACTGTTTTTCAAAGGGGTTGTACTGTTAGACATTACCACCAGCAATGTATGAGACCCAGTTGTTTCTCATCCTTGCCATAGCAAGGTCAGTCTTTCTAATTTTAGGTGTGTAGTAGTATCTCATTTTAGTTTTAATTTGCATTTCCTTAGTGACTAATGATGTTGAACATCTTTTTATGTGCTTATTGGCCATCAATGAGTCTTTTTTTGTGAAGTATGTATTTAGATTTTTTGCTCATTAAAAAACAGAATTGTTTGTTTTCTTATTACTGAGTGCTGAGAGTTCTTTATTCTGGATACAAGTCTTTTGTCATATACTTATATTGCAAATATTTTCTGCCAGTCTGTGGTTTGCCTTTTTATTTTCGTAACTGTTCTCTTTGAAAACCAGTAATTTTTAATGTTGCCAAATTGATCATTTTTTTTCTTTTATTGAAAAAAAAAAAAGTTTGTGCCTTTGTGTCCCATCTATGAAATGTTTGCTTCTCCTGAGGGCACCAAGATTTTCTCCTGTGTTTTCTTCTAAAGGTTTTTTTCTTTAATTTTTAGACGGTTATTTAGAGCAGTTTTAGGTTTACAGAAAACTTGAGTGGAAACTATAGAGTTCCTGTATACCCCCTACACACACACACACACACACACACACACACACACAAACACACAGTTTCCCCTATTATTAGCTTCTTGCATTAGTCTCAGTGTAGTCAATATTGATACATTATTATTAACTGAAGTCTGTAGTTTACATTAGAGTTGACTCTGTGTTGTACAGTTATATGGGTTTTGACAAATGCATAATGTCGTGTATCCGCCATTACAGTATCATACAGAATAGTTTTACTGCCCTAAATATCCCATGTGCTGCACCTATTCATTTCTTCCTCCTTCCCCTGTCTCCACCCACAGCTGCTGGCAACCACTGCTCTTTTTACTGTTTTGCCTTTTCCAAAATATCATATAGTTAGAATCATATAGTATGTAGCCTTATCAGACTGGCTTCTTTCACTTAGCGGTGTGCATTTAAGGTTCCTCCATGTCTTGTTGTAGCTTGCTAGCTCATTTCTTTTTATCACTGAATAATATTCCATTGTATGAATGTACCACAGTTTGTTTATCTGTTCACGTATTGAAGCATATCTTGGTTGCTTCCAGTTGTTTGGCAATTGTGAATAGAGCTGCTGTAAACATTCATATGCAGGTTTTTGTGTGGATATAAATTTCCATTTCTTTCGGGTAAATACCTAGAAGCACAATTGCTGGATCATTTGCCAAGACTTTTAGCTTTGTTAAACTGCCAAGCTGTCTTTCATCATGGTTGTACCGTTTTATATCCCCACCAGCAATGAATGAGTGTTCCTGTTTCTCCACATCCTTGCCAGCATTTGGTGTTGTGTTTTGGATTTTAGCCATTCTGGTACAAAAGGTTAATGTTGGAGATTCAAGTCCACCCAAAGACACCTTAGAAGAAAGGCCCGGCCATCTGTTTCCAAAAAATCAGCCATTGAAAACCCTATGGAGCGCAGTTCTACTCTGACACATATTAGGTCACCATGAGTCAGAATTGACTTGTGGGTAATTGATACTGGTATAATAGGCATGTAGTAGTATCTTACTTTTGTTTTAATTTGTAATTCCCTAATGATATACAATGTTGAGCATCTTTAATATGATTATTTCCCCTCTGTGTATCTTTGTTAAAGGGCAGTGGTGGTTCAGTGTTAGAATTCTCACCTTCCATGCGGGAGACCTGGGTTAGATTCTCAGCCAGTGCATCTCATGCGCAACCACCATTCGTCTGTCAGCGGAGGCTTGTGTGTTGTTGTGATGCTGACCAGTTTTCATCGGAGCTTCCAGACTAAGGTGGACTAGGAAGAAAGGCCTGGTGATCTTCTTCTGAAAAATCAGCCAGTGAAAACCCTGTGGATCATAACAGTTCGATCCCATTGTGCATGAGGTCACCATAAGTCCGGGACTGACTCAACGGCATATCTTTGTTGAGGTGTCTGTTCAGATCATTTGCCCACTTTTGTATTTACTTATTTTTTTAGTTTAAACAGATTTTATTTTAAGAATAGTTTACTAGCAAGCATAAAAGCATTGACACTATAGATTAAGTTCTGGTTATACCCTCTGTAGCATATACCTGTGACTTTTTTTTTAATATTTAATGTATTTTTAATGAAAGTTTATACAGCAAAACAGGTTCCCATTCAACAATTCCTGCACATATTGTTCAGTGACATTGGTTACATTCTTCGCAATGTGTCAACATTCTCATTATTTCCATTCTAGTTTTTCCATTCCCATTAACTTTGTTTCATTGCACCCCAATCTTCTCATCCATGCTGTAGAGTAACCGTTAACCATTTGGTCTCATATAGTTAATTTTTTAAAGAACACAGTGCTCAAGGGTGACATTGTTTACTTTTTGAATTAACCAGCTATTAAGTTAAAAGGCAACTTCAGATGATAGTTTCAGTTCAAGGTTTAAAGAGTGTCTCAGGGTAATAGTCTGGGATTCCTCCAGTTTCATAGAACTCAGTAAGTCTGGGTTCTTTGAGAATTTGAAGTTGTGTTCCACATTTTTGTCCCATTCTATCAGGATCCATCTGCTGTGACCATGATCAGGATGTTCGATATTGGTAGCTGGACACTATCTAGTTCTTCTGGTCTCACGGTAGTGAAGGCCATGGTTCATGGAAACAATTAGTCCTGTAGACTAGTTCCTTCTCTGATATTGGGTTTCCGTCTTTCTTAATGTTCTGTAAGGTAATCGGTCAACAGATATTTACATTCATTCTTCAGTCAGTCAGCAAATACTTACTGATTAAACATGGTACACTCCTGGTACACTTTTCCTGGGTATCTGGTAGAATCCTAATTACTACACTCTTATTCCAAAAATGAAAAAGATATATGAAATTTAACTGCCCTCATGCAGTTTACTGTGTAAGTAAGTGAAATAATAACATTTACACAAGTAACTAATAAAATAATTCAAGTTCTCTAAGAGAGGTAAAACTAAGAGCTATGAAATTTTAGGGTAGTGAGAAATCATTTTCAGGGAAAAGAAGCATTTGAGTTGATTTTGCCCACTTTTTAATTGGGTCATTTGTTTTCTTTTTCTTTTTTTAATTGAAAAGAATCATTTAATTGGAATATAGGATTCTTATATTTCTGTAATTGAATTATTTAATTATATATGTGATTCATTTAGAATAATTGTACTGCATTAAGTTTCTAGTAACCTCGTTTTTTGAAACATAATTTAGAACAGAAATACCTTAGGTGGCCAAATAGCTGTTATAAAGTCCATGCGCTATTCAAGTCATCATCACTCAGAGCTTATTCAATTTTATTTGCATTTTTTAAACATTTTTAAAATAATTTATTTTATTTTTATTGTTGTTGTTGAGAATATACATAACAGGACATACACCAATTCAGTAATTTCTGTATGTACTGTTCAGTGACACTGATTACATTCTTCAAGTTGTGCGACCATTCTGGATTGTTATTGTTGAGTTTTAAGAGTTCTTTGTATATTTTAGAGCCCTGGTGGCACAGTTCTGCTCTGTCCTATAGGGTCACTATGAGTCGACATTGACTCGACGGCAATGGGTTTGGGTTTTTTTGTATATTTTGGATAAAAGTCCTTTATCTGATATATGTTGCCTTTACTCCTTTGTCAAAAATCAGTTGATTATATTTGTGTGAGTCTATTTCTGGGCTCGCTAATCTGTTCCACTGATCTATTTGTTTATTCATTTGTCGATACCATACTGTCTTGATCACTGTAGCTTTATAGTAAGTATTGAAGAGTCGGGTCGTGTCTATGCTCCAACCTTGTTGTTGTTCGTCAATAATGTGTTGGTTGTTCTGGGTCTTTTGCCTTTCCATGTATATTTTAGATTCAGTTTGTGTATATCCACAAAGTAACTTGCTGCGATTTTTATTGGGATTGCATTGAATCTATAGATCAAGTTGGAAAGAACTGACATCTTCACAGTATTGAGTCTTCCTATCTATGCACATGGAATATCTATTCTAGAAGTTTTATAGTTTTAGCTGTTATGTATAAAATCCAGAACCACTTCAAGCTAATTTTTTGTGTATGGTGTGAGGTAAGGAATAAAGTTCATGCTTTTCCAAATGGATATCCAGTAGTTTCAACACCATTTGTTGAAAAGACTGTCCTTTCCCCCCACTGAGTTATCTTGGTGCCTTTACAAAAATTAGTTGGTCAAATATGAGTATTTCTGGACTCCGTTATGTTCCATTGATCTGCATGTTTGTCCTACACCAAAACCACACTGTCTTAATTACTCTTGCTTTATTGTTAAAGTTTTGAAATTTAATAGTGTGAATTCCCATCTTTGTTTTTCTTTTTCAAGATAGTTTTGGCTAAAATTTAGGTCCTTTGCATTTCCATATTAATTTTAGAATCAGCTTGTTGATTTGTCTGTTAGGATTCTGATTGCAATTGCATTAATACTGTAAATCAATTTGGAAAGAATGGACATTTTAACAATATTTAGTCCAACTCATGAACATAATATATCTCTTATGAGGCCTTATTCAGATCTTCTTTAATATCCCTCAGCAATGTTTTGTAATTTTTCAGTTTACAGGTGTTAACACGTAGGTGGTTAAATTTATTCCTAAGTGTTTCATATTCTTTTTAATGCTGCTATAAATTGTATGGGCAGACTTAAACACACACACACATATATATACAGACATATGTACATATGTATAAACAAAATAATAAAAACTGAAATTAGTATAGTGGTTACCCTTAAAGGGGATAGTGACCTGAAGGGAGCACAAGGGGACTTGTTAAGTTCGTGAAACCAAGTATTTTCACTCTAGAGCCAAAGCTCTTAAAATAATTTAGTTTCGGAGAGGTCCGGCAAGATGGCGCTCTAGGAAGAAGCACCACGCCGTCCCTCCACAGCAAAGATCTGAAAAACTAAGCCAAACAGAGAATCAACAATCCTGAAACCCTAGAACATCAAATGAAGAGATAAAGAACTCAGC
>NW_004443943.1:28134488-28251245 GCF_000243295.1 Trichechus manatus latirostris
AAAAAAAAATAATAATAATAATTTAGTTTAGAGGTTTGGTGACTAAAATGCAGTACCAGCTAGAACAGTTGGTAAATTCGTGAATTCTCTGTTTGTACTTCTTTTCTAATAGTTATTTGTTTTTAGATCCCATTTATGATTTTATCATCAAAAGCATAAGAAAGTCTTGACTGAACTGTAGCTCCTGCTGTGGGGTGACCAAACTTGTGAAATTCTTAGGCAGTTTTATCTATTAATAGTCTGATAGCCACTAATCACATGACACACACATCCCCTTGATTATACAAACATCTGGTTTGTTTACAGTATAAATAGAATCATTTCATTAACTTGCTGATTGTTCTTCTCTGTTACTGGTATTTCTGGTCTTTAGCTAGAAAACAGTATTCTGGATAGCACCCAACTCAGGTCCATTTCCACCTTTTAAAAGACACAGGGCCAATATATAAAACATGATACAGTGGGAGGTTTTGGTTTGGGGCATGAAAAGTGGCATTTGGTCAAGCTTGAAAACCCATCTATTTGCTAGCTCTCTAAATCTTACTCCATATTTCATGACTTTTCTTTTTCTGAGATGCAAACAGTCTACACAAAAAAAACATTCCTGTAGTTCCCCAAGGTCTGTGTCCAATAAGGTTCTTATTATTCATTTTTAGTCTGTGTCATAGGTAACAGTGGCATTTATGCTAGAAAACACCCAACTCTGCACACCAGGGCTTGCTTTTTACCAGGTGTCAGCTCTTCCAGTGTAAATAGAATGGCTAATGCCATCCTTGAAAATATACTTTCAGCCATGTGTCAGGAACCATTTATAAAGAGCTCTGCATATAGGATTTGACATTTAGAAATAAGGCAAGCCTATGCATGAATAGCAGAAATTGATTATCCAAATTTGGTACAGTTTTTTGGTGTATTGCACATTCACTATGTCTGGCAGGAATAAGCTCTCTAGTTACACAGGTCTCCCCACCAAATCAGAGTTGCCTCAGGTAAATATACCAAAGATCCATCAGATTTCTTTGAAAAATATCCAGTCGTACCATTTTGTGGTTATCCTCTAAAGAAAATCATACTTCCTTCAGAGTAGCAAAAGTTTCAGTTAAATTTGTGAATCTTTTCCCAGTGTTCCTCAGCTTTGAACTTTGGTATCATCCTGACTCCTCCTTTTTTTCTCACATCCCATAGCCAATCTATCGGTAAATTCATTTGGCTCTGCCTTCAAAATATATACGGAAGCCCAACTTTTTTTTTTTTACCACCTCTCCAGCTATCACTATACTCCAGGAGATTGTTATCCCTTCCATGGACTACTGAAGTAGTCTTTAAATTGATCTTATTATTTCCATTCATATCCCCTACAGTCGATTCTCTGCACAGCAGTGATCCTTTGAAAAGGTAAGTCAGATCACATCACCCCCATGCTCCTAAGTGCTTCGCCATGTGGCCTGTAGCCGCATAGCTTCTCATCTTCCAGGCCTCTCTCCCAAGCAGCCTAGCCTGAATTTTTTACATGGTGGCTCAAGGCTCCAAGAAGGGTAAGCAGAAGCTGCCTGGGCTTATAAGTCCCAGAATGTCACTTTATCCACATTCGGTTACGAGTCAAAGTCTGCAGTCACAGGGTAGGACATAAACTCCACCTCTTGATGAGAGGAACAGTGTATGTGTACAGAGAGGGCTGGAATTGCTTGGGGCTTCCTTTGGAGATTAGCTACCACTACCTAAATGATGATCTGGCTCTGATCACTTCTCTAAGTATTTCTCCTTGCTCACTCTTTTCCAGCCATACCTGGCCTTCTTGTTGTTCCTTGAACATGCCAGGCACATGCCACTTAGGACATTTGTTCTTGAAATTCCCATTGCATAGACCATTCTTCCCCAAAATAACAACTCAGGTCCATTTCCACCTTTTCCCTCATTTGTTCCCTCATTTCTTTCATGTCTCAGTTAAAATGTCATCTCTTTCGAGAAGCCACCTCTGACCCCTCAGATATAAGTAATTGTATTAGGATTTATATTTGTTTTTGTTGTATAACAAATTACCACAAACTTAATAGCTTAAAAACAGCATCCGTTTATTAGCTCACAGTTCTGTAGGTGGAAGTCTGGCCCAGCATGGCTGGGTTTTCTCTGCTCAGGGTATTGCAAGGCTGAAATCAAGGCTTACTTCTCATCTGAAGACTCTTGGGGAAAAAAATCCTCTTCTCAGCTCATTCTTGTTGGCAGAATTCACTTCCTTGCAGTTGGAGAACCGAGGTCCCTGTTTCTTTGCAGGTTATCAGCTGGGGGGCTGCTCTCAGGCAACCACATTCCTTGCCACATGGCCTCCTTCCTCTTCTGCAGCCAGTCAGAGTAAACTCTCCGGCCTTTAAAAGGTTCATGGGATTAGGTGGAGACCCACCAGGGTAATTTCCCTATTTTAAGGTCAGCTGATTTCGGAACTTAATTACATCTGCAAAATCTTTCACAGCGGTATCTACATTAGTGTTTGTTTGAATAACAGAGAGAAAGTGTGTGTACACCAGGGGCCAGAAATTTTGGGGAACCATGTTAGAATTTGGCCTACCACAGCTACACACTTCTTTCCTGTCCTCTTATCTCGCTTTATTTTTTTTCATAGCACTGTCTACATTATATTTTCTATTTATATTTTTAACTTGCCTCCCCCACTAGATTATAAATTGTTCACTGTTATATTCCTAGCACTTAAAACAGTGTTTGGCACATTGTAGATGCTCAATAAATATTTATTGAATGAATGAATCAATAAAAAAGACTTTATAACATAATTTTGATAACAGTAGAGATGGCATTTTTTTGCAAGGAAAAGGGTGGATTGGGCATGAGTGTTATTTAAGCTTTATTATCAAAAGCACCAGAGTCTCAAAATATTCATTGGCCTTTCTTTGCTTAGAGGATTTTTTATTTTACTATTTAAAAATGAATTGTGAGCAAGTAATTGTGTAATGTCTATTAACTAGTATATACAAGAAAAAGGAAAATCAGCTTTTTGACTTGCTGGTAATAATAACTTAACATGCTTTCAGCTTTCGGTTTTCATCTGTATATCTCCAAATAATAAGAATTTCTTCCTGAGAACTTCTGGAAATGAATGCTTAGTCTTCTGACAGTATACCTAATTTACTAACCTATTATGGTATTTCTGTGGTTTTCCATGTAATTGCGATTCACAAATGTAGAATTACTAATAGAGTAACATAGTGGACTCCATCATATAGACAAAACAGCGTGTCAGACCAGAAAATTATACATTTCCTTCATTTCAATACTTATTGTTGTATATTTCTTTTAATCCCTCCCTTCTACAGACAAAACTTGCCAATGGCACTTCCAGTATGATTGTGCCCAAGCAACGGAAACTCTCAGCAAGCTATGAGAAGGAAAAGGAACTGTGTGTCAAATATTTCGAACAGTGGTCAGAGTCTGATCAAGTAGAATTTGTGGAACATCTTATATCCCAAATGTGTCATTACCAACATGGGCATATAAACTCATATCTTAAACCTATGTTGCAGAGGGATTTCATAACTGCTCTGCCAGGTATGTCTACAGGTATTTGTAAACCACTAACTTTCTTGGAAGATTTCCTGCAACGTAACTGTACTAGATCTTCAGCTATACATCTCTCTTCTTAAAAGTCTTTATTGGCTTGATTTTTACAAATTGAACCTATCATACCATCTTGGTGTATAAATAAAAAAAAAAAAATCAAACTCTGGAAATAAAGACTGTCTCATGCCTATCTAGTCACCGCTATTTTTACCCACACATAGGCCCAAATAAAATGTCTTTTCAGGCAATATCTGGCTTAAGGCATATCTTTTATAGTATGTCTTAGTTTCAAGATATGTTAATTATGTACTTAGATTTGGATTCTTATGGGAATTTATCAAAGGGTTGAATAAGAAACACTTTTAATTTTAGAAAGAAAAGTATGGCAGGAGTCTTTTTGTGACCTTAAATATTTAAATTCCAGGCTTTATTATCTCACTGTGCTCAGTAACCAAATAGCTATTGTAAACTAAATAAATATATAGATTATGAGACTTAAAAATACTTTTTTTTTTTTGAAGGGTGCTGTGGTTGTTTTGCTCAGTGGTGATCTAGGAGATTACAAAGGCGTCAGTATTTGGGGGAAATGCTATCTTAGGAAGCTATCAGATTCTCATCTGTGTTAAAAGCTTATTTTAAAAGAAAATATAGTACAGAGATGAGTGAATCTTAACCAAAATATATCTTTTTATGTATTTTTGTTTCCTGATTATAGAAGTTACATCATAAGAAATTGAGAAAATACTGAAAAGTAGTTCTTAAAATTTTTTAAAATAAAATTAAATTTACTCAGAACCTCACCATTCAGAGAGAACCGCTAATGTGCTGTTCATATTTTGCCATATAACCCAATTTTTTTCCTAAGTGTGTGTATTTTCCCCTAAAGCTGTGATCATAACATGTAATAAATTTTTTCTTAATATGTTCTCCTAATGTATTTTCCTAAGTGTTTGTTCTTCTAAAACATAATTTTTAATTGTTGCCTAGTATTCTTTAAAATGATCGAAGCACATATTTATCTAATCCCTTTATTGAACACTTAGATAGTTTCAGATTGTTTTCCTATTATAAACTGTGCTATGGTAGACATTCTTATACATTAATCTTTTGGGCATTCTGGGAAAAAAAAATACCAGAAGTAGAATGATTATATTAAAGAGTATGAACATTTTTAAGGCTATTAATACATACTACCAAACTATTCTCTAAGAATATACTGACTTGTATCCTTACCAGGGGGCTCTGGTGGTGCAGTGGCTAAGAGCTCAGCTGTTAACTGAAAGATTGGCTGTTCAAATCTACTGGCCGCTCCTTGGAAACCCTATGGAGCAGTTCTACTCTGTCCTATAGGGTTGCTGCGAGCTGGAATTGACTCACAGCAACAGGTGTTTTTTTTTTTTTTTCTTTTTAATCATCACAAAAACTTCGTATTACTAATCTGTTTAATTTTTACCAGCTATATCTTTTTAAATTTTTTAAACTTAGAACTTAAATTCCCTTTAAAACAAAAGAAATGCCTATTTATGGTTTAGAAATAGCCATTTTAAAGCTGGATTTGTACCTATACCTTTTTTTAAAATTAATTTTTGTCCTCTTTTCACTCATTGGATTTTGTTTTAGCCATAGGCAAACTGTTTTCTTTGTGCGAACAGTCTGTGTGTGTATCATTACTGTGCTCTCCCCCAGTCACTGAGACATGCTGCTATCTCAAGCTTATACCACTAAAAATTGAATAGGAGTTGACTCAGCTTGTATATCCTTTGCCTAATACTGATTCCTAGTGTGTATCTAGGAGCCGTGGTGGTGCAGTGGTTAAGAGCTCGGCTGCTAAACAAAAGGTCAGCAGTTCAAATCTATCAGCTGCTTCTTGGAAACCCTGTGGGGCAGTTCTTTTCTGTCCTGTAGGGTTGCTATGAGTCAGAACCAACTCGATGGCACCAAACAACATAACAACAGCAGTGTGTATCTGGTGACCACTCTGTAAAGTATTAAGACATCAGCCTAATGCTTTACAGCCATTTTAATTTATAAACCTATACCATCTGGTTACGTTTAGTAAACCACACTACTTAAAAAAAAAGAGCCTATAATCCTTTAATGTAAGGGGTTTGTTTGGCATGTTAGGTGAAATTACTTCCAAAGACTTATTATCAGTACATACTGAAGAATCAGGAGCAATTTGATGACAGCAATTAAAAACACAAAAATGCATTATGGAAACTTTTCTGATGATATAGATAGTTTCAATATAAAGATGCAAAAATTGTATCATCACCGTATTTTGTGTGAAAAACTAATTATTATATCTTTAATTGGCTTATAGTCATGTTCCTTTAATAAGAATTAGGTGATGGATGCCTCCATCTGCTTATGCTTAAATATGAGCATGTGATGCTAGCCAAACAAGATCCATTTAATGCTTTCTTTCCCTAGTCTGCTGAAAAAAATGTGACTGATATCTATACAATTTCCATAATTAGACTAATGTTTAAGCACTTTTGGATTGTTACTAATGGTGTCCAAGTGTGTCTTTGCATGATCCAGGGGAAAGGCATAAAATGAAATGTGGTATTGTCTTTCCTGTTAAGTTTGTGCCTACGGGAGTCAGAGTATGAAGGAATCCTTCCGAACTATTTAAGTCTTTAGAAAACCTCTGATATGTACCTGTAAAGGGAAATAACTTTGAATGTTTCTGTCTCACTTGTGAATTAGAACAACAGCCAAAAGAGTTTATCAGTGCAACCACCGTATTTTATAGGATCTATTCCTCAGAGTCCTCAGTACAGGTTTGGGTAGTAGAGAATTTTAATTGGAAACCCCATTCAGTTTGCACAGCCCAAGACTTACCCTCCACTGTTTCCCTTTGTGCAGACTACAAAATATTCTCTGAAATGCTAACCAGATTATTTACTGGTCTGAGATTTTTTTCATTTTTGGTCAACTGTCATTTAGGTTTTATAGCAGCAGCTATTCTCAAATATAATTTTTTAAACATATGAAATTAAACTCATCCTTGAACATAAACCTCTCTCTCTATCTTTCCTCTCCATATGTTCCTATACCAGTCTGTAGTTCCTTCTTCTCTCCTTACTTCTTCATGCCCAAAATTCTGTAACCTAGCACATTCTGACTTAGTGCTTCTCCCCCAGTACATTTAAAGGATATTTCTTTTACTGAACAGCTTTGAAACTGCAGCAGTAATAGAAACAGAATGAGAAATGGATGTAATATCGAGATTTGGGGGGGCCTGAATCACAGAGTTTGAGATGCCGTCCATAGAACATCCCCTCGTGCTGAAGTCCATATAGATAGATGTGAATTGTTTTCTGGAACCCTTTTTATTTTTAATGTCTTGGGGGGTTTGCTGGTTGTTAGCTTTAACTTCCTTATCTAAAGGAAGATGGAAAATACTGTTCATTTCTGTAACCTTATGGAAAAATTACTGACACTCATTTTACCCAAGTCTCTGTTTGAAAAAGAAGCTGGACCACACTAGGAACAATGATGAGCCTTTGTAGTAGAACAAATGCTATTCTGTTTTAAAGACGCTTTTGTAAAAATCATTCACTACTCTCTCTCTTCTTTTTCCTTTGCCTATTCCCTTCACCTCTTCTCCCCTCTGAAAGCTCGAGGTTTGGATCACATTGCTGAGAACATTCTGTCATACCTGGATGCCAAATCACTATGTGCTGCTGAACTTGTGTGCAAGGAATGGTACCGAGTGACATCTGATGGCATGTTATGGAAGAAGCTCATTGAGAGAATGGTCAGGACGGATTCTCTATGGAGAGGCCTGGCAGAACGAAGAGGATGGTGAGCCTTTTAACTTCCTCACTATTACAGAGCTGCAGGACCTGGTCATTCAGAGTCATTGGAAGATTATTGGGAAGCAGTGAGGCCACTTACCAATGGATACAATGATTTTGCTGGTTTATAACAAAAAAAAAAAAAAAAATTAAAGGAGAATAGTTTTTTGTGTACTCAGCAATTTTTCTTCTGACCAGTCACTCATAAAATGACAATGTTGTGTTAATATTGCTTTGTAAAAAATAATGGAAAACTGGCCTGCCCACCTGCTTAAAACATTCTGTTCTCTGGGCAGAAATTGGTATCTTGGAAAACGGCTGATGAGCAATTTATAAGGCGTGCAGGTTACTTTGAATCATATAGAAACCATCAGATCCAGCGTCCTCCTAAAATAACCCAGGACAAATGATTCTTCTCTCCTTCAGAAGATGTCTTGCCATTAGCCCACACCCCTGGTGTTTGATCACCTTTGTAAGCAAAGAGTTAGGTTTTATGCCCAACTAGCATAAGGACTGTAGTCATCAGAAAGAGTAAAAAAATGTAATTTAGTAAAAATCATTGTTTCTTCTTAAGGCTTGTATTTTCTTGAGATTTTACTGCTTAATCCTGAATTCTTTAAAGCATTAATATAGTTAGCAGCCTAAGAGACTTCACCAGTTAATGTTTTTGTTTTCTTAACATGATACCATTTCATTAGAACTTCTGGAAGATGTCTTCTATGTATAATTTTCTTTCAGAGGATGTTTCTAGAATGTCACTATAAGGAAGCCAGGTATGAATTTTTCATAAATAAAATAAAGATGACATACTACGTAAGTATTTTAGTTGATAGTAACAATGATACAGGAATAAGTATGTTCTATGATATCCTTCCAAATTTCATCCAGATTAATGTTATCAATTGTTTATCTTGGATCACAAGGAAATACAAAATGGTTAGGAAGACGCAATGCTTTAAAAAGATAGATACTCCTATGGATCAGCTTTCCTTAGCAATTTTCATAAAAATACCATATTTTTATGCAGATAACATGCACGTTATACATTTTTGCCAACCACGCAACCCCCTCACGCATTACTTTCCTAAGTGCACTGTGCACATTATATGTGTGTGCGCATTATTTATGTGGGTGCATTGTTTGCGAAAGAATACAGTGTAGTTGGCGCCTTTTCTTTTTTTGTGTGCTTTGGAAATTCATTAAACCCATTGCTGTTTAGTCAGTTCCAACTCATAGTAACCCTATAGGACAGAGTAGAACTGCCCAATATGGTCTCCAAGATTGTAAATCTTTATGGAAGCAGACTGCCACATGTCTCCTGTGGAGCAGCTGGTGGGTTTCAACCACCGACCTTTCGGTTAGCAGCCAAGTGCTTAACCACTGTGCCACCAGGGCTCCTAAATAAATATAATGACCCTTAAATATCATGCCAAATATATCAGAGATTTCTGTCATTCTGCTTATTAGGGAGCCTTAAAATTTTATCTCAAATTTAATTAAAAGGAACAAAATACCATACAGTTCTTTGGCTAAATAAAAATCACATAAATAAATGAATATTGTTATTTGTTTCCCAGGTATGGTTTTCTTTTCTCACTATGGTTGAAAAATAGAAACCTTATTTTTTATAACTCACTTCATGTTTTCACAGTGTAAAAAAGCAATTAAGTATATAGTTTTATGACTTTCAGAGTTCATGATTTAGCTAAGAATGCCAGGACCATCCTTAGAAATAAGAGCAAACAGTTGCTTACATGGGAAAATTTCAGGCAGCTGGGAATATTCCTCCACCCCTCAGAAAGAAAAGAAAAGAAAATTAAAAAAAAAAAAAAAAAAACTCTAAATAACTCCTGACCTGAAATTTCAGTTATAGAGATTTATTCCCATCCCCACTGGGATAAAGGCTTTGTTCCCTGTTACAACACACTTTGTTCCCATTTGGACTATAAATGACAGTAAACCTTTACCAGACATTGGGAGTTCACTAAATCCTTCTTTGAAGGCAGGTTTTAATGGGAGCAGAAAGGGAAAACAGGAAGTAAGCGGGCAGTTCTTGACAGATGGAGGTGAAAATGCCAAAAGTAAACATAGGCTCCACAATTTTGCTTAGGTTGGTACTAACTAAACAGCAAGATCTGTTATTTTAGCTACAAAGAAAATATAAGATCATTGAAAAGATGACTTTTTGGCCTTTTAAAAGCGTATATGAAGGTGTAGCTGAGAAATAATGCGGGATCCAGCACTAATTATTACTCTTGCCCCTATCTCTTCAAACACAGAAACCCATTCTAGCACTTTTGAGTATTCTTCAGAGTTCAGCCTATATTCCGCTGTCTTTGACCACATTTATCCTCTTAATGTCATGTAGCCCCATGTAATTACAAATATTTGTCTATCCCATGAAGACCTTCTCCAGTATCTCCTTTTCTTGTTGCTGTTTTGATTTTTACATGTTGCCTTTCTTCTTGTGTTAGTTGTCTTCCTTTTTTTAAATTTTAATCTATGAGCAGTTTCTTCTTTTAAGTTGTGTTACTAAGCCTAATATGTCAATAAAATCTTTGTGTGTTAGCTTTCCCCATATGCTGTCTTTGAAAATTTCCTCCAACCAAAAATACAGAAGTAAATACACTTTTCTAGTAAAGCTTTGGGTCTCTAAGACTTAATTCTACTTTGCTGTTGTATTTTGCTTCTAGATGGATTTGATAGTCTGCCCCTAGGACACAAACTTTGTCATTTTCTCTCGTGAATAATACTGAATACACTGTCTCTGCTCAGTAATGGTAACTCTTAAAAGTATAATAAAAGACCACTTGGGAAAAGTCTGTTTTCTTAATCAGCACATCACATTTTATGATAACATTCTGAGTTTAATATTTAGCATTTATCATACACCCACACTCTCACAGGTACTAGGCATTTCGCATAGAACTGGTCCCTGTTGTCAGAGAGCTTCCATTGGAAAAGATTTTGACTTACAACTTAGACCAAAAAGCCAGTTTTCAACACCTAGCTACCCTTCTTTGTAGCACCTTTGATTTGAAGAAATTCAGATACTTAAGCAAGGCATGGTAAATTTTAGTGGGGTAAAAAACAAAATTGGAGTTCATAGGAGTCCTCCTTAGGCTGTAGAGATAATACCAATGTATGTGAAGAAAATCCTGGAGTACCTGTATACAATTGCCAGAGATGAAAAGGTAGACCGAGGAATGGTGGGTGTTGAGAGACAATAAAGTGGTTAAGAGTGGGGCTCTGGAGTCAGACCTAGATTCACATCCCAGGTCAGATATGTGTTAGCTATGCAAACTTGGGCAAGTTACTTAACCTCCCTGACATTTGATTTCTTTATCTGCAAAATGTAAATAATGATTCCTAGCTCATTAAAGGGTGTTAGGGTTGAAATTATTATAATTATCATCCAGATTTAGAATCCTTCAAAATCTATGTGAATACTTGTTTATGTGCAGGTATTTATAGAATAAGAATGTACCTTTAAACCTGACTTATTTCATAAATGAGTCCCGTTTGTACTTTTCTTTACGTTGGTACATCATTTTTCTTGCTCCTGTTAGTCCCTTTTTAAAAACTATATTATTTTTGTTTCTTCCCTGTAATTTCCCTTTTTGTATTAACGTAGAAGTTAGAACAATCTACCTTCCTTACAGGAAATTTTCTCAACTAATTTTCGAGGTGTATAATAGGGAAAGGGCAAGGGAGAAGCGTTCTTGGAGACACCAAACAATTAATTATATTGTAGTAGACTATAGAGGGAGGAGTGGATGACTGGCCTAGAGAAAACATGATTTCTCTGGTGCCAGGATTACACTCAGAGGCATTTCTGCCTTTCTCCACTTTGCAAGGCACGGTGCCAGTGAGAACAGCAGTTAGTACACGCATAGTGGGGTTTACTAGCTTCCACACCGTGTCTGGTGGGTTCTTAACTTCAGAATGAGGAATTAAATTTTTTACCCAGCAGGTAGTGATCACCACTTACTGAATTTTTTTGTAGCAAAGATCTAGCATGGGATATGAGTATTCCAGAGATGTGCTGTCATAAGGAAGGGGAAGCTAACAAATGTTCCTCACTGGAATCAAGGAAAGGTAGTAAAATGCAGGTCTGTGTGTGCATAGCCAGGGACACACCTGTGAAAGTCAATTTCATGCCTTAGACTTGACAGCAACAGTGCTCTTAGGCGTTTCTTTTCATCTTCTGCCCTACCTGATGCTGGACACTCCTGTGATCCCTTTGTTTTTTGTTGAAATGAACCAAATTGCTCCTTTTAAAGCATAGCTACTCTGATCACTAGCAGCCTGGGTGCCTCAGCAGCCAATATATCTTACCCACACAAATAGAGACCTAGAAAAAGTGTTTTCCACGACATGGGCGTTTCTGCTGCCCATGATGCTAGGCTCCACTGACACTGGCACAGCTTTACTCAGTGAGGAAAAGTCTATGGTTTATTTGCTAGTTCAAAGGTAGTAGTTATGGCATTACTAACAGAATTTTCAAAAGATAAGGCCAATGAAATGTTTCTACACAGAGGTCTAATAGACCAATATATGAAATCTGGTTACACATAATCAGTTTATCTGTTGATATTACAATATTTTTTAAGGCCTGATATTCTGCTTTCTGGAATCAGACTCTGTTTTCTTGAATCAGAAAAACCTGGTGTTCCTAAAAACCATATGGTAAGTAGTACAGTTATTTTGATGTTCTACGTGGAAATAATCATGTTTTACCAAAAAAAAAAAAATCAGTGTTGGCTGAGTTCCTTAGATCCCAGAAAGTTACTTTTTGACACGAGACTCCTTAATTCACACCTCTCCAGGCCTAGTTATGGAGATTGTATGGAATAGTAACTGAAAACACTTTAAAGAAGGTACTCCTTGTAAATGTGTAATAATATTATTTTCATTGGGAAATATTTGTTGTTTTTTAGGGGACAGTATTTATTCAAAAATAAACCTCCGGATGGGACTGCTCCTCCCAACTCATTTTATAGAGCACTTTATCCTAAAATTATACGAGACATTGAGGTAAGAATCTGTGTATGTTTGGGTATTTGCCAAATGCTAGAGAGTCATCAGCATTCTTCAGTAACAGTATTGTTACACTAAATCCACTTAGAGTTTATTGATGTGGGTTAAAAAATCAATTTCCTAAAAAGTGAATAGGGTAGATAAAATCTAGTAAATTGCCAGGCAAATTTTTTAAGTTTTAAAAAATTGTTCACTAACAGGTAAATAGATGGGAGAAAGAAAGAATATATGACATCATCATAAAATAGCAGTGAGACTGCTAAAGTTACAGTTATAAGCTGATATTCAGATATCTTCACTCTTCATGAAAGTTCACTGGTAGAAATGGCCATCATATTTTTAGGAAGAACACTGAGCATATAACCTCACATGGTTCATAGCTTGCCTTCTGTTGGTAACAAATCTCTTTCCACAAAGTATATTATTTCTTGAATGAGTTACATGCAGGAGAGTTCTAGAAACTATATCTTTAATCACGTTGCAAATGGAAAAATGTTTTATAAATTTAGGTAGTGGCTTTTTAGTTTAAGTTCTGTATGTCCTTTAGAGTGAAGCATTGGACATTTGTCACAGCTTACCATCCTGATAACAACTGGAAGAAATGTAAGAGTTTGGTTCTGGTTCTTTCCTAATTACTGTCTCTTTACCGTCCTTCTTCTCAGACAATAGAATCTAATTGGAGATGTGGAAGACATAGTTTACAGAGAATCCATTGCCGAAGTGAAACAAGCAAAGGAGTTTACTGTTTACAGTATGATGATCAGAAGATTGTAAGCGGCCTTCGAGACAACACAATCAAGGTGAGACCTCTTCAGTCGTGAGAGGATTGCTTGGGGGCAAGGGTGACCGCATTCATAAAGGATTCCAACGCATAAACTCTAAGCATTATTTCCGGAAAGTAAGTGATAATTTTAGTCATTTCCACTCCCAAAGCAAATCATTTCCTTAAAGGACATATCTGCTTCCCCCAGAAGAGCATACAGATGGTTGGTCCCAGGGTTAAATTCTCTTCTTGAAGTGCACCAAATGGGCTATTACTCCTTTGGCCCTCACATAATTATAGGCTACTCTGTTCCCTAATGAAAAGGATAAAGTCTGCATTAGTACTGAAGCCACATATATATAGGTACTTAGCTTTACCTGTAGAAAAGAATGCATTCCACACTACTCTGGGCTTTGATTCTTTTGGGGATCAAACATATAATAGAGCCAGCAAGTCTCCACAGTACCCCCTTATCGCAGTGATCAAAAGGATCTTCTTGTTTGCCATCCTAGATCTGGGATAAAAGCACATTGGAATGCAAGCGAATTCTCACAGGCCACACAGGTTCTGTCCTGTGCCTCCAGTATGATGAGAGGGTGATCATAACTGGATCATCGGATTCCACCGTCAGGTAGAAAATTTCAAATGAATTTTGAACTCTGAAACATCAGATCCACTCTGTTCTTTGTCATAGATAGTAATTTTGTATGTATCTGCAAAAATATAATCCTGAAATGTCATAATTAAAGAAGAATAAACCGTCAGCTTCCCTCATCATTTGTGTCAATCTAGAACTAGAAAACTTGATTTAGGAATGATTGAGGTAAGTTTACATTTTTGTGCGTTTAAGGAAATTACACATTCTGTTTTAATTTGGGAGAATCATCCATTATAGAAACTTTTATTTTCTTTATGGTAAACCTTGCATTCCTTACAAAAAAACGCCTCACAGGGGAGTGACATGAATGGAATGAAACCTGCCTTTCAGGTAGTTATAACTGTAGTGCAGGTATGCATTATCTCCTTTAAAATATATATAGATGGGCAATGCTCTCTCTTTGCCAGCCCTTCCCCTGCCGTCCCTGCAGTTTTTAATTGTGAGCTTCACTCAGGGAGGGGGCCTTCAATTTCCAGAGGCGTTAGTGATTTGATGACACAGACATTATGCTGCTGGCGTCCAGTGTAGCTTGAGTTCTGGGTACAGGCAGCGCTGCCAGAAACCTCTGTTAGGAATTTTGCCTTAAGCTAAAGGACTTAGCAAACATAATGCATCAAAAATAACTTCTTTTTTAAAAACTAGACAAAAAGAGTTAACTACATTGTTAGATTCTCTGAAGTTGAATGTTTACCATTCCAGGTTATCCTCTGTGAATAGAGAAGGCTATTCCTGTTCCTTATCTTTTGACTTAAAGGCATAGCTAAGTCAGTCCTCATGGTTATTGACATTTAACATTTATTGGTACTTGTGGAGTACATCAAGGAAGCTGAAACACTGTAGGGGCGGGCTAACATCATTTATAGGATAAGGGAGAAAATGATTTTCTGAAAAAGGAGATTAAACTGGAAAAGCAAATAAAATGTGTTATGAAAGCCAAAGTAAACACACAAACAAAAATACTACTGTAAAATATATCATCACACAAAATTCTCAAGGGTCCCACACTCTGCTGTGAAGCCAGTGTTTACAGTGGGATGGCTATTCTTGATCCCCACCCCCATACAAAGTACAAAAGTGAGGGCTTAGACTTAGAGTATTGGTAATCTTGAGGTTTGATGTGGGTGGCGAAACCTAAGATCCAGGTTCCTCAAGCCCAGATCCACAGTACTAAATAAATCTGTTACAGAAGCATCATGATCTATATCAATTCGGGTTCCTGAGGACTGTCAGTAGGGCACTAATACTGCTGATATTAATCAGAGCCCCAGTTTAAAAGGTATCTCGTTAGTGGTATCAGATTGAACATCAGAAATTTTATAATAATTCATCGTGAAGGGGCTGGGGATAGGGGCGGTGGTCATATACTGGCAACAGATTGTGGTACCATCTAAATCTGAGATAACCTTAATTTTGTTTGTTCCAGGGTGTGGGATGTAAATACAGGTGAAATGCTAAACACACTGATCCACCATTGCGAAGCAGTTCTGCACTTGCGTTTCAATAATGGCATGATGGTGACCTGCTCCAAAGACCGTTCCATTGCCGTATGGGATATGGCCTCCCCAACTGACATTACCCTCCGGAGGGTGCTGGTTGGACATCGAGCTGCTGTCAATGTTGTAGACTTTGATGATAAGTACGTTGTTTCTGCGTCTGGGGATAGGACTATAAAGGTAAGAACCCTGAGATCTCTTGAATTGGACAATAACCAATTTCCATAAGTCTCCAGTTTAGAGTAGGGAAGTTCATGTGAAAATTTGATCAAGGGAAATGTCGTAGTTAAACATCATTGTAGAATAACTTAATATTTAATTCAGAGACTTGTCTGTGTAAAAGGATAATGGGGAAGACAAGTTATTCAACAGTTTTGATTAGGTATTTTATTCCTAAAAATAGTAGTAAGTGTTGGAAGCGTCAGGGTAAATTTGGTTCAAGAAAATTTATTTGCAAGATCAGACTAACCCCATAAGAGTAAATCATTCTGAGAAATTCTCATGTGATAGCAGGCAGATACAAACTAGCCCTAGATTATCATAAATTGAACTTGTCATGTTTTCTGTTTTGCTTTGTTTGAGAAGCTGACTTCTCCAGGGGTTCAGTTCTGTTTTCTACTTCCCCAAGACTCCGGTTGCCATAGATTTTACCAGTAAAAGTCCCAGATTAACTGCCAAATGCTTTTTTCTGTTTCAGGTATGGAACACAAGTACTTGTGAATTTGTAAGGACCTTAAATGGACACAAACGAGGCATTGCCTGTTTGCAGTACAGAGACAGGCTGGTCGTGAGTGGCTCATCTGACAACACCATCAGGTGAGCAGCAGATGCCCTTTCCCAGAGGGATCAATATTGCTGCCATTCAGTGTTTTCATGTGGATTATACAAATACTCAACTGTGTTATGTTTATAATAAAATATTTTTCCTTTCTGTAGCTTCTTACAGGTCACAAGTTTGCCCCAAGCAGAGACGCAGCACAGCATAGCCTTTTGTTGATGTGTTTCCTTCCTGTAATAGTTTTATCACCATATACCTGCTGCCGTCAAGTCGATTCCAACTGATAGAGACCCTATAGGACAGAATAGAAGTGCCCCATAGGCTTTCCAAGGAGTGCCTGGTGGATTCAAATTGCCGACCTTTTGGTTAGCATCCGTAGCTCTTAACCACTACGCCACCAGGGTTTCCTTATCACCATATAGACCTATTTAATAGGTACTGCTTGAATGAGGAAGCAGGCAAGAGAGACAGGTAGATGGAGGGTTGAGGGCCCTTCTCTTTAAATTTCTCCTGTCTACTATTGAAAAGTGCTAATAAAATAGCTAAAAGCCTTTCCTCTTTACCACTGTTCTAAAAAGAAGAAGAAGGAAAATTTGTTTCCCTACTAAAATTGTGCAATTTCATTTTCTTAACATTGCCTAAGTTGGTACTTGGCCAAGGAGTTACCTGTCTTTGAAATTATGAAAACTTCACAAGTTGAAGTATTCTTTAGTGTTCTTCCTCACAAAGATGAGGGCACAGATACAATTAAAATTAGGAAAATGTATCCATCCTCCCCCTTTCTTCAACTAAGTATTGAGAGGTTGAAAAAAAATTAGAAAAAAAAAAAAAAAAAACAAAGAGATTGAGCTGTTGTTGTATCTAAGAAAATTATCATTTCTCGAAATCACTTGGATTGTTCTAAAAGCGTATGATTTTATAAATTAATATATAAATGTTTTTGAGAACTTTGCACTTTCCTGATTCGCAGTGGGTGAAAGCAGGGTCTCAGTGACCAAGTGGAGATGCTTTTTGAGGCAGGAAATCATGGACGCTCTGCATCTTATTCTTATCGGTGAAGTGTTACTTTCTTGTCTTGATCATTTCTTTCCCAGGCAACTGTATGCATTGCATTTATCCTTTTTATGCCTGGGAGAACGTGGTTACAGAATTATATAAAGCATTGTGCTTTGAAAATACATGCTATATTTGAACAACAGATAGTTTTTTTCTGCCTGAGTTATATGACGGTAAGCAAATAAATTATATCGAAAGCAATACATTTTTGTATGGTTGTTGATTGATTTTATTTTGGTGTGTTCTTTAAAGACATACAAAGTAAATTATTATAACATTCCAAGCTCAGAAGAGAACACGTAAAAATTTTCACTTGACTCAATTTTCTCTTTCAGATTGTGGGACATAGAATGTGGAGCATGTTTACGAGTGTTAGAAGGCCATGAGGAATTGGTGCGCTGTATTCGATTTGATAACAAGAGGATAGTCAGTGGGGCCTATGATGGGTGAGTTTGCTGATAGATTAAAAAAAATCTGTGTCTCTATGCCTCTTGCCTTACAATGTTAAATATAGCTTCTCCTTGTCTCTAAAAGCTTATCGATTTCACAGAAAGGGTTTGATACAATATTTCTTTAGTCTAATCTATTTATTCACCTCTCCTTTGTGTACTCTTTCCTAAAATATTCTTCCCAATCATTTAATTGCACGGATTTTTCATTAATAACCAAAATATTTGTCTCTTTTACCTTATAAAGCAAAGAATAGGACAAACCCAGTATAAGATGGTGTCTCAGTCATCTAGTGCTGCTCCAACAGAAATACCACAAGTGGATGGCCACACAAAGAGAAATTTATTCTCTCACAGTCCAGTAGGCTACAAGTCCAAATTCAGGGCATCAGCTCCAGGGGAATGCTTTCTCCATCAGCTCTGGAGGAAGGTCCATGTCATCAATCTTCCTTTGGTTTGGGAGCTTCTCTATGCAGGAACCTCAGGTCCAAAGGACGTGCTCTGCTCCTGGCACTGCTTTCTTGGTGGTATGAGGTTCCCATGTGTCTCTGCTCACTTCTCTCTTTTATATCTCAAAAGAGATTGCATTAAGACCTTGATCTTGTCGACCTCATCAGTATAAACTCATCACAGTGATAGAATTTACAACACATAGATCACATGTAATCTCGTCATAGTGGTAGAGTTTACAACACATAAGGAAATCACATCAGATAACACAATCATACAATACTAGGAATCATGACCTAGCCAAGTTGCTACACACATTTTTTGGGGGACACAATTCAATCCGTGACAGATGGTGACAATAACACTGAAACACTGGAGGGCAGTATCTTTGGAGCTTAGTGTGGTAGGGTCTTGAATTTTGATCTCGTTGAAAGTAATTCCTAAAAGTGTAGCTCTCATCATCACTTTCCTAGCATGTCAGTTACCAGGAGTTCAATAACCTTTGTTTTCTTCAGAATAATTTCCACGGGTTATAGAATCCATTCATGTCTAGCAACACTAAGCACATAGCATATAAAAATGTATTAGTTTATAAAGCCCTCTTTATCATTTCTTATTATCAAGGTGCCTGATTTTGAGTGGAAGGCTACAGTTCAAATATTGGCAGCTTTTTTTTAGTATTAGAAACCAGCTTACAGCATTACCTTAGTTCTTGAGTTAGCTATACTGATATATTAAGCCAACTCAAGCAGCAGGGAGTGTAACAGGCACATTCCCTCTGCTTTGAGTTAGCCATCACTGTCATACCTTGGGAAATTGTTAAGGGTATGATGACATGTTCCAGCTGGGTCTAAGGTTACATTTTCTCATTACCTTGGTTTTGATCTGCACCCACGTTTCTTGGTTTTGTCTGTTATTTTCCATGAGAAGACATAACCTATAATTGGTTTTTGGAAGAGCTAGACTTTTCTTAATTAAGTCAAAATATGAAGGTTTACTTATTATCAACTCCAGAACTCTTCAATGAACCTGAGTCCTCTGGTACATGTGAGCTGGGCCATTCATAGAACTGACCAGAAGGAAGATGCCTCAGAGTTGTAGATATCTAGGTCTAAGTGAGCTCTTGTATCATAAGAAGTCTAATGTACAAGATCTCTTCTTGGCCCTAAAGCATGGTTTAACTTTACCATTCACCTGTCTTTTGTTTGGTTAAAGCTAACTGGTTTCTTGTTTTTAGATTAATCACATGCATTTTCCCCTTTTAAGACCAGTAAGCTTTACCCAAGAGTGAATGTAAGAACGAAGTCTCCAAAACAAAAAAGTTTTAACTAATGGACCACAGCTACCAAAGCCTCCACCAGCCTGAGCCCAGGAGAACTAGATGGTGCCTGGCTACCACCACTGACTGCTCTGACAGGGATCACAATAGAGGGTCCTGGACAGAGCTGGAGAAAAATGTAGAACAAAATTCAGACTTACTGGCCTGACAGAGACTGGAGAAACCTCGAGAGTATGGCCTCCGGATACCCTTTTAGCTCAGTAATGTAGTCACCCCCGAGGTTCACCCTTCAGCCAAAGATTAGACAGGCCCGTAAAACAAAATGAGACTAAAGGGGCACACCACCCAGCGGCAAGGACAAGAAGGCAGGAGGGGACAGGAAAGCTGGTAATAGGGAACCCAAGGTCGAGAAGGGAGAGTGTTGACATGTCATGGGATGGGTAACTGTCATGGTTTGAATTATGTCCCCCAAAAAATGCGTATATCAATTTGGCTGGGCCACAATTCCCAGAATTGTGTGGTTGTTCTCCATTTTGTGATTGTAATTTTATGTTAAAGAGGATTAGGGTGGGATTGTAACACTACCCTTACCCAGGTCACATCCCTGATCCAATGTAAAGGGAGTTTCCCCGGCGTGTGGCCTGCACCATCTTTTATCTCTCAAGAGATGAAAGGGAAGCAAGCAGAGAGTGGGGACCTCATACCACCAAGAAGGCAGTGCCAGGAGCAGAGCATGTCCTTTGGACCTGGGGTCCCTGCACAGAGAAGCTCCTAGTCCAGGGAAACATTGATGAGAAGGCCGACAGAGAGAGAAAGCCTTCCCCTGGAGCTGATGCCCTGAATTTGGACTTGTAGCCTACTAGACTGTGAGAAAATAAATTTCTCTCTGTTAAAACTTGTGGTATTTGTATTAGAACAGCACTAGATGACTAAGACAGTAACCAGTGTCACTAAACAATATATGTACTAACTGTTTAATGAGAAGCTAGTTTGTTCTGTGAAGCTTCATCTAAAGTATAAGAAAAGTTTTGTATATATTCCTGTGAGCTGAATTTATCGTATAAACTATATTCACTATACATACTTATTGCCATGACTTTTTGCTCTTCTCCCCTGTGTTCCTTAATTTTGCTTTTACCTAAGAATTTTTTCTCCCCTTTTTGATCTTTAGAAAAATAAAAGTGTGGGACCTTGTGGCTGCTTTGGACCCCCGTGCTCCTGCAGGGACTCTCTGTCTACGGACCCTTGTGGTAAGTGCCTTGTTGTTTAGAGAGGCTTGGGGAGCAGGAGGAGGAGGAAGAAATTAAATGTTGATGTGCTATGGAATACAGATCTGGATTTGATAGTTAGAACCTCACAAAACTTACTACCAAGTGGAAAGGCAACCGATACATGACAATAAACTATGTTTATATAGCACCTTTCATCCAAAAGTGCTTTAGAGACTGTGTATGCAGAGGAATGTGGCAGCTGTTTAACAGCTACACAGCAACTCTACAGAACAGTTTAGTACAGGAAGTGAATAAGAATTCTGTATCCATCAGAAGCAGCAGGGGGTACTTAGGGAGAGAGAACATAATTACCCAAGTTGGAACTTGTCCAGGATCTGAGGACCTGCACACCTGTGCCTGCAAAAAATGCTGTGGGACTCTGCAGAAACCCCTGGCCAGCCCCTTAGTTCTGTATACTATTCAAGGGATAGTGCCTCCAGCCACATGAATCACGTCTTTTTTTATTTCCTCTGTCTCCTCTTGTCTGAACATCTTGACACTTGGAGAAAGGAGTGACTCAAAAGCAAGAATGTCACCTTCAAAAGCACTAAATTCTACATCATGGTGTTCACCAAGGGCTTCGATTGGAAAATGGCCTAAGATTAAAAGTGGCTTCCGTTAGAAGATAAAGATTAGGTGGGGCACTGGGGAGAACGAAATCTTTTTTGCACAAGTCAGGAAAAAGATGAGAGCAAGCACTTAAAGCCCAGCATTCTGAATCCTAGCTCTCATCATTCAGACAGTCTCTTCTCTGGAGGAGAGATGGATACATTTTTTTCGTCTTCCTTGTTGGATTCAAAGCTTATTCTTTCAGCACCATACATGCTTTACCTGTGTCCTTTAAAATGTATACTTTGATTCTTTTACAATTTATCTAAGTCTAGTTTTAAGGTATAATTTATATACAGCAGAGCCCTGGTGACGCAGTGGTTAAATGTTCAGCTGCTGACCAAGAGGTCAGCGGTTCAAATCCCCGGCACTCCTTGGAAACTCTATGGGGCAGTTCTACTCTGTCCAAAAGCTTCACTGTGAGTCAGAATCGGCTCGACGGCAACTGTTTTTTTTTAAATTCACATACAGCAAAATTCACCCCTTTTTAATGTACTTCTATGAATTTTGCAGTCATGTAACCACCACCACAATCAAATATATAAACATTTCCATCACCCCATTGAGTTCTGTTGTGCACCTTTACATCCATCCGCTCCTTTCAACCCCTAGGAACTTAGTCATTTGATTTCTATCACCATAGTTTTGCCTTTTTTTTTTTTTAAGTTTTCTTATAAAAGTCACAGAAATTAAATCGTATAGTACATAGCCTTTTGCATTTGGCTGTTTTTCACTTCATTTGAGGTTCATCCGTGTTGCTGCATATTAGTACTTTGCTCCTTTTTCGGGTAACAGGTAGTATTCCATTGTGTGGATAAACCAATTTGTTTATTCATTCACTAGTTTATGGACATTTGCAATGTTTTCAGGTTTTGATGATTCTGAATAAAGCCACTGAAAACATTCCCATGCAATTTTTTTTTATGTGCATATTGTCTCTATTGCTCTTGGGTAAATACCTAGGAATGGGGTTTCTGGGTCCTATGATGAGTCAGAATTGACTCAATGGTCACAAGTTTGGGGGTTTTTTTTGGTATGATTTAAGTGTGTATTTAAATTTGAAAGAAACTACCAAGCTATTTTCCAAAGTGTCTATACCGTCTTGCATTTCCAGTAATGTTTGAGTTCCATGTTTTCCATATCCTTGTCTGCACTTGGTATTGTCAGTTTCTTAAAAATTATGGCCATTCTATAAACATTTTGCACGCAAGTCTCTGTATGAACATATGCTTTTATTTGTCTGGAGTAAATACCCAGGAGCAGAATGGCTGGGTCATGTGGTAAAAAAAACAAACAAACCTGTTGCCATTGAGTTGATTCCGACTTATGGGTTTAATATTTTTAGAAACTGACAAACTTTTTTTCCAAAGTAGTTGTATCAATTTACATTACAGTACAGCTGTGTATGTTTGTATGAGAGTTTCAATTGCCCTACATCCTCACCAACAGTTTGTACAGTCTTTTTCATTTTAATTATTCTAATAGATAATAGTGGTACTTCATTGTGGTTTTAATTTGCATATCCCTTATGATTAGTGATGTTGAGCATCTTATGTTGATTTACCATTCATATATCTACTTTGGTGTTTACCATTCATATATCTACTTTGGTGAAGTATCTATTTGAATCTTTTGCCCATTTGTTAACTGAGTGGTTTATTTTCTTATTATTGAATCTAGATCAATTTGGAGAAAATTGACCTCTTAAAAATATTGAGTCTTCTGATCTATGAACACAGTATACCTCTTCATTTTTTAAGTCTTTTTAAATTGCCCTCAGCAATGTTTTGTAGCTTTCAGTGTAAAAGTCTAGCACATCTTTTGTTATATTTTATATTTTTAAAGCTATTATAAATGTTATTTTTCAATTTCAATTTCTGATTATTCATTGCAAGTATATAGAAATAATAGAAACAGTTTTATGTCTTCTTTTCCAGTCTGGATACTTTTTTTTTCCTTGTTTTATTGCACTGATTAGGACCTTCAGCACGGTGTTAAAAAGAATTAGTGAGTGCAGACATCATTTCTTATTCCTGATGTTAAGGAAAAAGCATTTAGTCTTCCACCATTTTATTTATGTATGAGTAAATATATACCTTTCTTTTTAGTATAAATATTTGAAACTATAAATTTACCTCTAACCACTGCTTTAGCTAGGTCCGAAAATTTTTGATATGTTTTGTTTTCATTTAATTTATTTCAAAATATATTCTAATTCCTCTTGTGATTTCTTATTTGACCTATGGATTATTTAGAAGTATGTTGTTTAATTTCCAAATATTTAGGGATTTCCATGTAACATTCTGTTATTCATTTTTAATTCAAATCCCTTGTGTCAAAAAACATACTTAGTCTGATTTCAATCCTTGGTCTGTCTCAGTGAATGTTTCATGTACACTTAAAACAAATGTGTATTCTGCTGTTGTCTGCTGGAGTGTTCTATAAATGTCAATTAGTCAAGTTGGTTTATAATGTTATTCAGGGTCTTCTATATGCTTAATTGATTTTCTGTTTGTTTTACCAATTACTGAGAGAAGAATATTGAAGTCTCCCACTGTAATTCTGCATTTGTCTTTTTCTCCTTTCAGTTGTGGCAGTTTTTGCTTCATGTATTTTTAAGCTGTTGTAGGTGCAATACACACTTACGATTGTTAATTATGTCTTAGTGATGAATTGACCTTTTAACACTATAGTGTTCGTTCCTCATTATCTTTTGTAATATTCTTTGTTTTGAAGAATACTTTGTCTAATATTAATATATACATTCTGCTTTCTTATGATTAGTGTTTGGGTGGTATATCTTATTACATCTTTTTATTTTTAACATACCTGTATATTTATATTTAAAATTACTATCTTATATTCAATGTATAGTTGGGCCTTGCTTTTGTATCCAGTCTGACCGCCTCTGCCTTTGTTATTGATTCTGTTGTTGATATGTGACTTAGGAGACCCCATGTGTTACAGAGTAGAACTGCTCCAAAGGATTTTCTTGCCTGTAATCTGTACAGAAGCAGATTGCCAGGTCTGTTTCTGCTGCAGTACCACTGGGTGGGTTCAAACTGCCAACCTTTTGGTTACCAGCCCAGTGCAAATCATTTGCACCACCCAGGAACCTTCCATCTCTGTCTTTGTTGGAGTGTTTAAACCATTTACATTTAGTGTAATTGTCTATATTGTTGAGTTTAAATCTACCATCTCACTTTTTATTTTCTACTTTTATCTTTTGTTCTTTGTTTTTTCCCAGTAGTTTTCCTGCTTTGTTTTGGGTTGATTATACTTTTAGGATCTCATTTCATCTCCACTGTTATTAGTTATAGCACTCTTTATTTTTTGAGGAGTCAATCTAGGGTTTACAATTTTTATCTTTAATTTTTTAGAGTTTATTTTCAAATATTATACTACTTCATATATAATTAGGAAACTTGTAACAATATACTTCCATTTCTTCCCTCTCATTCATAGTGCTGCTGTTGTCATAGTTTTTACTTCTACATATGTTATAGTCCCCACAATACTTGTTATTATTTTTGCTTTTAACAATAATCGCCTTGTTTTATTTTTCAATCAACTACCTTTCAAAGAAATTTTAAAATGGAAAAAAAAAAGTTTATTTCAACCCCTGTATCTACTATTTCTGATGCGTTCCATTTCTTTGTGTAGATCCAAGTGTCCATTGATGCTATTTTCCTTCCGCTTAAAGAATTTCCATTAACGTTTTGTATATTCAGGTATGCTAGCAACAGATTCTCTCAGCTCTTGGTTATCTGAAAAGTCTTTATTTTGTCTTCATGTTTGAAAGATATGTTTGCTGGCTAAAAAATTCTAGGTTGACAGCTTCTTTCAACACTTTAATGATGTCATTCTATTTTCTTCTGGCTTGGTTTTTGACAAGAAATTTGAAGTCCTTTATCTTCATTCCTTTGTATGTAATGTCTTTTTCCTCTGGTTGCTTTTAAGATTTGCAGCAGTTTGATTCTGATGTATCTTGGTGTGATTTTCTTTGTATTTTTCCTGGGATTTTTTTGAGCTTATAGGATCTGTAAATGTATTACAGTTTGTATCAAATCTGGAAATTTTTTAGCCATTATGTCTTCTGCCTCTCTCTCTCTCTCTCCTTTCCTGAGACTGCAGTTACACATATTAGATAACTTGATAATCTTATCCCACAGGTCATTGAGATTTTGTTCATATATATATATATATATATATATGGAGCCCTGGTGGCACAGTGGTTAAGAATTCGGCTGATAACCAAAAGGTTGGCAGTTTGAATCCAATAGCTGCTCCTTGGGCACTTCTACTTTGTCTTAATAGGTCACCATGAGTTGGGATCGACTCAACGACAGTGAGTTTTTTGGAGATATATATATATATGCATACATCTTCTTCTTAGTCTGTCTTAGTCTGGAAGCTCAGCTGTAACCTGTCCACCATGGGTGACCTTGCTCGTATTTGAATATCAGTGGCATAGCTTCCAGCATCACAGCAGCACGCAAGCCCCCACAGTACAACAAACTGACAGAGCAAATAATCCGAGAAGCTGGACTGTATGAAGAGGAATAGGGCATCAGAACTGGAGGAAGACTCATTAACCTACATTGTGCTGATGACACAACCTTGCTTACTGAAAGTGGAGAGCACTTGAAGCACTTAGTCATGAAGATCAAAGACTACAGCCTTCAGTATGGATTACACCTCAACATAAAGAAAACAAAAATCCTCACAACTGGACTAATAAGCAACATCATGAAAAATGGAAAAAAGATTGACGTCAAGAATTTCATTTTACTTGGATCCACAGTCAACACCCATGGAAGCAGCAATCAGGAAATCAAACAACACATTGCATTGGGGAAATCTGCTGCAAAAGACCTCTTTAAAGTGTTAAAAAGCAAAGATGTCACTGTAAGGACTAAGCTACGCCTGACCCAAGCCACAGTGATTTCAGTTGCCTCATACGCATGTGAAAGCTGAACAATGAATAAGGAAGACCAAGGAAGAATTGATGCCTTTGAATTATGGTGTTGGTGAAAAATATTGAGTATACCATGGACTGCGAAAAGAATGAACAAATCTGTCTTGGAAGAAGTACAGCCAGAATGCTTCTTAGAAGCAAGAATGGCGAGACTTCGTCTCACATACTTTGGACATGTTATCAGGAGGGACAGATCCCTGGAGAAGGACATCATACTTGGTAAAGTAGACGGTCAGCAGAAAAGATAAAGGCCCTCAATGAGATGGATTGACACAGTGGCTGTAACAGTGAGCTCAAGCATAACAACGATCATGAACATGGCGCAGGACTGGGCAGTGTTTCCTTCTGTTGTGCATAGGGTCACTGTGAGTCAGAACTGACTTGACAGCACCTAACAACAATATATATACACACACATACACAGCTTTTGTTCTTTCTGTGCCTCATTTCAGATCATTTCTATTGCTGTGTCTTTAAGTTTTAATACTTTTTTTTTTTTAACAATAATTCCATCCAGTGTATTATTCCTTTCAGATATTGTATTTTTTATCTCTAGAAGTTCCATTTGGTTCTTTTTTATGTCTTCAACCCTCTTTTTACTGTGTTCAGGTTTTCCTTTAAATGTATGAACATAGATAAAATATCTGTTTTAATGTTCTTATCTCCTAGCCCCATCATCTCTGTCATTTCTAGGTTCATTTCTATTGTCTGATTTTTCTCCCAGTTATAGACTACTGAATGCTGAACATGTAAATGTTACAGTTTTGAGTGTTTGAATCTAGATTTTGTGGTCTTTCTTTAAAGAATTTTGAGTTTTGTTTTGTTTGGCAGTTACTTTCATTTCAGGTTGTTACATTCAAGGCTTGATTTTTATGCTTTGTTGGAGCAGGTGTAGAATAGTCTCTAGGGATAGTTTGGCCCCACCTCTAAGTCATGGCCCTCCTGGAGTCTCTACTGAATTATCTGAGTGATCTATGAGAACTTTCCATCTTGGCTGGTGAGAACACAAATGATTCCCATCCCTAAGAGAGTTCTAAAAACCAGTTTGCAGCTCTCTGTTTGCTCTTTGCCTGGCTGGCCTCATGGAGTTTCATTCTACATGTGCACATTGTAACATTTACCAAAGATTCAAGGGGACCCCTGTACAGATTTCTGGAGGTCTTTTCTGCAGATCTCCCTCTTTTTTACAACTCTACCCCACATCTTACAGCCACCTCAGTCTCTCCGAACTCCAATCTCCGTCTCTTCAACTCAGCAAGACTACTATGGAATGTGCTTTTAGGCAGAAAGCCGAGGAGATGTACAGCTCACCTCATTTGTTTCCCTTCCCCCAGAAATCACAGTCCTGCACTGTTTTTTGTCTAATGACTGAAAACAGTCGTTTCATATATTTTGCCCAGTTTTTAGTTATTTAAGGTATTTAAGGTAAATATTGTATCTGCTACTCCACCAAGGCCCCCAGCAAAACTTTGTTGAGGTAGGAGTTCTTTGTTGGACCAAGCGTCTGTGTGTGTCCACATTGGCATTAACAAGTAGGATTCTGATACCATTTCATAAAATATGTTTGGGCTGGGGACAAGCTTCCACAGAAAATGACATGCACCAGATCAGTGTATTAGGGCAGGGTGGCTGCAGTATGTTGATATTTATAGGGTAGAAATTTCTTAAAAGTACAGGGTACCTACAGTGTCCTGAGCAAGGGAAAAACAATAGTTAAGTTTTTCTATAGTTCTGCAGCTTAGTGGGTCAGTGCAGAAGTATTAAAAATAGAGCCTGTAGAGAGTTTCAAGAGCATTTACCTAGAAGCTCTAGGTCCACCACCTTATCAAAACCCAAGGTCTTTCTTTTTCTTAGCTAGAGTTTTGTTTGTGAAATTTTATTAGCTCAATAAAGTAGCTATCATTGGAATTCAGTTTGACTGAACAAGACAGCATGATTAATGTGATCTAGAGGTATTTATTTCTAACATAGAGGTGAAAACAAGTAAGGCATCTATGAGAGCAAAATTCTAAATACCTTTCTGATAATTTTCTGTCCTTGGCTTCAGCTCCAGATCTGTTATGTGATGATGGTTTAACTAACATACCAGATTGAAGTAGACTGAAGAGACATGACACCTAATATGTGATCCTGATGGATTTTAAAGAAAAAGCAGAAATGTTTGTTTATTTGTTTGTGCTATAAAAGACATTTGCTTTTGTGGCTTTTAGCAACATTTTAGTGGACTCTGTGGGTTGTGTGATTGTATTGTATTAATGTTAATTTCCTGACTTTTATAGTGGTACTATGGCTATGTAGGTGTGTCCTTATCTTTTAGAATATACACACTGGAGCATTTAGAGGTAATGGGCCATCTTGTCTGGAACTTACGCTCAGTTGGTTCAGAAAATAAGTGTGTGTGTGTGTGTGTGTGTAGAAAGAGAATGAGAATGATAAAGCAGATATGGTGAAATGTTAACAATTGGGGAACCTGGGTGAAGGGTAGGTATACATTTCTTTGTACTCTTCTTGTAACTTTTCTGTAAGCTTGGAATAATAAAATAAAAAGTTAGTGTGCCGGGGGAGTAGTAAGTTCTAAGAAGAAACATCAGGCTAAGGGAGTAGAGAGTGATGGGGGTACTATTTTATATAATGGAATCAGGAAGAGTCTCTCTGATTGGATGATATTTAAGCATGATAATAACAAGCCATTCAGTTATCTGGGAAAAGAGTGATCCAGGCAGAGGAAACAGTGAGTGCAGAGGCCCTGAGGTGCTGAGGTATGCTGCTGAGGTACAAGAAGGAGGCCAGTATAATTGAAACAGAGTGACCAAGAGGAAAATGTTAGGGGTGAGTTTAGAGCAGTAGTGGAGGTATAGGTCATATCATGGTAGGACCTTGAAGACTATGTTAAAAGCTGTGAATTTTACCCCAAGTAACATTGGAATGTTTTAAACAGGAGTCACATGATCTGTGTTACATTTGGAAAGGATTATATGGCGATGGAGTGGGGGCAGGAGTACAAGTTAATGGATTATTAAATAAAAATAAGCACAATAAAAACTTGAGCTAAAGATTTGAACAAAAAGGATGTGGATGGCAAATAAACATATGAAAAGATGTGCAACATCATTCATCATTAAGAAGATGCAAATTAAAGCTGTAATGATACCACTACACATCTCTTTTTTTTTATTAATTTTTTTTGGTTTATTGTTGTAGTTTAAATGAAGTTTACATTTCAAGCTAGTCTCCCATACAAAAATTTATACGTACATTGTTAATGTGACCCTAATTGCTCTCCCCATACTGTGACAGCACAATCCTTCTTCCCACCCCTGATTCCCCATGTCCATTCAACCAGCTCCTAACCCTCTCTGCCTTCCCATCTCACCTCCAGACAGAAGCTGCCCATTTAATCTCTCGTATCTACTTGAGCTAAGAGACACACTCCTCACAAGTATCGCTTTATGTCCCACAGTCCAGTCCAATCCCTGTCTGAAGAGTTGGTCTCGGAAATTGTTTCAGTTCTTGGCTGATAGAGAATCCGGAGGCCATGCTTTCCGGGGTCCCTCCAGTCTGATTCAGACCATTAAGTCTGGTCTTCTTACTAGAATTTGAGTTCTGCACCCCACCTTTCTACTGCTCCATCAGAGACTCTGTTGTGTTCCCTGTCAGGGTGGTCATTGGTGGTAGCCAGGCACCATCTAGTTCTTCTGGTCTCAGGCTGATGAAGTCTCTGGTTTATGTGGCCTTTTTTCCTACTGGGCTAATATTTTCCTTGCATCTTTGATGTTCTTCATTCTCCTTTACTCCAGGCCACTACATATGTCTTAGAATGACTAAAATTTTAAAAACTGATAATAAGCCAGCACTGGCAAGGATGCAGAGCCCGTAGAAACTTCACATTGCTGGTAAGAATGCAAAGTGGTACAACCACTTTAGAAAACGGTTTGGCAGTTTCTTAAAGCATACACTTACGATATGACCGAGCAATTCTACCCCTAGGCCTTTACTCCAGAGAAATGAAAACCTGTGACTGACCACACAAAGATCTGTATACAGTTGTTTATAGTAGTTTTATTCATAATTGCTAAAAACTGGAGACAGTTCAAATGTCCATTAACTGGTGAGTGAATAAACAACAGTGGTAAATCCATAAATTGAATACTACTCAGCTATAAAAAGGAACAAATTATTGATACATGCAACAACACAGAAGAATCTCAGATATGTTATACTGAGTGAAAAACACCAAACTCAACACTCAACATGCATAGACTCCTTTTGACATGTTGCTGTACTTGTGTCCTTTTGATTTTGAGCAGTTCAGATTCTTACCTCTTATGTCATTCTGCCTATTGCTACCAGTGTGAGAAGGATCAAGTAGTATCTTGCTAAAGACATGAGCCATGTTTTCTGGAAATAAAAAAAAGCCTTAGGTCCCTGAGGAAAGGTCCTGTAAGCAGATGTCAATAATGTGAAATTTTTGTTTCTGCTTCTTTAGGAGCATTCCGGAAGAGTTTTCCGACTCCAGTTTGATGAATTCCAGATTGTCAGTAGTTCACATGATGACACAATCCTCATCTGGGACTTCCTAAATGATCCAGCTGCTCAAGCTGAACCCCCCCGCTCCCCTTCTCGAACATACACCTATATCTCCAGATAAATAATCATACACTGACCTCATACTTGTCCAGGTATGAAAAAGAATTGTATACACAGCACTGTGGGTGGGAGATGGAATATTGGCTGTAAAGTGCTGCTAGCTCAGTGAGCCCTCTTATGCCCATTGCCTCAGCAAATCCTGAAAATCAGGGAAGACAGACAACATGAAAACAGTGCTGGGGCTGTCACATTGGATACTGCCTTTCATCAAGGGAGCCAGCCTCAGTTCTGAATGATTCTGGGGTCCAGCTTATGTAATGGAACTAGTATTTCCTGCCCTAATAGGGTTGTTACGAAAATAAAATGAGAGTTGAATCAGTTTGAAAACTAAGAGTAATAACCCAAAAGCCTATGATTTTGGTAGTTCCCAGAGCAAACTAGTACCTATAGTAGAGCCCTTTTGAGACCAGTAGATAATCTAATGTGTGAATGGAAAAATCCCTTGGTGAAATATCACACTGATATCTCATAGTTCTGCTTTGTTAGTGTCATTTGATTATAAAAGCTAGCTTTTTTATCCTTATCCCCACTCCCCTCCAAAAAGGGAAAAACCCATCCTTTGACTTTGGAAATAGAAGCCTCTGGAAGTTGGTGAGAACTCTGTGTAATGTCCTACCCAGATCTTCAGCCTCTCTCTGAGCAGGAAAAGATTATCCAATACCCAGGCTGTCTTATGGTATATTCAGATCATACCTGATGTCGGTCCTAACCAGCTCAAACACTGGTTATCACTTGTTAGTTGTTCTTAGGTGCCGTCAAGTTGGTTCCAACTCACAGCGACCCCATGTACAACAGAATGGAACACTACCTGGTCCTGCGCCATCGCTACCTTGGGGAAACTGCACCAGCTACTGGGCAGCATTGCTACTATTATGATTTCTCGTTCTCTAGACAAATCACAGTGCATGTTGCAGAAGTACACATTTACTATTCTTTTCTGCACATATTTTTATGATATTTCTTCTACATGGGATGATTTGTGCCCTGCCAGGCTCATGTCAGTGCTCACCACTCTCACAGAGAGTATAGAAGGAACCTAGAGGACAAGCAACAGTAGCAATCAAACTACTACCCAGTTTTCCTGACAGCCTCCTTGACCAAGTCAGACAGGCCTTGGGGAGAATCTTAGCTCTGGCACTTCGTAGCTGTGTGACCTTGGGCAAGTAACTTCCCAGAGCTTTAGTTTCCTGTTTAGTAAAATGAGGATTGCAGTACCTACCTCACAGAGCTGTTGTGAGGACTGCATTGAAATAATATACGTAAAATCCTTAGTCCTTAGCACAATCCCCAGCACATAACACGCCCTCAGTAAAAAGTGATCATTATTATTAATATTGTAATTGTCAAGTACCTGTCATGTACCTTTTGCCAAAACTTTCTCTTCTTTAGACTTCTATGTTATTTTACCATTTTTAATATTCTTCCTGGCTCTCTGTTTATGTATCCTTCCTCCTTTCACCCCTAAAGCATAGATAGCCCCTAATGGTCTGCATTGGGTTTTTCTCCCTTCTTTGGCTCTGTTATCTATTTCCAATGCTTCAGCTCTCACCTCGATGTAGATGACTCTCAAATTTGTATGTCCTGCAGCAGCCTCTGCCTCAGTCTTCAGGCTACATTTCCAGCCACCATCTGCACATCTGTCCTTGAAGGCCCCAGAAGCACTACTAGTGCAGCACATCAACAGTCAGACTTTCCCATCATCCACACCATAGGTCCCCTCCAGCCAAATAGCCAAGCCAGCTTCACCCAACTCCTCCACTTCTGTGAGTGATGCCACCAAAGGACAAAGCCTCAGGTCTGTCTTTGACTGCTCTCCGCTGTTGGGAGCAGGTGTGAAAGCTTGATGCTGAGCTGAATGTGGTCAGTCTTTGTCTCAAGACAGCAGAGTCACTCTGCTTGAGGCACCATGGCCCCGAACTTATTAGTGAGCTCAGCCTTTTGTGTAAGTCCCAAACAGGCCGTGTAGCCTTTGACAGAAGTTCCTGTGTGGCAAGGGCAGAGAGCGGGCATTAGGAAGGTCCCCAAACCTGTCTCACAGCTGACAGCTAAGTTAATTCTTTTCCTCTTAGTTGTTGTTGTTATTAGGTCGTTGAGTCGGTTCGGACTCATAGTCACACCACGTACAACAGAAAAAAACACTGACCGGTCCTGCGCCATCCTCACAATTGTTTCTATGTTTATGTTTGAGCCCATTGTTGCAGCCACTGTGTCAGTCCATCTTGTTGAGGGTCTTCCTCTTTTTGCTGACCTTCTACTTTACCAAGCATGATGTCCTTCTCCAGGGACTGATCCCTGCTGATAATGTGTCCGAAGTATGTGAGACAGAGTTTCACTATCCTTCTAAGAAGCATTCTGGCTATACTTCTTCCAAGATAGTAAGAAATGTAGGGAAAGAGGCTAATAACTGTTTGCTCTGTTTTCACACAGGACTCATTAAAGTTGCGGTATTTAATGTATCTGCCAATGCCAGGATGAGCAACAACAGTAACAATCAAACTACTACCCAGTTTCCCTGGACTAGCCGAGGAGTGGAGCTTGGAGACTCCTGTTGGGACACAGTTGGTCTGCAGTCGACCCAGGACGGTCTACTCAGCACAGCTGACTGCATCAGTGCTGCTATCAGAAGATGTCTTTATCTTTTGTGAATGATTGGAACTTTTAAACCTCACCTCCCCCTGCTCCTTTCCCCTCTGCACCTGTTTTTCCCCACTTGGTTCCAGACAAAGATCACCTATAAATATATTTAGTGTTTTGCCAGAATCTCTCTTGCTTTGCCATTAAGCAGAAGAACTAGTTTCCCTGTATAGCCTACTGGGAGAGACTCACTTCTGGGAAGCAGGGGATGCAACTTTAAGCCAGACAGTACCCAGTGTCTCCCTGTGAACTGCAGGAGTGTCCAGCGCCTGGCAAGATCAGCCCAGCCAAGTCCCACCATGCTTAGGAGGAGACAGCACTCTCTCTGTCTAGGCTCCGAGGCAAGAGAGAAAGAGAGGAAGCCAGAATGTACACACTGGAGGATCTGGGCCTCTTTCCTTCTTTTTCCTTCTCAGTGTCTGCCCCTCTTCTCCCTCCCTTCTTCAGCCTGCTTCTCTGCACCACTCAAAAAGAAAGTATGTGAAGAGAATGTCTTCAGTTAGCATGAGGCAGATCAGCTAGAACATGCAACACTTTTTGGAAGAGTTAAATGCAGTTCAGGCAAAATTTCAAATCCAGGCTTTTGCTGCAAGTGACCCTATGTGGCAACAGTGGATTCTTGGACATGGTATTCTCATCATATCTGTAATTCTTCTCTCGTCTCTCCCCCGCCAAAAAAAAAGGGGGCAGAAATTTCCTGGGCTCCATCAATGGCTGCATCTTTTCTGGACTCAGCAGTCTCCACGATTCCATGTAGAGTGTGGAAAGGAGTTGCTGATTACATTTCCTCTCATTAACAATTAGATGTGTAATAAAAAGCGTTGTACTTCATCTTAAATCATGGGTGAGGCTCAGCCTACACAAAGGTTTAAAATGGCCAGGGCCAATCCCTCGGTGCATTTTGCTTAATGGGTCACGTCTCTGATTTCCTTATCAACGCATGTGAGCATCCAATCGCTCACATCTTTGCCAAGACCACGCTTAAGGGATGGTCGGGAGTAAAAGCTGATTTTTTTCACTTAAACGAGTAATAGCATCTCACAAAAATCAATCTATCCATCTCAACCTTGATCTGCACAATCTTCCTTCTGCTTTTCCCAGACCCAGTATTTACAAAAGGGCAAAGCTGCCAGAAAGAGATCAGGATGAAGTTTGGCACACAGGGTTTATTAATGGGTCAGAAACTGCCTTGTCTTTTCTTCCTCTTCCCTGGCCTTATTTTGCTCTCCATCCTCCCCAGCCAATACAATTTCTCTGCAGTTGATGAGCATCATCAACAAATGGACCTCAGCAATGGCCAAGCTGACATGGCCACTTGGAAGGCAGCTGTATGGGCTTCCAAACCAGCCGGCTTCAGGTGCGAGGGCATATTTGCCACACCAACCTGGGAGTACAGAGTTAATCTGTTAGCGTGTGCCCAGCTTGTTCCCGGGGGGAATGAGTGGGCCTACAGGAGCCATCTTATGTGGCATGGGCACACCCATCAAAGGCCCCAAGGCCACAGTGCAGTCTCAAGTTTCCCTTGGAAGTGGAGCAGTCAGGCCCATTGTGTCCATTCCTAATCAAAGCAGTCAAGTAAAAGGAAGACACTATTTAATCAGCTGCTGTAAAAACAACAGAATGGGAGCCAGTTGCCGGTGACCTCAAAGCCAGGCCACCTTTAGTTCAGCAGAGGGAGAGGGGAGAGAAAAGCATCTTCACTTTTCCCTCTGATTTGCAAGAAGGTATCGTCTTTTCCAGACTGAATGTTATTACATATGGAGGGACAGGTTATGCATATGCATTTTTCCTTACTTGTTTTATGAGTACTTTTGAGCTTTCAGTTGCAGATTATATTCATCAGATATTTCCCAGTGTAATGGCATGCCTTTGCTTGGGAAATACTTTGTGAATATAATCGCCTTCCTTACTACCCAAATACTACAGAGCAATGCTTGCTATTTAGCCACTATCAGAGTTCCTCGTCTATTGTGTTGACTATTAATGGCCTTTTGATTCATTAAGGATTTTGCTACAGATGATGGCAGGAGACTGTCAGTCCTAAGGAACACACAGGTCATACATGAAAAAGACATGGGTTTCTACCTGTTTCAGAATATTCAAAGTATTTCTAATAGCCATAACTTTACTAGCCCTTCTGCTATATGCTGCTATTCAAAAGTGGGAGCTGTTGAATTTTCACTGGTGCCCAGGGTATGGCTGTCCCATCGAGGTTCAGTTGACGGTGTATTGTTTCTAAGACTGTTTTGAAGCTTGTCCAGTGCATCATAAATGAGATTGAGGGTGGGCCCTGCAGATCTGGAGCCATCAGCTCAGTTGGGGATAGTCTACAAGTTGTCCTCTCTGCTGTTGATGAAGATGGGAATGAAGTTAAGTGGTCTGAAAAACTTGAATCGTTCACATTTCTCAGCTCTGGGGGTCATTTACCAGTTCCTTGTAGAAGAAGTAATCAGGTAAGTAGAAGTTCATTTCCAGAGGAGGTAAACCCCACTTAACATCTCTGCATGATTTCAGTGGGAATTGATTATCACTAATCCCCAACTGGGCTAGAATAAATGTAAAGTTTGACCTTTTTAAGAAGAAAAAGTCTTAACACGTTTAAAGGAATAGTAGAAAAGGAGCTGAAGGTGTCCCTTGGCTCTGAAATGAAGTCTCCTTTGTAGATTAGTCTCTTTCACTAAAAGTTTGCTTTCCAATGTGGTGCCTGACAGACCTTTCTTACAGATGGAATGAAACCCTTCAAAAGCAGGTGAGGTGCACGTGCATGCACCAGTCCCTGTCATGGGCACGTGTGACCCTTCGGTTCACACTGGAGCTGCTCAGACACAAAGAGCATGCCTTGCCACACATGTATATTTTTACGGCTAAGAACATCCTTATACTTTCTTAGATGCAATTTGAAAGTGAACATGACCTGTGAATGGAGGGGGCCTTCTATACTTGTTCCTTGGCAAAATTCTTTCAGGTGACTCCTAACTTCAGAGACAGGGGCTGTCTTTGGTACCCTATTGACAAGTAATAAAGTCTGGCTGTCATAACTATAACTTGTTTCTAAACTGGAAAAGACCCTGAGACCCTGAAATCACTCTGTTTTTTGCTTGAGTAAGAAAAATCCTTTTTATTTTCCTTTTGTACAATCAAAAGCTGAAGAGAAGAAAACACGCACTTCGTTCCCTTGCCGTCTCCTGGTACCCATTGGTCTGAACAGCTGCGGTTGGGCTACTTCCTTATTTAGCACTTGATTGTGTACAGAAACAAAGGGCTTGGGATGAAGGGGGAGGTGGGGAATACTGGAAATAATTAAGATTGTTTTTTGTTTCCTAGAGTTGGATTAGACACGTGGTATTGTTGACCTTCTTAGCATCTTCGTTTGCCTTAGATGGTAGTACTTTCCTGCCTAAAGTGGAAACAGTTCAAACCAGCATAGTGTAGGCCTGAGGGGTTGGGCTGCAAGCTTGATTTTGGAGGAATTCAAGGTACTTATAGGTGGAACAGCAGATGCTCAGGTACCCACTCCCTGTGACCACCATATTCTTTGACCATCAGGTTTACCATATGACTTTGATCCACATTTCTCATCTCTTTCCCCATTTGTTTGAGCTCAACAGACTTTGCAGGAGCTGGAGAACATGAAAAGGTGCCCTTGCTTCTCCTTGCTTTCCTCCCTTCCCTACTGTAATAGCTCTCCTCCCTAAGAAGTCCACCCAAAGACCACAGGCGGGGTTAATCTCCCTGGGCTTCCCCTACACAGCTGACTGCTGACACTAGAGCCCCTTGCTTTAACTACAGTCTCAACATAATCAGTGCTGGAAAGACAGCACCCTTAGGGGAAATCAAGCTGAGTTTTGCTTTTGTTATCTTTACCTGTAGTTCATTTGTGACTTCAGAATCCTTGGAGCTGAGGAGAGAAACCAAAAAAAGCATGATTATGCCTACCTGATTCAAGGTGGAACTTAATGCATTGATATCTAGAAACCCCTTCTTTTGGAAGTTGTGTACCTGTAATGTAAAAAGCCCTGGAGGCAGATGACACCTGAAATACATGCTTTCCAGCCAACTCAGCTGACTCTCTTAGCTCCTAAATGGGTGTGTGTGTGTGTGTGGTGTGTGTGTGTGTAAGGATCAGTGTAGTAAATGGCATTATAAAGTGTTAACTCCCCTTCTACCCCTTTCCTTTTTGGGGCACTGGAGGAAAAGACCATCTACGGGGGGTTAGACCTCTGGGTACTAAGGAAACTAACAAGTCAGTGAACACTCAAGCCCAACCCAGACTGATCTGGGAGATGTTCTGTTGACTCCAGCTATGGGGGTGGGCCCGGCAGCAAAGATGAGCTTCCCAGAGAGCTTTTGGTTGGTTCAGCTCTTTGTTCTCTTGACCCTTAAGTACTGACTGCTTTGATTTCTGTGATTATGTTATGTGATGTGTAGTCAATGTACCAATATGTTCACAACCTAGGATCATGGTAATAATAGTGTTTTTGGTTTTTTTAACTGTTCAGAAAAAAGTAACTTAAATTACAAATATCAGATTAAACTGAATTTTCTAAGTGTCTTGTCTCTTTACCCCAGTATCAAAGGAGAATGAGTGTTGTAAATATGCAGATTGAGAGAGTGCACACCAACTGCTCTGCTGGAGAAAGAGACCTGGCGATTTGCTCCCGTAAAGATTACAACCGAGGTGGTTCTACTCTGTCCTTTAGGGTCGCTATGAGTCAGAATCAACTCGACAGCACATAACAGGAACAGATTTAATACTTTCAAGATAAACTGCATGGAGAAAACAACTTTGAGATAAATCAGGGCAGGATGGTGTGAATAAGTACGGGGTCCCTGGCATAAAACAGTGTTCAGTGTTGAATTGAAGCCAAAATGATACCCGGTTTGCGAACTGGTCACCATCGCCCCAGCTCCCAACAGTGGATGGGAAGACTTGGATTTCCCTTGCATTCCACTTGACCAGTGAACTCATTTTTGGGAGTGATTTCCAGAGACTCCAACAAGCTAGACCATCTGGGTCTAGGAGATAACATTGTTGCTCCTGAGTGAACTTCCCCCTTACCCTGCTTACTCCAAACCTACAGAGATAGGTACAAGGTTGCAGGCAGTGGCAGGAAAGACTTATCTTCCCCTTTCTCCCCCTCCACCCTCTAGTGTCACAAGCAGGACCCATGTCAAAAGTTAACCCATCCTCATTTTAGACCTCTGGCTTTAGCCTTGTGTTCTCAGTGTCTTATCTGGACCGGCCTTGTGACCATTTAAGAGCTTTCTCAGACCCCTCACTGGAGGTAGACGTCAGGGCCTCAGCACAGACAACCAAGTGCTGAACTGTCACTGCTAGAGCTGGAAAAATATCAGAGTATCATGTGCACCCAGCGTTTTGCAGAAGAGGAACCTGAGGAGCAAGAGAAGGGACCCACATTGCCCAAGACCACTCTGAAGTCTACTCCCTTACAACAAAGGCAGGCAGCACCCTAGGGAGAGAAGTCGGGGAAGTAGGTTTCAGCAGAGGCTGCTCTGGGGTACTCACCAGCTGGGCCTCTGAGCCCAGAATTGAGCAGAGGCTGAGTCTAGGAGTTTATGGACCTCACCTTCTAATCCAATGCAGATCTCTTCCCCCAGGAAGGGTGGGGCCCAAGGGCATGCTTACCCTGAAGCCACTGTTTCTTACTGCCAGGCTGGGCATGGAATCCCTTTCCTCATTAAACCTATAGCTGTGCCACCATCAGCAATGACTAAGGGGAGGAGACCCCTCTTCTTCCTGATTGGCTCTTGCCAATTAAGAGCGTTTTATTAGGCTGCTAATTAAAGGCACTTCGTTAGCAGCAGGAGAGGCCGGGTGGGTGCCTGGTGAGATGGAGCCGAAGCGGGAGAAATTGTTTTCCTCCCCCCATGGAAGCAGAGCCTCTCAGGGAACCCTCTCACTCCCCCAGCCTCTCCCGCTGCGCCTACCACACCCCTTGCTTTCAATTAGCAGCTCTGAGGGGAGTGAGGTCATTACCAAGCCCAGGTCCGAGAGCCCTCCCCAGCCTCAGGCCACGTGAGTGCAGCCCCCAGGAGCTGTCCAGATCCCAGTGTACCTTGTTTGGGGCCTGGGCCCTGGGAAGGAGGGGCAGGGATGCCCAGTGGGGAGTGCTCTCTCCTTCTGAGGAATGGCCATTTGCCCTCCAAGCAGCTGGTGCAAATGTCCCCATCACCTAAGCCATCTCTAGCAGTCACCTAGCAGCCCTGATGACCAGCCACTTGGTCACATGATGTGAATCTCCATGCCCCTTCTTCACCAAAGGTTCACGATGTTAGGTAGGAAATGTGACCTTCCTACAAGTCAAGGACTGTCCCCAGGCACTTTTAAAGAGCTGAACCCTCATCGACCCAGAGTGGGTGGGTGGGGAGGTATGCTGGCTTCACAATTCCAGCCACACAGAACCATGAGAGACTCCTCCTTGGGTCTTGAACTCCTCAGACCCTTGAGGCACTTCTCCAGTGGTTCAAATGAGCCCCAGGCAAGTCCCCTTCCAAGAGAGGAGGGCCTGGCTGTGATTAGGCACATGGGGGCTGGAATTCACCGTCACCCAGAGAGACCACTCTCCAGATCCCTCCCTGTCCCATCTTGCTGCCTTCCTCACCCCCTCACTTAACTGCAGAATTAGCACCAGCCCAGGCTAGGAGGGCAGATTTATGGCTGGGCCGGCCTCCCTCCATTTAACCCAAGGCCAGCCCAGGCTCCAGCCACTAAATTAGATTTTTGACAATTAGAGAGACTAATGGGCACATAGCCATCCCCAGAGCCAGATATCCAGCAAGGCCATCCTTTAATATCCACCACTTCCCGGCTGCCCCCACCCCCACTGCCGTCCTCCTGTCCCTCCTTTGGTTGCCCTGTATCCTGTGCCCTGGCTCCGCACGCACTCCTGCGGTTTCTCTGGCTCTGTCTCCCTTCTTGCCCTCCTTCCAGCCCCTTGCCCAGTGCCAGCTAGGCTCGGGGACTCTGCCCCTCAGCACTGGCCTATTTGTCCTTCAGTCCTCTAGACGTCAGTCACTTCTCCATTGCCACCTTCTCCAGCACCCATCCACCTGTGATCTTTCCATCTGCCCCAGCAGATTGCAAGCCCCTTGAGGGCAGGGATTTGTGCCCTATCTGTGGATCCTAAACGCTCCACACACCTAATAGGTGCTTCGTAATGTTTGTTGTTTGTTGTTTTCTGAGACTCTGTCTCCTTGCTTCCCCTCCCTCTGAGCTGCTGGGTCCCCCCAACCCTCCCACCCCACCCTCCTGGCCCAGGACCAGCTCTGGCTCTGGCTTGGTGTTGCTGTGGGTGGGTCGGGTCCCCTTCCCAGCAGCCCCCGGCTCAGCCTGGTCTTGGGCTGGGCGGGTAATGAGATTGCAGTAAGTGGTGTTAGGGGGGTGGGGGAAGCCGCTCACATTCACTCAGGCAGACTCATAGCTCTGTCAGGCTGATTGGTCCTGAGTGGAGGCACAAATGGCCCCCCACGGACACGCGGAGATTGGTTATAAAATTACAAGCATTTGTTCTGCTGTCAGCATGCCTCCTCTCTCCCCTCGGCTTGCCTGCCTGGGCTCCACGCGGCCCCCACCCATCCCTCTCTCCCCTGGGGTCAACCCACACTCCGGAAGAACAGGAGCCACCAGGGCAGATGGGGCTGAGAGGCTCAGGCCACTGAGCTCCCCAACCAGGCAGAACTTCGTGCCTCAGCCCTGGATGGCGGTGCTCTGACTGGCCTCAGTGACCCTGGCCCTGTGTTCAGGGGTTCTTCATCCTAGTCCCTGAGGGTAAGTAGAGGTGGGCCTGGAGCAAACAGGCCTGGCATCCAGATGCCAGATCCCAAGGAGAGAAAGAGGTGTCCCAAGTTCCAGGCCTCCTTGGGACAACCACAATCTTTGATGTGTGTGGTTGTGGGCGTGGGGGGGGGGGTTGCCCTGCTAGAGGAGGGAGCAGCAGAACCCTGGTCAGTTGGAGGAGCCCGCCTCACCCCCACTCCATATGGCCAATCCCTGTCCTGCAACCTGACCCCCAAATAAGGGCAAAGAAGCCCTTAGGGGAGCTCCTCCTAGTCCCTGAAGCCCGGGCCAGACGTGCAAGCTAACACGGCTCAGCCGACCTTTGCTGTTGTTACTTCTCTGTGGGTTTAATCCCCTTGGCCTGGCCCTTGCACCCACCCTCAATGGCCATCACACCCTCAGGCCTTTGCAGGGGCCCAGTTACACCCCAGCAGGTACGCCTTGAAGCCCTGTTTTGTGCTCTCCTGACCCTGCTCCCCAGCCTGAGAGAGAAACACCACCCAGTCCCTCTTACCCTGGCCTCTTGGCCTCCTGCCCACCCAGATTACCCCAAAAAGGCCCAGCCCCCGGCCCTTCACTGGCCCCTCCACTCTAACCTCAGTCTGCCTGTGGGTCCCTTTGGCTTCCTGTCTGTAGGCACCAGGGCACCTGTAATCAGCTGGGGTGGGGGGTGCTGCAGGGAGGGTTTCCCAGCTTAGAGAGGGCACTTCAGGGGACAGCATCTCCTGGCTGCTGGCTGCAAGGTGCCTTCCTGCCATTCGTCATTCATTTTCAGCCCAGGATGTATTTGCTGTAATTACATCTTTAATTAGGTGGTGACGGCTCATTGTTCACCAACAATGATGGATCGGATCCTTCCACTCACCATCCTTCCTCTGTCCAGCAGCCTTCAAGTCAGCTCTCCCCCAGCTTTGGGTTTGGGGAGGATGTGCGAGACTCGCTGTCTTCCCACTGAGCCCAGCACGGAGGCTGGGAGCAGCATCGGCTCTACCCCAAGTATGATTGTGTCCTTTTGGACTCCTGGGCACCCCACCCCCCGCCCCAGGGCCTGGTTAGACCCTGACGCCTCCACCCCAGGCTCCCTGCAAAAAGGCTGCAGGTCTCTTAGTGGCCACCAGATGTCTCCTTGCCCCAAAGTGGCCATGGGGATGGCTCCATGTTGCCCTACTCCCACACACGCCACCATCACCACCTGCAGACCTGTCCCTGGGCCACACACCCCTCATCCGCAGGAGCTGACAAGCACAGAAAGCCTCACAACTCTGGGGTGCATGAAGGGGTGGCCCCATCTCCAAGCTCCCTGCCCACCCGGACCATATGCCTGGGCCCAAGTCTGCATGTGATGGGTGGGTCAGCCAGTGAGAGAAAATCTGCTCCCGGATGGTGGGGTGCATCCTGAGCAGAGGGGCCAGGATAGGCAGTGAAGGCCCAGGAACCATGAGGAGGCCATGTGGGGCTAAGAACCCTAATCTAGGTTAAAATCCCCATGTGACAGCCTACAAGCTCCATGACACTGGATGAGTTCCCTAAGCCCTCTAAGTCTCAGTTTCCTCACCTATGAAATGGACAAACTCAGTGCCCTACCTCATAGGATTGTTGCAAGGACTCATGGAAACCTTGCAAGTGAAGTGAAGAGTACAGGCTAAGTTGATGGAAGCTGCAGGTAAAGGTGGGGGCTGAGCAGCTATGGGAACTGATCTCCAATGTGGCTGGGCCCGTGGGCACAAGGTGCTGGGAGATAGACTAGACCTTAGTTTGAGGAAGATCCTGCCAACGCCAGGCACGGTTGAGCACAGAATGGTGTGGGTGGCAGGGCTGTGACAAGGGTGGGGTAGGATCAGGCCTACAGCGTTGCCCAGGATATACTTGCTGTTCTGAATTGGCTGACCTCCTTGTAGAGGCTGCAGAGGCTCTTACCCAAGGTTGTCAGGATGGGGGTGAGTCGGCCCTGGGGCCAGGTGGGCAGCCATGCTCTGGAAGGGGCTGGGTGGGAGCCTTGAATGCCCAGCAGAGGAGTTCAGCCCGTGCCTTCTCTTTTAAGAGGCTGGCCTTGGAGACAGCGGGGCTGGGAAGCAGCCCAAGCTTCAACCTGGGCTTTAGGAGGGGTCTAGGGTGGGAGGGGAGACAGACAGGGACGACCATTTGTCCCTTCTACTTTCCAGCTCTAAAATTCGGTGACTCCCTTCCCTCCGTGGGATCCTGTCATTTCTCACAGAGCCTCCCCGATCCCGGTGACCCTCTCTATCCCACAGGGACTCCTCTCCAGGGCAACTCGGAGGCCCAGGCTGGAAGGATAACTCGTACCTAGCGGTAAGTATGTGCAACATTACATATGTATATTGGAGAGTAAATAACCCCAAAAAGCGCCTTGTAAATAGACTCCAAGTTTATCCTTTATTAATGAGGCACCGAGTGCCCCGCTGTTTTAGAGCAGCGAGACTTTCATAATATCAAAACCTAAATTACACTTGCGTCTCTCATCCCAGGGACAAGCGTCTTTCGGCTCCGTTTGCAGAGTGAGTAAGCAGGACTCCCTTCTCGCCTGCCTGGCATTTGTTGGCACCTTTCTCCTGTCTGGAGTGTGGGTGGGAGAGGATGTGTGTGCACACACACACTGAGCCCACAGAGAGCTCCGTGTCTGCAAAGGCCTCAGGGTCCAGCAGGTGAGGGCTGCCCAGGGTGCTGGCGTTCATTCCTTGTAAGGTTTATAGGATGGAGGGGTTGCCCCCAGGCTCTGGGGTTTGGAGGCGTGGCATGGAACACTTTTTCAACATGGGGCAGTGGGCACTTAAAAGCTCTGTGACCAAATTACTTCCCATCTCTCAGCTTCAATCTCCCCAGGTATAAAATGGGATAAAAATTTCTTCCCCATCGATGGTGGTGAGGAGAACTGCTTGGGGCTTGGTGCATAGTAGGTACTTCATGTGAGCTGTGATGACGATGATGATGACAATGGCAACCAGCGCCCCTCTTGAGGAAAGGTCTCCAGCGTCTTCTGTTCAGCTCCTGGAACTGACCACATGTGGGGCCACGGAGCTCCAGACACATCCTGGCACCAAGGGCCTGTGCTGAAAGGGGCACATGGCCCATCTCCCCACACCCCTGCCACCACATTCAAGACCTGACCCTCTAGTGCTGCTCAGCTCTGAGCACGGCAGGGCAAGGAGCTCAGACTCTCTAGTCTTCTTGATCCCCTGGGTCCAAGACCCTCCCAGGCCCTTTGGGGACTGTGCCCGTCCTGCCCCAGGCCTGGGCCAGGCTGGGCTGGCCGTGCAGATGAGCAGTGGGTGTGCGTGGGCAGGATTTATAGCCTGGCCAGCCAGTCTCCTGGTACTTCGGTGGGCGTCGTGTCGAATCTGTCCCATTATATGGACAGTTGGGTTTAATAGTCATTGTGCGCTCGCTCGGAGCCCAGCAAACATCGCGGGGCGACACCCCCTCCACTCGAGCCGCCCGCTCCCCAGCCACACGGCCCATCCGTACAGTAAATTAAAAATATGAATCACTTCTCCCCACTGCCTCCCCAAACGCTCATCTTGTCAGCCTCTATGTTGCCTTCATTTGTATTACCTTAATTTAATGTTAATTATGGTCTTCATTTACAAGGAACAAGCGAGCCCTGCTCTGCCGGGGGAACTTCCCCCCACCTACTCCCCCTCAGCCCGGGAGGAAAAGGCTGGGGGAGAAGGGGAATTTGGGAGGCTGTAGAGGGGGTGAGGAGGGGGAACTAGGGGTAGGATGTGAGATGGCATCTGGGCCATCAGGGCTGGTGGCCGTTCTGGGAGGGACTAGGAAGACCTCCACCTCCCCCACACACCCTGTCTTCAATTCATTCAACAGATATTTATTGAGCACCTAATACGGGCCGGACAAACAGACACCAAAGAGATCAGGGGGGTCTCTCCCTCTAATAAGGGGTAATGGAGCCCTCGCTGTCATTCTAAAGTAAATGTACTAGAAAGCAGCATCAGGATGACCTATCATCCATACTCCAGGTGGCTGGCACCTGGCTCAGCCCAGAAGGCATTAGGACACAGACGGGGATTTTCTCTCCCTTCTAAGCTTCCATCTTGCCTACCAGTGGCGTCTCTGCCCCAAACTGTCACATACTTCTTCCAGGCGGAAAGTTCTTTCTGGAGTCTTTCCTCAGTTCCTCTTGCTGCAGATCAGCCTGGACTCAGAGCCTGAGTGGGACTAGGAGTAGGAGGGCGAGTCCCCTCCAGGCTACACTGTCTCTGGAGGGTTGGGAGGAAGGCACTGGCTTGAGTACTCTGGGTTCTGATCCCCTTGGGGCAAACAAACGCTTCCTGTGCTGAAGCGTAAAGGCAGGCTTCTCTGGATCACAACCTGGAGCTTAGGGAGAGGGATGATATAAAATATGATAATATCAGAACCCATTTATTGAAGGCTTGCTATGTGCTGGGCACCATGCTACGCCCTTCACATGCGTTCTCTCACTTAATCCCGACTAGAGCATGTCCAAACCAACCTGGTGGCAAAATGATTAAGAGCTACAGATGCTAACCAAAAGGTTGGCAGTTCGAATCCACCAGCCGCTCCTTGGAAACTCTATGGGGCAGTTCTGCTCCAATCTCTTGGGTTGCTATGAGTCGGAATCGACTCAACGGCAATGGGTTTGGTTTGTTTTGTTTTATTTTTTTCTTTAGAGTAAGTCCAATATACCAACAATCATGAAGATGGTTCAGGACTAGGCAATGTTTTGTTCTGTTATACGTAAGGTCGCCATAAATCAGAACCCACTCGACAGCAACTAAAAACAAGAGCAGGTCCACAATAAAGTGGAAGTTCCGCGAGGACACTGTTTTATTCTGTTGTATTCACTGCTCTCCCCAGCACCTAGAAGAGTACCTGGGACACAGTGGGTGTTTAACAAATATGTGTTGAATGAAGGAATGAATGAAGGAACATTCATTCCAAGAAGGTACTCTAATCAATTTCACAGAGATGGAAACTCTGGCCTAGAAAGGCAAGCACAGGAGCTGGAATTGGAGCTCCAGGGTGAATGGGTCAGAATGCCACCCACCTTCCACAACCCCACTATCCACCACCCACCACTCCATCATCTACCACCCCATCATCTCACCACCCAGCCCTGCAGACTTGCCCAAAGCCCTTGTTCTGAGAGGCCTGAAAGTAACGTGTGGCCATCCCTGTGCTGCCACAGTGCCTCCATAGCCTGTAGGGGGCTCAGTAAATGTTGACGGCTGATGTCACACGTGTGCACACAGGGAGCTGGCAGAGGGCCACCTGCACTCAAGCTGCCATTAACCACAAACCACCCCCTCCGCGCGCGCACACACACACATGCACATACACACTTCTCAACTGGGGATGAGGAGCTCCAGCTGGGAATATCTGCTTGACAGATGATGCTGTTCCGAGTGTATGTCCCTCTTCAGGAAGCCTTGATCCACACCCAGGGACATATGTCCCCCCCAGGTTCAGTGTGCCCCCACAGGTCCGTGTGCATGTTTGCATGTGTGTGTGCGTGTGTGCGTGTGTCCAGCAGGCCATGTGCATGTGTGCGTGCCTTGGCTCGTGCAAGCGACAACTCCCCCCCCTCCCCCGCCTGTCAGCGGCGCTGATGACGTTGGCGCAGAGGAAAGTGATGACAAATGCCCGTTATCAGCGAACGAGGCCGATGACAAATGGGCGGGCGCCCGAGCAGCCCCATTACGCTGTAATAACAGAAGACGGATGGCCTGGCGCCCCCCTCCCCTTTCTGCCCCCCTGCGCCGGTAACGGGAGCCGGCTCCGCCCGCCCGGGAAGAAGCTGAGCAGCCGCCACCGCGGCGGGGCCGCCAATCACGAAGGGACCGAGCCGCCCAGGCCGAGGAGGAGCCTGGAGACCACGCGGCCAACCTCCCGCGGCGGAGGAACAAAGCGGCGCGCTCAGCGGTGGCAGGGAGGCGCACTGGGCTGCCGGCCTGCCGGTGCCCAGGACACGCAGCTGTGCACACACATGGCCTGCACACGCGCCAGCCGCCTGTGTCCTTGCACGGCGCACCTGCAGCTCCTGTCCATACACAACCTCGCCCTCACGGGACCATGAGCACATGCTTTTGTGTCCATGCATGCACATACCTCTGCCACCCAGATCTGGGTACACGCTCGCCAACATGAGTACCTGTGCACACAGCCATGCATATCCATGCACCTGCAATCTATGCACGCGCCTACTGAAACCACTTACGTGCACATAGCTGTATTCTCCTAACATGACTCTACATGCATGTATATGGACACACGGATACATAAGCAGCAAGCAGCAAATGCTTGTGCATGCACACAAGCCCTTACACACGCTCTGTGCACACAATTCAGAGTCTTCAAGCACACACACATGCAAAAGATGCCCATATCTGCATCAGCAAACATTAACTGAGCCTCTGCCATGTGTCAACTAGGTGCTCTAGGGATTAAAATGATGACTACGACACCATTCCTGTCTTCAAGAATTTTAAGTTTACTGGAGAAGGGCAAACAAATGGCTATGAGTGAAGGCAGAAGGTTATTTGTACTTTGAACCCAAGTACATAGTTCGCGATGTGGGATTTCCAACAGGAAAATCGGGAAAGTCTTCCTGGAGGAGGTGACTAAAGGAAGAGTAAAATTCAGAGGAACTGAATTCTGGGTAAACTGTATGGAAATGGGAACGTGTAGGGAGTGTTTGGGGCAAGGAGTCTAAGGGGGCCAGGAGCCCAGGTGAATGGTATTGGATGAGTGGAGTGAGAATGAGATTTATAAGACAGACTGGGGCCAGGAAGCTGGAGCTGGGGAGAGGCTGGAGGCTAGGAAGCCAGCCAGGAAGGTGGGGCAAGTCCAGTGAGAGACCCAGGAGGCCTGAGCTACACTGGTCATAGAAAAGAAAAGGAGAATCTGATGTGGCAGAAGCAGGACAGGACCAGGAAGTCAATGAATGGAGAAGTAAGCACATGAGAAGTGCCAGTCAGGGTTGAGTTCATGGACATGAAACCTGTGCAGTCCTACAGGGACCCATGCTTGGTTTAATGCTTGCTGTCTCCATCTTGAAATTTTAATAAGGAGCCACATATTTTTATTTTGCACTGGGCCCCAAAAATTATGTAGCCAGTCCCAGAGCCAGGGACATCCCAGGTTTCCAGGCTGAGCTAGGAAGATGGTAGAAGGAGCAGGCTTGAGGAAGAAGATAGGAAATTTGGTTTGGGACAGGGGTTGTGGGAGAGGCTGGAAGTGGAGTAGTAAGGGGCTGTGGGAATGGGTGAAGATTTGGTGCCTGCATCCTAAAAGGGGGAGTTGATGCCTTGCATATGTCTCTGCCCACATGCCTTTCTACTCTGCAGTTCACACCACCACACACCCCAGGGGTGCCTCTAAAACATACCCATCCATAAGCTTACTAGGAATATAAACTCTGCAGTGTTGCCTCTATGTCCCCAGGGCCTAGCACATGGTAGGCACTAGGACCTATTTGTTGAATGAATAAATGGATGCATGAATGAATGAGCACACAGAGGTCTACACACATACACACACTAGGCATCCAATGTCGCCACCATGAGGACATACGCAGGCCCAAATATGTTCCCACCCCACCATCACGGTCCTGTACTTCCTCCAGGATTGTACTGCCACCCTCAAGAATGTCTTTGCCTCTCGGAGGGCTCTGGGGACCATGGTCTCGGGGAACATCTAGCTCAATTGGCATGACACAGCTTATAAAGACAATGCTCTACATTCTACCTTGGTGAGTAGTGTCTGGGGTCTTAAAAGCCTGTGAGCGGCCATCTAAGATACTCCACTGGTCTCATCCCTTCGGGAGCAAGGGAGAATGAAGAGAACAGGATACAACGAAAAGATTAGTCCGAAGGACTAATTGTCCACAGCTACCAAGGCCTACACCAGACTGAGTCCAGTACAGCTAGATGGTGCCCGGCTACCACCACTGACTGCTCTGACCAGGATCACAGCAGAGGGTTCTGGATAGAGCTGGAGAAGGATGTAGAGCATAATTCAAACTCACAAAAAAAAGACCAGATTTACTGGCCTAAAGGAGACTGGAGAAACCCCGAGAGTATGGCCCCCAGACACCCTTTTAGCTCAGGGGTGAAGTTACCTCCGAGGTTCACTGTTCAGCCTGGGAGTGGACAGCCCCGTAAAAACCAAATGAGACTAACGAGGTACAGGAGTCCAGTGACAAGGGCCAGAAAGCAGAAGGGGACAGGGAAGCTGGTGATAGGGAACACAAGGTTGAGTAAGGATATTACTGATGTGTTGTGAGATTGTTAACCACTGTCATAGGGCAACATTTGTAGTAACTGTTAAATGAGAAACTATTTTGTTCTGTAAGCCTTCATCTTAAGTGAGAATAACAGCACAATTGGAAGAGCGTAGTCAATGTCACTGAACTGTGCATGTAGAAATTTTTGAAATGGTGTATCTTTGGCTATGTGTATTTTCAAAAAAAAAAAAAAAAAAGGTTGAGAAGTTAGCGGGTTGATATGTTGTGGGGTTGTTAACCAATGTCATAAAACAACATGTGTACTTCTGTTTCATGAGAAACTATTTGTTCTGTAAGCCTTCACCTGAAGTACAATTAAAAAAATAAAAATTAAAAAAAAAGAATGTCTTTGCCTCAGTAAGCCTCCCATTGGGGGTCTCCTTTGCTGGCCAAGAGTTAAGGATGAGCAGACAGAGAGGGAGGAACCCAGGGAGGACTGGGGTGGTGGGGCAGGGGAGAAGCTATGCTTTGGAGCCAAAAGATCTGAATTGGAATCTCAGCTCCTCCTTCTACTGACTGCTCCCCTCTCTGTACTTCAGCTTCACTTACACTGGACCTTGGATGCTGAGATTGATTATTATCGGAGCTATATTCAATCTAGTCAGGCATTGAGAGGGCACCTCCTTTCCCCCAACACTGGCAACTGTGGGGTGTCGAAAATAGACTGGGGGAGTGACCCAGGTGACCTCAAACAGGGGGAAGGGAGCTGGCAGGAGGAGGCTTGGGTCCACCCTCAATAGGAGCCAGGTAATCTAGGAGTTGAGACTCAGGTCCCTGCCTCCCACAACCACATGAAAGCAGGGACACAGGGCAGTCTTGGTTTACTAAGACTAAAATAAATATTCCGACTACTTCAGGTAGCTTGGGGTGGGGGCAGGCAAAGGGCACCTCCAGAGAGATGGACCAGGGGAGTGGGCTGGGCAGAGGAGGTGAATAGGAGGAGAAGGCACCAGGGGTCCTCTCTTCTCTCCAAGGGTGCCCTGCTTTCCGCCTGACAAGGACTCCACCTGCCAACTCCGGTTTTCCAACATGTCACTTTCTCCTGTCTACAGAAAGGGGGAGTATCCCCAGGACCCCCACCTCTCTCCCTCACCCTCGTGTGAGCAACTTCGGGTCTCTCCTGAATGTTCTGGTCCTGCCTCCCCACTCCCATGTCTCAGCTGTGTTACCATCCCCTCTCAGTGGGTGAAGAAGGCCCCTAAGGCCCCAGCAAGGAGACTGCAGTGCGAGGTACTGAGATAGGACGGGAAATGCTGGGAGGAAGAGGTGGGCCGGCTAATGGACCTTATCCCTCCTCCCCTCACCAGTCCACTTTTTCTGTAGCGTTATTGACCCGTCATAGGTTATCCATCCAAGGTCGCCGGGCCTGGCCCAGCCATAAATTATGGCGACTGGAGGGGGGGTTACAGGCGGAGCAATAGCTCCCGGGACACTGGCGGAGAGCTCATCACCCAGCACAGCCCCAGAGGACGTGCAGACAGCCCCACTCTCCGGGAAGCTTCCCCCCCAGGGGGCGTGGCTCCACCTCGACTCCCTAGGCCCCACCCACCCAACCCTCCTCTGGTTCCTCCGCCACTCGCCCCCTCCATTTGCTTCGCCAGAGCCCGCCTTTCCCTCCATCACTCACTCTTCTCTCCATCTCTTTCCTACTCCCCCTCCCCCCAGCTCTGAGTTCTAGAAGTCATCAAGGTTGGAGGAGGGGGCTGGGAAATGTTACGGGTTCCCGCTCATTCAGTCAGCCCACCCCACCTAGTCTCCCAATTTAGAGCTTCCAAGAGCAAGGACAGAACTCCCCAGGGGGAAACTGAGGCAGTGTCTGGAGAAGGGATCCCACTTGATTCAGCACCGAGGTCACCAGCCCAGGCCGTCCTGGATCCGCAGTCCCTGCCCCCCTGCAAGGTGATGGGAGGATCTAGCCACCCACGGACGGGGCGCAGGACCCACATCCCCCTTGGCTGCTCTCCTCCAGCGGGGAGGGGGACCACTATACGACAGCGCAGTCCGGACCCTCCTTTCTGCTCAAGCGTGGAGCGAAGAACCTCTTGGCGGTCTTCTCAGCACCCACCACCCGTCAACCACACCCCCCACGTCCCGCCTGCCCACACAGCCGGACCTCTTCGCCGGTCCTCGGGCGCCCTCTGCTGGCGTCTTCCGGACGCGCTCCCGTCGGCCTCAAGTCCCGCCCCACCCTCAGCCCGACACACCAGGCAGCAGCCGCCAAGTGGAGCCCTAAGGCCCGGATAACTGGTTGGTAGCATCGCCTCGGTCCCCGAGGATGCCCCATGAAGCACTTCCTCGTCCCGCCATCCGCCTTTTCGGAGCATCCGCTCGCATTACAGATCCCAGACAAGCCCGTTTGTCCGTTCCCATTGGGTGGAGGGAATTAAGGCCTGAAAGACAGAACTTGAAGCATGGGATGGTGGAAGCCTATCTCTTTCCGACAGAGTCAGGCTCTGGACGAATACCTGCGGTCTACACTTTTTCCTCACAGGGCAGCAGGTGGGGTTCCTCCAGGGCACCTCCCTGGGGTCCTCCCCCTTCTCTTTCTTGGTGGTTCAGCAGCTTCCTTCTACAGGCACTTGGATGGGGGGAGGGCAGGAGGCCCTGGAAGGTGGGTGAACTTCGGTTCTCAGAGGCTCTGAGGTAGAAGCTGCAGTCTTTGGCCCCTGAGACGGGAACTGGGGCTGCCCAGCGTTCCTTCCCTGGCAGAGAGAGGAGGGGCATGTCCTCGGGGTTCCCTCCCCTGGGCCCATACCCTGAGGGTCCTGGACTTCTTCCCTACCAGTTACTTGGGAAGAGGGGGAGCCGGGCAAGGTTGAGTCCTTTCCAGTGGGGTGTCTGTTCTGGGAGGTAGGTAGGGGCAGCCTGACCAGAGGCCCCCAAAGGGGCCATACAGCACTGAGTCCAAGGTCTTGGTGATGAGAGAAGAGTCTTCAGGGGAAGCCTGGAGCTTAGGGGAGGGAATGTCAGGCCAGGCTAGGCCTCCATCAGCCCCATCATGGTGTGGAGTCTATGTGGGGACAAGTCGGGCATGGGTGGGGGGGCTTTTTAGGAGTGGCCAGGTATGTGCAGGGCCAGGTGTGAGTGGACAAGTCGGGCATGTGTAGGTATATATGTGAGCTATAGAACCAGGACCCCTGCCTCTAGGAGCTTGGGGGGGGGGGGTCAGTGCCTCCAACACCATTAATTCCCTAAAGGAGGTAGGGAGGGCAGAGGGTTCCATCTCAGGGCAAGGTGGGCATTCGCTGATTCAGGACCCCAGGTTTCAGGGCCAGGGGCTATGTCCTTCAACATTAGCATCACGAACTCTCCGCAGACCTGAAAGCCCCGGGCTCCTTGCTGGGATATATGAAGGAAGGAGGGAGAGGGGTTAGGACAGAAAGCCTAGCTAAATCTGAGCCAGGGCCACTCCCAGAGAAGCTGGGCTTCCAGAGTCACAGAGATCTCAATTGAAACCCAGCCCTGCTCCTCACATGCTGTGTGACTTAAGTAATTCAACCTCTCTGAGCCTCATTTTCCTCATCTGCAAAATGAGGATAGCACAGCTACCCCTAGGGCTGTTGGAAAGGTTACCGACTGGGTTAAGGGTGGACCAGCCAGCCCAGGAAGTCAATTAATCAACACTGCTGAAACTTTGCTGAAAAAAAGGTGGGTTTTTTTTGTTTTTGTTTTTTTTAATGGTACAGCTAACTCAGGCCTCCTCACTGGAGACTCCTTCCATAACTTGCAAAATGTTAATTGGTCTTCCCTAATCTCTGAAGAAGGAGCCCTGGTGGTGCAAAAGTTAAGTGCCAAGCTGCTAACCAAAAGGATGACAGTTCAAACCCACCCAGCAGCTCCAAGGAAAAAAGACCTGGCAATCTGCTCCCACAAAGATTACAGCCTAGAAAACCCTATGGGACAGTTCTGTCCTGTTACATGGGTTGCTATGAGTAGGAATCAACTTGATGGCACCTAACAACAACCTCCGAAGCAGCTGGCACCCTCCAGTGGAAATCCAAAACACCTTTTACTAGCACCCATCCAGTCCCCATAAATAAATATTGAATTTTTTTTATGACTCTAGCTGGGGGAGGGGACTCTGGTTTGAAAGGGCACCAAATTCTCAACCTGCCCATAGTGTCCACATCCTGCAAGGCCCAGACTGAGCCAATTCCACAGAAGATCCTCCTTTAAAGCGCCCAGCCCTGTGAGAGGTGGGCTCTGGGAAAACCTGCCTCCCACCCACCCTAGCCAGAGAACTCACTGCTCCTCACCCTGGGGTCCAGACCCTCCCTGGGCAGGAGTCCCAATGTAAATGTTTACAAGGGTTTGGTCCCAGGTATAACAATAGGGAGCAGTGAGGACTTTGGCTACCAGGGAACAGCTCCATGTGGGGATATGAGGAGAGGGAGGTGATATGGATACAAACCCCAGATCTCTCCCACCTTCATCCCTGCCCCCCATCATAGGAGCCTCATAAAATATCCTTTCCCTAGGCCCAGTGTATTCATTTTCTATTGCTGCATAACAAATGATCACAATTTAGCAGCTTAAAAAGATACCAATTTATTATTTTACAGCTCTGTAGGTCAGAAGTCTAGGCAGACTCAGCTGGGTTCTCGGCTTAGGGTCCAACAAGGTGGCAGCAGGCTGGGCTCTGATCTGGAGGCTGTGGGGAGAATCTGCTTCCATTCTGACTCTTGTTGACAAAATTCAGTTCCTTGTGGGTTGTAGGACTGCGGTTCCTGTTTCCTTGCTGGCTGTCAGCCAGCAGCTGCTCTCAGCTCCCTGGTCCTTGTGCTCAGCCCCCTCCATCTTATGCTTTGAATCTCTCTGAAGCCCCTTCAGCTACCAGCCAGAGGAACCTCTGCATTTAATTGTCTCGTGTGATTAGATTAGGCCCACTCAGATAATCTCCCTTTTGCTGTATAACCTAACATAATCACGGGCCTAAAATCTCATCATATTCACAAGTTCCATCCACACTTAAAGGAGCCCCGGTGGCACAAATGGTTAAGCACTCTGCTGCTAACCTAATGGTTGACGGTTCGAACCCACCCAGCAGCTCTGAGGGAGAAAGATCTGACAATCTGCCTCTGTAAAGATTACAGCCTAGGAAACCCTATGGGGCAGTTCTACTTTGTCACATGGGGCCACTATGAGTCAGAATCAACTGGACGGCACACAACAACCCAAAAGGGGAGGGTATTACACAATAGCGAGGGTCATTAGGGGTCATTCTTAGAATCCTGCCTACCACATGCAGCCTCCAGGTTGGGGTGGAAGTATCCTCACTCCTAGTCCCAGCCCTCCTGACCTCTGTGAGACCTTGGATCAGTCATCTCCCATCTCTGGACCTCAGTTCCCCCAATTGTAAAATAACGTTAACAGGCTGAGTGAAACCTCAAATCCTTCTCAGGTCTCACACATGAATTGGGATGGAATAAGATGGGGAATTCTGATCCCTTGGGCTGCGGGGGCCTCACTGTCCAGAAAACAGGGCTGCATTACCTTCCCCCCAACACTCCCCTCTGCCTTCAGAAGGGCCTTGTCAAGGAAGGGCAGTAGCTATGATGGTCAGACAGCACAGCACAGGGGTCCAGCGGGGCTGGCTTGTTGTGGAGCGGCCACTTCTGCCAGTCAGAGACCATGGGCACCTGTGAGGCCCCACTGACCAGGATGGGGCCACTGTAATCTGTACAGGGCAAGAGGGCCTGTGTCTCCTTGGGGGTGGGGTAGGGCAAAGTCCAGGTCAGGTGGCAACCAAAATGTTACCCACTTCAATTCGAGCTGGCCTCCAGCCCAAATCCATCCTTGCCCCCAGTCTTGGCCTCTGGGCCCTCCCTGCCTCCCCCCAGCTCTGGCTGGGCAGAGGTACCTGATCCCAGCATCCAGGACCCTCTGGGCTGCTCCTCTCATTCAGAGCCCCAATCCCCCCAACACACAGGTAACAGAGCTGCATCTTTCTCCCAGGATCCCCTCCACCCTTACCCAGGTACCACGTTTAGTTCTGCATCCAAGCTCCCCTTCAGAGCTGTGCCCCACCAGGCTCCCACCAAGGGCTGGTGGAGGACTGGAAAAAGAACCCCCCACCCCCACCCCCCGCAACTCCATCCACAGCGCGGGAGCCGGGGAAGAGGTGGAGAAATGAATATTAATTTATCATGATTAGGCAAATCCGGCAGGGAGAGCCGATTCCGGAGGAGGCTAAAAAGATGAATTTCAGCAATAAAATTAAATAAGGACGGACGGGCAGCCCCTCCTCCCTCCCGCTTTGCTGATCTCTCTCTTTCTTACAATTTATGAGGCCAATTATGAAGATGAGGTTGGAAGTTCCTGGAACTTCACTAAATGCAAATGGCGGTCCCTGCTGTTCCCATCAAATTAATTAACCGCGTGCTATTGATGGCCGCTCAAGGCTGATGCAGGCGGCCTGCCCTGCAGCCGCCTCCGTGGACACAAGGACCCAAATTCTGGAGCCCAGCTAGGCTCTGCCACCTTCTGAACTCTCTATCAGCACCCGAGGTACTTCCAGGGCACCCTCCCCCCAGCCCACAGGCCCTGCCTGAGTCCTCAACACATAGCATGTGCGCACAGAGGCCTAGGTAGACAGGAACATCCTGACAAGGCCAGGGATGTGCACACATCCTCAGGTACAAAATCATGAACACGAAGCACACAAACACAGGGCCTAGAATGTACATTGGGCACAGGGACAAATGAACAGGAAGCCACACGGCGACACATATACCCAGAGGCACACCCAAGTACACAGAGACAGCTGAGCTGAGGGAACCAGAGCCCAGTGGGTGAAGGCAGTGGGGCTGAGGGGAACACATTGCCCCAGGCTGTCAGGGTCCTGGGACTGCTCAGTCAGGGTCAGGCCCAAGTTCAGCAGGGTAAATGTGCCACTGTTGCTGTGCAGGAAGAAGCCCCACAGACACTCAAGCAGCAAGCAGTGGCCTCCTCCTCATCTCTGGGCCCTGGATGCTCCCTTGAGGTCTTTGCTGGGGCTCAGCTCCTGCTCTGACCTCCAGTGTGGGGCCAGGGCTTGCTGGGTCACCTAGGTGGGACGCTGGGGATGGGGCCTGGCCCAGCTTTGAGGCTTCAGCCCTGAGGGTTCCCATTCCCAGAGCTCAGAAGCAGGGCTGCCCAGTGGCTTCAAGGGTCCTGGAAACTAGCTAGCTGATACCCTGACTGAAGGACCAAAGGCCTTCGGGCTGAGCCTGCCCCAGGCCTGGGACACTCCTGGCTGTGTCTGCAGAGTCTGGGTAGCAGGAAGTGGCTCCAATAGCTGTAGCTTCCATGTGAGGTCAATCTCTAAAGTGATGGGGGAGTGAGGAGGATGAGGTCGCCAATGACTTCGCTAAGTTGCAGTCCCAGTCCTGGCAAGAGGCATTCCACTCCAGTTAAAGGGACAGGAATTCCTGGGGGTGAAAACTCCACAACTCTCTTGGAGAAGCAGGACAAAGGGCCTGGATTTTCCATCCTGAGCCCTTGTATCCCTCAGGACAAGACACAGCTGGGCTTGCCCACCTCATCATGCTCAACCCAGGTCTGGGAGCAGGTACTGGCTGGGAGGCCCCTGGCCCTGTGCCCATACCTGCTACCCCACGAGCAGTCAGAACATCAGTCAGAACCTCGGAGGAAGGTTTGGTCTTACCTTGCCACCCTTGTGATACAAGTCTAGGGTTGAGGGGGATGCCATCACCCTAGGCCCCGGAAAAGATGAGGCTTCCAGCTTGGCAGGGCTGGGGCAGAGCAGCCGAAGAGGACTTGCATCTTAGGCACAAAGTATCAGAGGGAACCTCAGATTAAGGAGGGCTCAGAGTGAGCATGTGGCAGCATCTGAGAGGGCTTTGCCCACCCCCCAACCTCCCTACTCCAGGCACCTTCTCCTGCCCCCTACCCCCACCCTCCCAACTGCATTTCAGAGACTTCCTCAACCTCACCGAGAGGCCTGCTTACACCCACTGCCCCTCTGCCCTCGTTGTATGGGGAGAGTCCCAGACACACATGGCCTATTGGTTTTCTGTTGCTGCAATAACAAACTATCACAAACTTGGGGGCTTAAAACAGCACAAGTTTATTGCCTCACACTTCTGTATATCAGAAGGCCAACACAGGCTCACTGGGTTAAAATCAAGGTGTCAGCAGGGCTGTGTTCCTTTCTGGAAGCTCTAGAAGAACCAGTTTTTGTGCCTTTTCCCACTTTTAGAGGCTGCCCACAATCCTTGGCTGATGGCCCCCTTTCGCCCTCTTCAAAGCCAGCAATGGCACATCTCTCTGACCTTTCTTCCATAGTCACATCTCTGAATATAGTTAGGAAAGGTTCTCCACTTTTAAGGACTCATGATTAGATTCAGCCCTCTGGATAATCCAGGATAATCTCATTCAAGGTTCTTAATCACATTTGCTAAGCCCCTTCTGCCACATAAAGTAGGATTGCCAAACCCCTTTTGCCATATGAAGTAGCATATTCACAGGTTCTAGGGATTAGGATGTGGACATCGTTGGGGTGCTCTTATTTTGCCTACCACATATGGGGTTTGGCCAGGGACAACCCTGGCTCAGCGACAGTGTTGAAGGGCTGGGCTAGGGGCAGGAAGCAGGTCTATGGGGCCCCTCACTTCAGGGTCAGGTGGTGATTGGGTGGTGGCTTTGTGGGATGCTCAGCAAGGACCCCAGAACCTACCAGGGCTCTGAAGTTCAGTCTCCCTTTCTGGCAGGATGGGAGACTGGGCTGGAAGCCTGCCCAGGAACCAGGTCCAGACTCTGAAGTAGCTAGGGAAACCCCACAATGCTCACACTTCTTGCTTAGTTTGGACTCAGAGCCCCCCCACACCCATCTGTTTCTCAAGATGTAGAAATCTCTCCACCAGCTCCTTTACCTCGCACCTGGGCTCCTCAGATTGAGCAGCAAAGAGGCTATCACCCCAAGATGGGTCGAGGGTGTGTGGACTTTCTCTCTTTATCCCATGACTTCCAGTTGCCCTTACCAGGAGGTGGGACCAGGAGGCTGTATGGTTTGAAGGCAGTCCCGTGAATTGTGAGCCTCCTGGGGTTAAGGCAGATGGGGGTGTGGATGGCAGGAATGGGGGTCAGGCCCCTCGTTTCACACAAAGAAGTCATACACTATCACTCCCTGTGGTTCTGGGAACTTCCTGTGCATAGGAAGGGGTTGGCTTGGCCAAGTTACCCTGTGACCCACTGGTCCCTTCTTCTCCAGCCCTGGAGGCCCTGTTTCTCTATACCAGGAGACTGCTGAACAGGGTGGCTACTGAAATGGGAAGCAAAAGGAGAGGAGAAGCAACTTCCACATTTGGGCCTAGACACAACAGTCTTTGGATTTGTTTACCGTGACCCCAGCTGGGGCCAGTGGCAGGCACCGAGGGACCAGTCCAGAGTGGAACTGGCAGAGCTCTTAAGGAGGGGCCCAAAGCAGCCCTAACACCTGGGGGCCCAGGGATTTCCGCAGCTTCTCTCCTGTCCATTCCAGGCCCACCGTGGCCCTCGGCAGTTGTGCATCCCTAGTAGTAGGAACAACAGAGGGAGAGGCTGCCCCCCACGGAGGCTTTTGGGCCTCTGATATGGCTCTGTCTGGTGGGTACTGAACTCTAAAAAGAGGCTCTCGGACTCCATGGGCTTTTGGTTCCTTCCCCAGCAGGCCCCATGGAGGCAAGGCCCCACGGCTTGGCCCTCGGCGTCTCAAGCTGCTGGGACCCTCTGGGTGAGAACAGGCAAAGGCCAGATCTGAGATTCTGCAAGTTAGCAACAGAGATGCAGGCCTCAGTACCACCCCCACCACACCAGCACAAAGTCTGAGCCCACCTCTGTGGCCTGAGCACCTCTCCACCTCCAAATCCCCATGTCATGGAGCTTCTTCAGGTGCTTGCTGTCCTCTGCCTTCTCCCCTGCCTCTGTACTCATCATCCTTCATGCCTCGCATGTCCAACCTCCATCCAGCAATCTCCTTCCACCAAATTCTCCCAGGCCAGCAAGGCTTAGCCTAGGACGTCATCCTGATCCCAGTGGCTGGTCTTGCTCCTAACCGCTATCAAACTAGGTCTTTCAGCCTGATTTTCAATCCTCTACCAGTCCCATTTCATACCACATCCTCTCTAAAGCTTGTCCCTTAACTGACCCCAAACAGAGCCTGCTTGCCCCTCTCAAATATTTCTCTGCCAGCCTTCCCCTTTTCCTCCTCCAGGCAGCCTTTCCTGACTGCCCTAGCCCTGGCTCCATTTAATTGTCCTTGTTTCCTATGAGTTGTGTCACTTTTGTTCATGTTCCCTGATAGCCTGGTCTAGGGCCAGACCCACAGGAGCTGCTGATAGGTGGACAGAGAGAAGCTAACGTCTGCTCACAACCCCCACCCCCCACAACTGTCCTGTTGACAGCCACTCTTGCCCCATGCCTGAGTTCAGGAGCCAGCTCAGGCATGGTCCATTGTGATGACATGCACCCTTTCTGGACTCCCCACTGAGCTCCTATCCTGTCTGCCTGAGCAGGAAGAAGGCAGGCAGGGGTTGCAGCAGCTCACAGACACCAGACAGGTTGACTTCAAATGCACTTTACTGGGCCCCTGGGCTTTCCCATGCTGTCCTCACTGAGGCTGGGGGCCCCCTGCCTGGCACCTCCAGCTGCACAGGAAGCAGGGTGGGTCGAGAGAGTACATGTGAAACTGCTCATTCTCCTACTCCAAAGGGTCCTGGATGATGCTGGGACCACTGCTGCTTACCCCTCCTCCTGCAGCCCCCTCCCACCCCCCAGCATTCAGACTCTCTCCAGGGTGGAGGAGGGGGCATGCCTGGGTCCTCAGCACAGGAAGCTGGGCTTCAAACCAGCCACTTGTCCCTTCCCTGCTTAGAATGGGGCAAGGAGCATGTGCAAAACTCTACCAGGGCCCGTGGTGAGCTAGAAAGGCTAGCAGCTTGTTTCTGTCTGGGAAAGGGCTGTGTGGGCCCTGGGATCCTGGTGGTTGCTGAGGACGGCAGGTGGTTGAAGTAGTGAGGTTCAGCCAGCTGAGGTGGGAGAGGGGTACCGGATGGCCATCTGGGTGGGGTGGCTGGTCCAGGGCCCCCCAGTCACGGGTCACCAGTCTCGCTCAGCCGGTTCTCGGTAGGGGAGGCCTAGGAGCCTGAAGATATCCTTCTCAGTGGGGGTAGGCAGCACCCAGCCAGGCCCCACCTTGAGACCATGGTTATCTCTGACCACGGCCGTGCTGAGCGAATGCTCTGACAAGCTCATGCCCTTGGTCTTGGCCAGAGCCCGCATGGAGCGGTTGAAGTGGGCAGAGCCGGTGAAGTAGAGCAAGGCACAGGCAAACTCGCTGTAGGGCACAACGATGATGTCCAGCCGCCGGTGCCGCTGCCTGGGCCCTGGGAGCTGGCACACACCCAAGTACTTCTGCTGCTGGCCGTTCTCCTCCCGGCTCACCAAGTCATCTGTCAGGAAACCTGGGCCAACATACGAGGCTGCTGGGAGGGCAGGGGGCCAGGCCCTGGGCCATCCCGTCTTCCCTAATTACCCCTGGCTTCTCTATTCCTAGCTCGCCCACTGGTCTACTGGGTGACCTTGCCCTCTCTGGGTCTGTTTCCCTACCTGTAAAACATGAACAGAAATTACTCCCTACCTTCCCCACAGTGTCACAGGAAGATTAGACAAAACTCAATCTGCAGGTACTGCTGAGTACCTCTGTGTAGTGTGGGGAGCTAGCTCTATTTCATCTCCTTGAAGTGGTTCTGGCCACAAGGGAGAGGTGGGCTTCTTATGAAGCAATCTTCCCCTGCTTCCTGCCTAGGAATTGCAACTTGGAGGCTTTCCCTCCTGGGAGCCGTCCAGCCCCGCCCCGCCCCCTGACAACTTGCTCACCCGGAGACGGAGCATATACCTCGTTGCCGGAGGCTGTCAAGGAGGCGACTGAAGATGCCCTGGTGGGACCAGCCATCTGGGTGAGTGACCAGCACATCCACATCTCCACAGGTGGCCTTCCCCCGTCGGTAGGAACCACATGCCACACACAGCAGCCCGGGGTTGAGGGCCTGAGCTGATTCTTGGACCTGGGGAAGAGTGGTCAGGGGGTAAGGGGACCGTGGGCCTCAAGCCCTATAAGGGGTTCCTCTCCAGGGGTAGCAAGAGGGCATTCCCTGACCCAGGGGCCCACACTCCCAGTTTATGACCCAAGGCAATCCTTGCAAATGGGTACCAGCCTGAGGGAATGAGACCCAGGGAAAAGAGGCCAGAGGATCTACCCTGAGGAGAAGCTTTCTCCAGCTTCACTAGAACAGAAGAGGAAGAAAAAGCGCTGAACCCACAGGACAAAGGCCTGAGGGGAGATAGAAAAAAATAGTTACTTGATTCTGAGGGAGGGCACAGATTATTCTTTCCATCAGTGAAACTCCACCCAGGACAAGGGGCAGGTGCCTGGGACCCTCTGCCCGTTGGCAGCAGCCCCACGCACCTATGGATTTGGAGCTAAAGGCAGAAAGTGTGAGCTGGGGCTTGAGGCCCGAGCAGGTAGCAGCCAGGGTGCCCTGGGCCAGGCCAGGGAGAAATGCAGCCCAGAAATCTAACTGCACCTGTGCAAAAGGAACTGAAAGATAGCAAAGAGAGGAGCAACTCAGAGCCAATGCCCACATCCTGACTTGGAGGAATGGGGTGTTGGGGGAGAGAGCTGAGGCTGAGGAGGCTGTCAGCTCAGCGATCATTCCTCACTGAGGAGTGATAAGCCCATTAGCCTCCACCCTAGAGACAATGAGGCCTTTCATATGCAGACGGCCTCCCCGCCTCTGCTCCAGGACACCAAGATTTCTGGGGCCCTGGATACCCACTGCTAGGACACCTCGATTCTCCTGACCAGCAGGCTCTGCTAATCCCTTCACTCCCTTCTACAGCCTCCCAAGAGGAGAATAAGTAATCCCTCAAAAACTCCTAAAGGTGGAGCCCTTAAATGGGGGGCGGAAGGTGGGAAGCCACTTCTGTTCTAATGGGCTGGGGGCTGGCTGGGCCATTCTCTGTGCCCAGACACTGTGGCTGAGTGATGGTGTCATCATTAGCACCAGGACCTGGTGATGGGTGGATAAAGGGGCCTGAGCATTCATCCTGCACCCGTCTCAGTTCTGCGGCCTGGGGTACAGCAAGAGGCTGATTTCAACTAAACTGTGCCAGAGTCTCCATGGAGTCCTGACCCCATCTGAATTCTAGACCTAAGTGAGCAAGCCTGCCCAGAGCAACCAGCCCCCAATCCTGAAGCCAACTGAACAAATGGTACATCCAGCCCTAAATGTATCCCAGTCTCTCTCTAATCCAGCTTTTACATGAACTTAATCTTCAGCCCAAATGTAAACAAAACCCAAATCTTAGCTAAATCTTATTTCTAAGATAACCACAAATCTTAACTCAAAAGCAACCAACACTAACAAAATCCTAATCCTAATTCAGGTTTAACCTTCACTTAACTCTTGATCTAGTTCTCCCTTAATTCCAGACCTAACTCTAACCCAAATCCTGAAGTATAGGGGTTTAGCTTTGAGTGGGCTTCAGGCGGTCCATAAACCTCTTGTAAAGAGACATAAAACTTCATACACTTGTGCATTCTTGGGGGTGAGAGGCCACAGTTTTCACCAAGTCCTCAAATAAATTTGTGACCCAAAACAAAGAACCTCTGCCCATCCTAACACAGCCCAGTTCAAACCCCAATATCCTCAAATAATTCTGAACACAATCTACCTCTACATAATCTAGTCCTAACATCAAGCCAGTCCTAATACCATTCAAATATCTAATCCATTCCTAACTCTGCCCAACTCCTGAGAACCCTCATTCAGAGAGCTGATGCTGCAGCTGCCGTACCAAAGCCACCCACCCCCTCTTCTGGGTCCACAGCTTCCCTCTCTGCTTGCTCTTTCCCCACCGGCCCCAACCTCTGCTGACCCACAGCTTCCGCTATGTGCTAGGCTCCCCAGCTGAGGGATCAAGGGTTCTTGGCTTTGGGCCAGGCCCTGACCTTATAACAGGGCCTGGCTCTCCTCACTGCCCTGGGACACCTGCTTACTGTTTGCTGGATCTCTGCAGCCTCCTCCCTGGGCATGCGTTCCAGGAAGTCATCGTAATACTTCAGGCCGATGGCCTGCTGTGCAGTCAGGGAGACCTGGCTGTGGATGTCTTCCAGGCTCCGGAAGCCCTGGGAAAAGAAGCCAGATAGGGAGGCTATGAGCATCCAGGACTGATGATGAGGCAGTGAGTAAACACACACACAAGGCTTCCATTCCTCTCCCCTGCCCCGACCCGACTCCAAGGAAGGCCTGAGGCAGGACCAATCCCAGCAGGAGTTAGGTTTATAATCAGCGTGACTTTGGAAGGACGAGGGGGCATGGAAGACATGCCACAATCCTAAAATACTGGTTGGTGGGCTCCATCTTAGCTACTGAGTCCTTAAGTCTAGGGATGGGGCTGGGCATCCATATTGCTATCAGGCTCCCAGATGATTCTGAGCACAGCCAGGTTTGGGAACCACTGCTCTGGGCACTCAGCTCCAAAGCCAGGTCTCCTCAGCAAAGTCCTTGCTGGTCTGAGGGACAGAGAAACACACTTCTAGTTCCTGCCTACATCACAGGTTGATGCCTCAAGGATACCAAACAATAGGGCTGTTCTGGGAGCCAGGAGAGCACTGCCCCCCTTGAAAAGTGGTCTCTCTACAGTCTGCGTTCATTCCCATCAGAGCGCAGGTGTAAGGGAATTGTGGGACAGGAACGCTGAGACACAGAAAACTGAAGTGGGGGCCGGGCCAGGCTGCGACCTGTTGGTACCACATCTGAGCAGTCTTGGTTCCAGCTCCCCAGATGTTGGAGAAGAGCTCTAAGACAGGCACGCTTTCACTAATATGGTCCAGCTTTCGCAGATGCCCACTGTCCAGGATCTCTACAATCTTCTCAGCCATCCGCTTCCCAATTCCAGGGATACTGCAGGCCTCCTAGAGGAGCAGGAGGCAGAGGCAAGAGAAAAGAGTAAGAAGACGGGAGATGCAGGGCCAGCGGGAGGGAAGCTCCCTGCTTTAGCGTAAGTCTGCTGGAAAAGGCCAGCTTGGCTGGTTGGCAACTGCATGGCCACGTTAAACTTGGGCCCAGTTGAAGAAGTGAACTTTGGATTGAATGGGGGCTGGGTAATTTGTCCCTTGGTTCCCAGAGGAATGAAGACCAGCAATAGGCAGTAGGGAGATGATGATTCTAGTTATTGTTGTCATCATCATCAACACAGCAACAGCAAGAGCTAACATTTCCTGAGAGCTAACTGCATCAGTCCTGTGCTAAAGTGCTTTACAGGGATCATCTTATTTAATTCTCATTAGAACTCTGAATTTGCTACTATTTTTAGTTTCTTTTTACTGACGAGGAAACTGATGCTCAGAGGGTTTAAGTAACTTGCCTAAAGTCACACAGCTAGTGAATGATGGGAAGCAGAATTCAAACTCAGGTCAGTTGGGCTCTAGAGTCTAAAGTTGTTGGGTTTCTTTTTTTTTTTTTTTTTTTTTTACTTTTTATTATGAAAAATTCAAAAGTAGAGAGAACAGTATAACAAATCCCCAGGTACCCATCACTCAGTTCAACAACTGTCAAGATTTTGCCAATCTGCTTTAATTAACCCCCCCTTTTTCTTTTGTGCAACTCCCAGACACAATTTTAACCCACTACACCTGATCCCCATTTGTGACTGGTGCTGCCACCAACCCCAGATCAGTAAAGAGAAGATCCCTCACCTTGCCCTAGCCCCCAGGTACCTGATAAGAGGTGACAGGCTTGTGGAAGCTCTTGAGGGCATTGATGGCCTTGGCATAGCCCAGGGCCCTCCACTTGTCTCCTTGAACACTGTAGGCTTTGGCAAGCACTTCCAGCTTCTCTGTGATGTGGGGGTTGTGGTTGGTTGCCTTCTGGCTTGAAGGCTGTGCACAGACCCACTTATCCAAGGCCTCAGGGGTTGGGCTAGGCTCACCATCTCCCTCAAGGAGGGTAGGGTAGTGGCCGCTGATCAGGATTTCCAGATCAGCTGCGCTAACCTGGGTCTCTTCTCCATCACTGGATTCATCATCAGAGCCAGGCTTGACGTAGGAAAGGAGAAGAGACAATAAATTCCTGCCCTCCATGAGGAGGGCTCCTCAGAGGTACGGTTTCAGTCTCCTAGTGAGACTGGGAGCTACCCAAGAATGAGACTGGATCTTCTGCATCAGACTTGGGTCCCCTTAAGTGTGGGCTTGGCTTCCCCCAGTGCCCAGCCCCAGAATCCACCACGGTAGGTAGGGGGTATGGAATGGGCGAATGCAGCAGTGATAAATGTTGGAAAGAGCTAAATGACTTGACAATAAAGCAAGCCCTCCTCTCAGAGGCCTGAGACTTTGTAAACGACCACCAGGTCCTCCTCCTTTCTATGATTTGGTTCCCAATGGAAGCTGGGAGGCTCCTGACCTGGGCTTGGGTGCTTGGTGTCTCTTCTGCCTTCTGGAAAGGAGATACAGGTCTGGTAGGAGGAGGGGGAAGAGACAGGGGTGTCCCGAGCAGACCTTCATGGGGACCAGGAGGACTAGAAGAGTCTTGGTTGGCTTTGCTGGGCTGTGGTTGGTACAGGTATCTGCAACGATGGTGATGGGAGGTTGAGACATCAAAGGTCTTATCCTGCCTCTGCCCCTCATCCCTCTCTCCTCTGAAACCTTGGTTTCCCAATGTGTGTCCAATTAAGACAATGATAGCTATTTTTTAAAATCCAAGAAGAGAGCTCAAGATGTTGCCAGAAAACATTTGAGGAAAGACTGGGACCAGCTCACCTGTTGGGGATGAAGATGCTGAATCCTGCCGTGTCCACCAGCCTTCTCTCCTGAAGGCATGAGCTCAGCCAGGCTGACTTCACCAGTTGGGCACCCATGGGCAGTCGGGGCAGTTTAAGGAGACGGAGGGCCCGCTCACAGTCCATGCTTTCATCCACCACAATGTGAGTCACCCCTGGGGCCTGGGCAGGGCATATCTGGCCACCGTGCTGGGCAATCTGCTTCTCAAAGAGTTCAGCCCGAGCTCGCCCAATGCCAGTGGGCACAACATGGGCCCGCAGGGAGCTCAGCCATTCTGTGGAGGGGACATTCAGGTGCCTATTGTCGTGACTTTCAGATATGATCTGAAGGAACCTTTTACAGTTCCCTGCCCCTCAAGCAGTCATTTTTCCTTCCTTCCAGATAGTCTGCCTTCTAGGGATCCCACCTCAAGCTTAAAGCAAATTTCTTGAGGGCCATCACTTGCACGTAAGGAGCAAGGGCTTTCACATGTCCTGTTTTCTGCTGTAACCGGCATCTAGAACAGTGCCTGTCAGAGTGTAGGATTTCTATAAATATTTGTTAAATAGATGAATGAATGCCTCTTTTCTCCCTGCTTTGAACTGCAGCTCAGAATCACCTCCTTCTTTATCATTTCTTCACATTGACTCTGTGTCAGGCACAAGGCAGATGTGTTTCTTGCCTTTACGGGCCTCACAGTCTCAAAGACCTCCTCCACTCCCCCATGTAAGCCTTTGCCATTTACTTGTCAATTTGGTTGCAAAACAACTTATAACCCTGAGGACTAAGTGAGCTTTCTGTCCTGGGCCTCCTAAGGCAGTCTCCTGGAGAGCAAAGGGTTCTGCTGGTCATTTCCTGAGAAATCAAGGAGTATTTTCCAACTGATGGAGGTCTTGGAGTGGGATAGAAGGTAAGACAGCAAGTGGCCTGTCAAAGACCCAAGACCAAGCATAGTGCAAGCCAAGTGTAAACAGACTCACAGGCCATGAGCAGATAGAGTCAGCTCCCATACCTGATTGTGGACATGAATAATGTAAGTTAACAGGAAGGTTGAGAATTCAAGCTCATGAGGGGTCTGAGAGTGGGTCAGCTCACCTCCTGCTTCTTCTCCGTCTTCCCTCTTGGGCATCTTTGCAAGTGCTTTTGATGATGGATTGGCATGAATTTGCTTCCGCTTGGGAAATGCCTTCAGGATGCCCCTGGGGTCCATGGAGGTATGGCTGTACCCTGGCCTTTCTGTCTGAGGGTTGATCAGGGCAACTGTCATGTGGAAAGAAATCCAGAATAAACATCCCCCAAACCGTCTCCCAATGGAGGTGGGGTCTCTACTGGCCAGACCTTGGGGGCAGCAACTCAGTTCCCAGGGGTTTCCCAAAACCCAGCTGAACCTCGGTGGTTTAGGCTGGCTCCACATTTACCAGCCTTACAAAGTCAAGAGTACTGGGGAAAGTAAGGGTAAGACTGGGACTAATGAAGGGCTTTTGAGGGGTAGGAAAGAATATCATTCCTCACAGGGGTTGCTCTAAAGATTCTGTGCAGCGTCTGCTCCTCCTGCAGCCCACTGGCAAAGGGTTTTACCAAAATGGGATGCCAGGCTGGGAAATGGAGTTGTATCTTTAGGAAGGAATTGAGTTCCCAAGAAAAATGGAGACTGGAGAGAACCTGCAAATAAACCCCACATAATTTTTCTCCACCCCCAACACAGACCCACAGAGGAAAACCTGGGGGAAGGGGTTTAGGGAGGCAGTGGGAACGACGCCCTGCACCTGCCCTGGTCCCGGGCCTCTCAGCACAGGAGTGCTCAGCAGCTGCGGGGAGAAGGGGCACAGCCGCAGCAGGTGGAGGGCGCCCTCGGTGACTGGGGGAGTTGCGGCCTCACAGCTGCGGGTAGAGAAGACCCCGGCAGGTGTGGTGTGCCCGACGAGTACGCAGCTGGCTCGGGCCAGGACTCCCAACTGGGCGCCAGAGGTGGACTGGAATGTCCCAACTCTGCCCCAAGAGCCCCTCCCTCCCTGGATTCAGCTCTGCGGTGGGGTCATCTTCACTCTGGTCACCCTGCGAAGGGCGGGAGTGAAATACTTACCAGGGTGGCCAATGAGAGCGGACGAAGGTAAAGAGGGGAGGGGGAGGGGACTTGAAAAGGCAACTGCCCAGAACACCTTCCGGGTCAGCCGGAAGTGACCCTCGGCGGAGCGGTTGCTATGGCATCGGCTCGGCGCGCTGCCGGGCGGAGGGAAGATGGCGGTGACTGGCTGGTTGGAGAGTCTGCGGGCTGCAGAGAAGACGGCGCTGCTGCAGGACGGTAACTCGAGGCCCCCGCGAGCACCCTCGTCCTTTTCCCCAGGGTCCGGCCCTTCGCGCTGGCGCCCCTGGGAAGGGCCTCAGAGCTTGGGACCGCAGAGCTGAAAGGGCCGCGGCCGTCAGTCAGTCCAGGTTCCCCATTTGCAGATGAGTAAACTGAGGCCCAGAGAGATGACGTGACTGGACCGCCCGTCTCTGGATACCCCCTAGTTTCCCATACACCACCTCGCTCCGCTCTGAGTTCTGTTACTAATAAATAATAATTCTTTTCCCTTTCCTCATCTCATTTGATCCTCACCGCCGTCTTGAGAGTCTGATAAGTTTCCACCTCATTTTACAGAAGAGGAAACTGAACTCCAAGGTTTTAGACCAGCCCCAGCTCCCCCGGCCAGTCAGTGGTACAACTGGTTCTTGACCTGGGATCCCATGAACCAGAGTCTAGGGGTTCTATTGCTGAGGGCAGTCTGGTGTCATGGAGAGGCGACAGACCTGGGCTCTAGTTCCGATTCTGCCATTTATTCACCAGGGACTCTTCAGTTGGCCCCTTTACTTGTTTGGATCTCACTTTCCTCATCTGTAATTGAGGTGGGTGGGCCACCTCTGTTAACTCTGAGGTCCTTTCCACCTGTAATGTTGTGAGTTTATATGTGAGCCTCTAAATGTTCCCTGGGTCTTTAGAGGTGACACAGCAAGGGCCAGAAGCTGTGCCTGGAAAAGGTGGGCACAGGGGTATGGAGTCTTGACTTTGTTACACACTAGGATTGGCTGGTGTAAGACCTCTTGTGCTTCCAGGTCCCTTCCTGGACCCATGGATTACTTGGCAGTAAGAATGAATTAGGTCTGAATTCCTGCAGTTCTCAGGGTAACAGCTGGAAACGCATCTACAGGCAGAGGCCAGTCAGGGGAGCTTGGAGTTTGTAGAAATTAAGTCAGCTGCTCATTTGCTCATTCATTTCATGAAACATTTAGGGAGGCTTTACTCTGTGCCAAGCTCTGCGCTAGAGCAAATAGAAAAAGACATGTTGTCCCAGGCGTTCAGTGTGGTCAAGGAAAAAGACATGTAAATTAACAGCACTGTGTGTTAAACAGAGGTGGGGGTCTTGTATAAAATGCTAGGAGAGCACAAAGGTGGAAATGGTGATCTCTTTGGAGGAAGATCTGACAGAAGAGGTGATGTTTATGGGTCCTAAAGAATTAATAGGTGTTTGCTAAGTGGAGAAGAGGGGATGGATATTCCAGAATGAATGACTCATGTGTTAAGGCATGGGGCTGTGAAAGTATATGGCTTATTACTAGAGGAATAACAACGTTTAGTGAGGTCAGAGCAGTCACCCATTCAGTCATAACAAACTTTTATCAAGCACCAACTCCCTGTCAGACACTGTGCTAGGTGGTAGGGTACAAGGGTGAATAAGGAGGTCCCTTTTTTCAAGAAGCGATGAGGGGAAATGGTGGAAAATGAAGAGAGATTGCAGATAAATTGGGGCATATTGTGACAGAGGTCCTATGTCATGCTAAACATGGCACTATCTCACAGAACGTGTTTAAACAAGTATTTCATCAACCAAGAAGACTTTGTCAATTTTTTTTTTATTAGCATCACAAAGCAATGTTTTGGTTTTTTTCCAAACCAAAAAAATAATACAGAATTGAATATACAAATATGCCTTTTCAATCCCCTCCTGCAGATTTACCTTCCTAGGGTGTGTGTGTGTATGGGGGGAAGTTACCTCCTTCCACCAAGAATCACTGCCATTGGTAATGATAACATACTGTAAACTTTTTTGTTATCATAGAATTAGTTTATATTGTTGTGGAAATGTTAAAAATAATTTTTAAAAAATCACCCATAATCCTACCACCCAGAAATAATCAGAATTTATGTTACTTTTATATTTTCCCTTCATACATACTCGTATGTATATATATGTTTTTACCAAAATATCATGCTATCATACTTTAGGTTTTTATGTTTATATTATTTATATCTGTCCATCTATTATCTGTATATATTGCTAGACTAAATATAGTATTAGAATAAGGAATAGATAAATAGTATATAATCTTTGGGTAAGGAAGGATGTTCTAAGCACAACTTCTAGGGCAATAGCCACAAAGGAAAAAACAGCTGACTACATAAAAATTAAACACTTGTTTGGGGAAACCCACTTTAAACAAAGTTAAAAGACAATTGAAACAATATTTGCAACATATACGACACATGGTTAATATATACAAGGGTCAATCAGATCAGTAAGAAAAAGATGAATACCCAAATAAAGTAGGCTAAGGCCTGAACTGGTAGTTCACTAGAAAAATGGCCAATAAACCCTTGAAATAATGTTTAAGTTTCAAATATTTAAAGCCATATAAATTATTCTAGCATGGTTGTTAGAGCCTCAAATGAGCTTAAGCCCAGTTCTGTCATGTTCTAGCTTTACGACCTTCAACAAGTTACATGACCTTTAAGCCTCAATTTTCCTCATCTGTGAAATACAGGTAATGGGAGCACATGAGATTCTTGTTAAGAATTAAATGTGATAAAGCATGTAAAGTGCCTAGCAGATAGTATGGACTGCATCCTGCCTAGCTGAAGTCTGAACTCCAGGCCAGGCACCCTCAGTTATCAGAGGCAATGCCTTGTACCCCACTCCTGATAGGAAAACCCCTTTGAGACATCCTTTGAGACATCCAAATGACTTAGGGTGGTGTGATCTAGGGGCCTGCTGAGAAGCCCTGCAAATTTTGGGGGTGAATTTCTCCAGAATACAAGTTAGGAACACCTCAAGAGAACTATGGCCCAGGGGAGTGAGCTGGACAAGAAAAGAGTTTGGGAGATCAGATACAGGTTGCCAGTTTTAGCTAGTGGCATCTTTAGCTAGTTAGGGGCTTTGGGGTTCTTATTCATCAAGCATATGTTGGGTGTCCATCTACTGAGTATTAGTGCACGGTTTTTAGTCTTACTGAGGAACCCACCTACATCTACTTACCTATATGTAAAAAGAAAGGGGGAAGTTACATGGCCACTATTAAGCAAATGCTTATGATTATATTGCATATGTGGAGGGAGTTGAGCTAGGAGATTCCCTTGGGTTCTTTCATTCTGTCAGTGGAAGATGAGTCAACATTCATTCATTCTTTTCAATCAATGTTTAGTTGATCTCCTAATATATGCCAGGTACTATGCTTGGTCTTAGGGAAATCATGGGCAGGGAGAAAAATTCCCCCTGTCTAGTAGAAGAGACAGGCAATAATCAAAGAATCTCACAAGTAGATGTAAAATTATAACCAAGGGTAAGTGCCATGAATACTTGGGGACTAGCATCCTGTGGCTATGTGGTAAGAATGGCCTAAAGACAGTGCAGAAGAACTCAGCAGGAAACCCAGTTCAATATACTGAGCACATAGGCTTGGGTTTTAGAACTGGGGAGAGAAAGATAAATAAGATGCCATTCTTGGGGAGACAGATGCTTTTAAAACTATCATACAATGTGATAAATGTGCCACTGTGGGTATGAATAAAGCACTAGAGAGGCACAAATGAGGAAGTGATTAATTCTGCCAAGGAGGCTGGGGATGATAGTGAAGGACCGCTTCCCAGTGGAAGTGACATTTGAGCTGGATTTTGAAGGACAAGGAGTTCAATAAAAGGGAAGAAGTATGAGGCTTTTGCTGGTAGGAAAAAACCGTAGAGCAAAGACACATCCAGAGAAAGTGTCTGGAAGGAAGTCAGTCCCAGGGCATATCTTTTTTTTAAATAATTTATTTATTTTTGTTGTTGAGAATATACACAGCAAAACATGCACCAATTCAACAGTTTTTACAGTGACATTGATTACATGCTTCGAGTTGTGCAACCATCTGAGTTGTTCGTCCCCTATTAACATAAACTCACTGCTCTCTAAGGTTCATATTTAATCTTTCAAGTTGCTGTTGTCAGTTTAATCCTGTGTAGATAGATCTTGAAAGAGCAGAGTGCTCAAGGCAGACATTTTTTACTAGTCATGCTAAACTATACTGTGGTTTAAGAAGACTTCAGGGGATATTTTTGGTTTAAGATTTAAAGAGTATCTCAGGGCAGTAGTTTCAGGGGTTCATCCAGCCTCCATGGCTTCAGAAAGTCTGGATTCCATGAGAATTGTAAATTCTGTTCTGCATTTTCCCATTTTTGATCAGAATTCTTCTACAGAATCTTTGATCAAAATGTTCAGTAATGGTAGCTGGGCACTAACCAGTTCTTCCTAGGGCATATCTTAAAGTGAATGGTCAGTGATGGTTGGCAAGGAGTTTGTGGGAGGCTCTGGGAGGGTTTCTCAAAACACCCAATGCTGTTGCTGTTTACTCAGTAGACCTCTTGGTCTGCAAGAGGCAAGACAGGAGGAGGCTTTAGGGTAAGGCACTCTCTGCTTTGTGCACAGGGAGAAGGAAGGTGCACTATTTGTTCCCAGACGGGAAGGAAATGGCCGAAGAATATGACGAAAAGACAAGTGAACTACTTGGTAAGTGACAGAGGCTCCCAGCCGGCCCTTAGGAACAATTGGGGCTGACCTAAGCACAGGTGAACACCCCTAGCCTTAGACTTGAGAGGGGATCCCAGCACTGAATGTGGAAGCTAGGGGAGATGGAGGCCCTCCAGGTGACATTGTTCCTGAGAATAATTTGAGGTCAGTGCTGGGCACCAGAAGATGGAAGCCTGGAGTTAGAGTACTTCTTTTGACCAGTCAACCCAACCCCCACCCCCAGCCATTTGAGAGAGTGAGTAATTCTTCTAAGGTGGGAATGGAAATGTGGAGAAACAGTTGGGAAAACTTTACAGAGGAGGTGGTATCAGAACTGAGCCTTGTAGACTGGTAGTTACAAGGACAGGCTTTCACTGCCCTTTTTTTTTTTTTTTTCTTTGCTTGTTTTTTTTGAAACCACACCAGGAGCATGCAAGTATCAGCGGCTACAGAATCTGACCTTGATAAAGGGTAGGGTCTGCCTCAGAGGCAGCAAAAAAAATGGGGGCACTATTAAATAGGGCCCTCATCTTGGAATGTCTGAATCAAAGGGAGGAGGGATAGAAACAGTGATTTTGCAACACCGTCATTTTCATTCCTGCAGCTCTTTTCCTCTAAGAATAGCCTCATGAATAGGGGTTCCAGCTCAGATTTCTGGAAGTGATTTGATTTGTCCGTTCTCTGTTCCCGGGTATGCACATCAGCATTAACTGACTTCCCAGAGCTGGATGCCTGGCTACTTGACGCAGGCCTAAGGCTGTCAGCAGTGGGAGTTGGTCTCTTTATTAAGTTCCACCTGAAATGCTAAGACCAATGATAGAATCATGGGCTGGGTTATTTTATTGTCATTGTTGTTGACTTTAATTTCTTCCTGGGCCTGATCGACAGGTAGTATTGGTGAGGGAATTTCTTTTTCCCTTTTTATGACAGCTCATAAATGTCTAGAACCGACAACACGGATTACACTGGTTTGCATTCTCTTAGTCTCCAGTCTTAACACGTGTGTCCTGCGCATGTTCAGTCGCAGAGTGAAGTGTTGATCCCTTCTTATTATGAGCTGCTTGGGCTCCAGTCCCAATTGGTTTAGTCTGGTGCTATTAAAAATCTTGATGTGTTTAGCATATGACACTGATTCGGTGGAAACCAATACAGTAGTAATATCCTCACAATGCATTGTAATTTATAGCACTCCCAGGGGGTGACAGCCTTGGAATGCCTAACAGGGGAGAACTTATGAAAGCAGAGGTCACGTGGGCTAACCACCACCATAACCAGGGCAGAGACTAGCGTCAGCCTCTCTCCCCAGCCCCCAGCATCACCTCTCTCCTCTACACAGAGCAAATAAAATGCTATAGCTGCTGTGGCTGTAAAAACAAACAAACAAATAAAACCCAAGCCTCTTTGTTGTGCTTGGGCGTGAAATTAAATGAAAAACACGTCCTGGTTCCTTCATTTGTAGCGCTCTGTGCCCCACCATCCCACATTAACCTGTCATTTCCTTTGGCAGGTGAGGGATAGACCATGGCCTCCAAATCCTTTTTCTTAAAAGCAGAAATGGAGGTTCATAGGAGAATGTTGTTTGGCTAAAGTTTACCTAATAATGATATTAATACCATAATTTTTATTGAGCACTATGCTAGATGCTTTATGTGAATTACCTTATTTAACAATCCTCATTACAGCTCTGTGAGGTAGGTACTTCTGTCCCCATTTTACAGTTGGAAACAACTAAAGCTCAGAAAGGTTCATAATCACAGAGTTAGTTAGTTTCTGAGTAGGATTTAAGCCTAGGTCTGTCTGATTAAGAGTCCATGCTTTTATTCACAGCAATATGTATACCCCTTTGGGAGCTGAGAATGTTTAAATCCAGTTTGCTTCTTACTAAATTTTACACTCCCCAGAATGACCTGAGTGGGGGCTGATTGGGGCAGGACAGGGACGGGCAGCTGAGGAGTACCCAACCCACACCACTGGGCTCCAGCTTTAGAGCAGCCAAGCTTTTTCTGCCCATCACCGATCAGTGCCCCCCTTGCCCTGGCTGCCCTTGCAAGATACTGTTCGTTACTAATTTTCAAGTGTAAATAATCGCAGGCCTGAGACGGCTTTTGGTCATGCAGTATATGAAGTAAAAAATAGAGATCATGGATTTTTGGGGCAGTAAATGTGAATAGTGTCCATTTTTCCAACTGATTATACAAACTTGATAATTGGCCAACTGGTTTTCTGTTAGAAAAACCCACAAAGTAATTTACGGAGGAGGAATTGCCAATAGGTGCACATCTGTCTAGGGCAAAGTTATTCCAGTTGATGTTAATAAGCATGTTAGTGTCATATTTTTTTTCTACCCTCTCAAGGCTATTCATTCCCCCCCCCCCCGCCCCCCACCCCATGAATGCTGTATGTGTTCATAGAGGGAAAAACTGAAGGGCCTCCTAACAATGATCGGAACATCAAACCAGCCCAAGAAGAACACAGCATGTCCGGGGGGCAGAGGCTGAAGGGCAGGCCATCCCCCGGCGATTACATTTGGATTACCGGCCTAATCTGCTTTGGTATTTGACCGCCAGCCTAACCACCCCAGGCTGCATTTGGAGGATATTGAGCACTTTCATCCCCAAGCACTTCACCGGCTTTATAAATGACCCACTCGATTCCCTTCAGCCTCCTTAGGGATGGGACATGGCAGCTGTTTAATAGCCACATAGCAATGTTGCAGTGTTTTAGGGCAGAAAAGAAGAATCCTGCATCCAGTCTAAGCTGCAGGGAGTATTTAGGAAAGGGGAATGTAATTATCCATGTTGGAAGTGGGCCAGGGCTTGGAGCTTTGGGGAAAGAGGCCTTTAGGACCTCCACTTTCCAGCCCACCTGAAAGATGGGGCCTCCTTTCAGCAGTCTGGGACATCAGCCTGCTTCCTGCTGACTTAGGAAAAAGCCCCCAGGTACTGCCTCCTTCATATAGTCCCCGGTAGACCCTTTACAGGTTCATTGAAAGTCTCCTTTCCAAGGACTGGACCTGGCTTAGCCGGGAAGAGATGACAGCGTCCTGGGGAGCTGCCTTGCACACTCCAGTATGGGTTTAACATATAATCAAATCAGAGTGACAGCAGGTGGAAGCAGTCTTCTGTTGCTGTAGGAGCTGTCCTTGAGTTCAGGAACAAAGACGGGGACAAGAAAGACAAGCAAAGACAAAGTATGTGTTTGCACGGGAGTGTTCACATCTGTGTGTGGGAGAAAGAACAAGGACTTCACCAAACTCTTTTCTTGGATCTTGTCTCTTAAAGGAATGGGCAGGTGGGCAGGGAGACTTTCTTCCACATCCTAACAAAGGATTTAATTCCCAGGGTTTTTTCTTTTCTTTTTTTTTGAAAAAGGTTAAGTAGTCAAAGGTGTCAAGTTCCTGTGACCTGGGTGACTTCTGAGGTCATAAGTACGGAAACCAGTAGCTGACTTTCTTCTTCCTTTGAGTACTACTTGGGAAGGTTTCTGTGGAAAATCCAACATTTCTTGGAGTAAAAGAGTGGACAAGAAACCCTGGGATCAGACTTGACTCTTGGGGCCACACTGGTCTTTGCTTTAGGATGTACAATTTACCAAGGCCCAGCATTACAGGAGCACCCCTTATCCAGCCCCAGATGGTTAGCTATTCCTCATACTTACTTTTCAGATAATCAAAGCTTCTTCTTTAAAGACCAAAATATATGTAAGAAATAGAACTACTTTTTTAAAAATATAGAAACCTTTCTAAATATTGTACAGTATATGCTTATTGAACATTTATAGAATATAACTTAGCCTTTTATTAATGACTCAGAATCTGGACTTGGAGTTAGGAGACCTGAACTTTAGCTGTGGCTTTTGCAAGTTAGTTTATCTCTCTGAGCCTTAGTAATTCTTCATACCTTGTCCCCTGGAGAGTGGTGGCAAGGGTTGAAGGAGACCGGGCAGGGAAAAAATTGTTTCTTCTCTGAAAAATACAGACACTGGACTAGATAATTTCTGAAGGGATTTCCACCTTTAAAACCTGTGGTGACTGTGTTCTTTAGCGATGGCATCGGGGTCTAGAGGATGTGTGCTTGGCCTTGCACTAAATAGTCCCAAGTGCTGTGTAGTTCCGACACTGCCCTCCCAGGTGAGGTGTCCCCACGTACTGTTGTCAGTGTGCCTGGGAGAAAAGTGATTTCCTGCGTTATTGTGCACGTAGCATTTTCTGTATGGTCAGAGTGAGAATTTGGGAGTGATTTGTCCTATACTGTAGAGTGAGGTACATGGATCTTGTCACCATAAGCTGCTGCTGCTCAGAGACATTTGTCACTTCTGAGTTTGCAGCTGTGACAGCAGCCCCCAGAGGGCTAGCTTCCAGTATAGTGAGGTATTACATGAATAGGCTTGGGTATACTCTTGGTCACAGTCCATTCACTTAAGAAAGCAGAAGTATTTGGGGAAAAAAAAACAGTTGCCTGTAAAGCATATTTCCAAGTCTTACTATTCCTTATTAATTTTCATTATAAACTTGGAAATGTGTTTCTAGGGAGAGTTTTTGGCCCTAAGACGTAATAAAATCACACTGCAGAATGCAGCAGCCTTATAAAAGCACATATTCAAGGGGAAATTCTAATTTTACAGCATACTTTTGTGTTCAGCTTGCGTGCCTTACTGATAGCAGTGAGAGTGTTTTGGTTTGGCACAGCTGCTCAAAAGGTCTAAAGGAAAACCATCAGCTTGCCTGGATACTGAGGATCAGACGGTAGCCATCATACCCCAGTCCAGAAAAAGGAACAAACAGAAGCAACTATGGCAGAATACCTTCCCCTTTGAGTTGTTTAGCTCCTTCTGACAGCTACAGGAAGGCTATGAGCCTGTAGTACTGACCAGCTGCCCAGGCTGGAGGATACCCTGAGGGAGCAGCCACAGCAATTCCAAATGCAGCAGGAAAGGAAAGTAACCTAGAGGGTACAACTAGGGGTGGGGGACACCCCCTGCAGTGATGTGGACCGCACCGATGACAGCAGTCACCACAGCATGGCTGAGTGGAGTTCCTGAAAAAATTCCAGTAGGGGTTTTCAGGTAATGTCCATTGAACTAGTTTCTTGATTTATAATTTCGATAATGTATGTACCTTACTTTAAAAAAAAAAATTTTTATGTGGACAGCTGACTTGTAAAACAGGTAAAATGGAGATGAATATTTGCATAGTAAAAGGATGAGTACACTTTACAAAAAAATTTACATTAGAACTTCTAGAAATAATGCATTTAAAATGTGGTGTTTAAATATAGTGATTTGACTGTTGTGTTAGGTCAACTATACCAGAAATGAGTGAGTTTCTGTATTTAGACTTTCTGAATCATGAGATAAACCTCCTGGCAGCTTTCACCCTCTTAATTCATTTTTCCTTTGTATGTTTTTTAGAGGGGGAAGAATCCATCTCAACTCCCACTTTTTGGGATCTGAATCCTTCCCCCTACCATTAATCACCTTTTTCCTAATCCTTGCATATTCCCCTTGCTTGAAGCCACACTTGGGTGTTCCTTGACTCCTTTTGGCTCCTCTTAGAGCTTTGTTCCAGTTCCTTTTGTCTGGGCATCGTGCTGTGTGCTACACAGGTTGTCCAATATTGAAATGCTCTACTGTGATTTCAGAGGTTGGGAGGTCCCTGCTCAGCTGGACAAAGCCCACTGTAAAGGCCTGTAGCTCCCATTTTTATCTTGTTCTAGTTACCCAGTGTGATATTGGTGATTCAGTAGAAAAGAGCAGGGTCCCTTCCTTCCCCATAATCCCATTGCTTCCTTCTCTCCCCAGTGAGAAAGTGGCGTGTGAAAAGTACCCTGGGAGCCTTGGGCCAGTGGCAGATTGAGGTGGGCCATCCAGTACCCCCAGGAGCAGGGAGCCTGGGGCCAGAACTCATCAAGGAAAGCAATGCCAATGTATGTCTATTTGTCCATGTGCTCTGGGGCAGGGGAATGGCGGGGGATGGGGGAGGCAGGGGCCAGGGTCAGGGTGGGCTGCTGGCTCTTGAAGATAGGGACCACGTCTTGTTCACCTCCTCATCTCCAGTGTGCCCACCTGAACACAGTGCTGTATGAATGTTTGCTGAATGAATAGTCAAAGAGTTTGGGCTTGGTCATCCCAGGGCAAGGGCTCCAGGCCTGCAGTGTCACAGCAATAGCAGCATCGGAGGCGGGGAGGTATGGAGAAGAACTGAGGGTCTGGGCCCCATTGGGCCACTGAGTGGAGTTTTGAGGAGAGTAGGACCTGTCCTTTCCTTCCTCTCCCCAAGAATAGCCCTTGAGTTGGATTTGCCTTCTGCAGCCCATCTTCATACGTAAGGATACCAAAATGAGTTTCCAGTGGCGGATTCGAAACCTCCCCTACCCTAAGGATGTCTATAGTGTCTGTGTAGACCAGAAGGAGCGCTGTCTTGTTATCAGAACTACCAACAAAAAGTGAGTAGCATGGTGGGTACCTGTCTGCTTGAGTATGAGTAGGCTGAGGGTGGAGATGGTCTGGGGTTAGGTCTCAGACTGCTCCCTACCCAAGAGGGCAGATCCCTCCAGCTCTGAGGAGGGAAGGAAGGCTGTACTAAAACCCCAGTAGGCACTGAAAGCTTGAAGGGATTCCTCTCACTCCCCTCTCCAGGACCAGTTTGAATAAGTCATCAGCTTCATCAGGGCGAGGGATTACCACTTGAACAAGTGTCTAATACAGTACCTGGCACATACTGCAGGCTAGTAGTATCTGTTCAGTGACTAAGAGAATGAAGGAACCACATGGCCATTAAGTTGTGATCTTAGGTGATTCTTCTGTAAGGCTATTGTGACCTTGACATCCTGGCTGGACCCAGTCCATAGGGAAAGTGGCCTGGTGCCACCACTATCAGAGCTGGCAGACAGCATACTTCTCCTAGGTGGTAGTTTAAAGTCTTAGCCTGGGAAACAGTAAACTAGGTCCCTTTCTGCACTGAGGGACAATGGGCAGATCCTTTGGCCTCTTGGAAGTCTCTTGCATTATGTTTCAAAAGGGGTATTCAACTTCCTTTTGCTCTTTTTCCTGTAGTCCAGTAGCAGGTGTGGCAGGAGAGGCAAAATGTGGGGATTGAGGGGACAGAAGGTGGCCGATGAGGATGATCCTGGTAGGACTGTTTCTGGGCTGACCGTCTTGGAAATGCATTGACCCCATTTGGGTTTCCAGAACTCTGTGATTGATGACAGGAGAAGACAGAGCCCTGTCTGAGGCCTGAAGAGAACAGTCCTGAAACGAATCAGCCTTGTCCTGTACCAGAAGGATTGTAGCACAGGGCCACCTCCCTTTAAGAAGATTTGGGGCATTGAGCTGGGAGGTTTTATGGGTTACTTTTCCACAGCTGTGAAGCCACCCTCCACGCACCATGGGTGCTAAGCCTAGCCCAAAGTTGCCATCACTCCACAACTGGTTTATATGCAGTCAGGAAGACCAGCGCCTTGCCCTATCTTCTAAGCTGTGTGGCGTCAGCTTCCTCTTCCCATCTCCCTCAGGGCTATGACGCCCACAGGGAAGTAAGTAGTGTGGCTCCCAAGCTTCCCAAATGCAGCCCTTGGTCCTCCCCTCCTCTCCTGACCTCCACACCCCATCACTTTGGCAGGGTTAAGGGGACAGGGGAGGGGGTGGAGATGAATGAAATAATTTCAGGGTTATTGCTGTACATGTAGCCAGCAGCCCCTGCAGTGGGCCTTGTCTATAAATATAAAGTCATAATAATAAGGGTTTGCGTTTATAAAGCACTTTGAAACCCTCAGATAAAAGGCAGTTTATTCCTGTTATTGTTCTCATCATTAACAGGAGTCAGTGCCTAAAGTGGAATTTAGCAATTTCAGACAACAGAGAAATTGCCTTTAGGAAAACAAACTCCGTGCTTCAGCAAGCATTCCCTGGTGTAAGAGGCCCTGGGTCCAAACTGGGAACAAAAGTGCCTCTGATAGCACTTGAATCTGCAGCCCAGCAGTTTGTGGAGCTGGCTGCTGCCTCCCTTTTGTCCCCCAGAGGTCACTGTCGAATACAGACATCAGGCCGAAATGTGATTACTAGCGAATGAGAGGAGAGAGGCTAGAAAGCTCAACAAAAAATTCATTTGTGGTTACATCCTCTGGGTCCCATCTCATGCACGTATCCAGCCATAGGTGGCGCTGTTGGCCAGGAGCTCCATGGCTAGAGGCCCACTCCATCTGGGGGAAACAATTTTGAAATGATGAGTGAGGCCAGGTGGGATAGGAGTGGGACCCTGGGAGGAGCAGGGCTGGTGGCTGAAGAGGAGTCCACACTTTGGAGCCCCCCCCCGAGCTCTGGTCCAGCATCCCATGCTGGCTCAGCCCAGCCCGCCTCCAGTCCCTCTGCTGGGAAGTAGGCTGGAGAGGCTGTGAAACCCATAACTGGCTCCTTCCTGAACCTGCTGGCATTTTCATCTTCTGCTTGGAGTACCGTGTTCTCTATCTTTACTACCACTAATTAAACAGAACTTAATGGCTATTCCTTTGAGTAGTGTTAACTTTTTCAGAGTACTTTTAAAATCTGTTCTGTGATCTTCATACCTTCCGGAGGTGGGCAGGGTACATATTTTTATTCTCATGTTACATATTAATGTATCTATGAAGGCAGCATGATGAACTGACCCACTGAAGGGAAAGTTAGTGACAGTCTCTCTCAGTGCCCAGGCATGTGCAGTTTCTACCACACAGTGGCATTTCTGCCTTGTTTGACTTCTGTCTTTATCTGGAGGTTTCTTGCCTGCCCCAGTTCTAATATCCTGGACTGTGGTTACCAACCAAAGCCAAGGTTCCTTTATCTGCACCTGCCTTGCCCCTGAAGAACTGGTGGGCCACTTTTCTTGAAGGAATGGATTCTAGTGTATTGTGTCCTTGATTCATTAGTGAGGGATGGATCAAAGAAGGCAGAGAGTACATTTCCAAGATTCATCTGCTCCTGATAAGAGCATTTGTGCAGAAGGAAGGTTCTAAACCTCAGCTCAGCAGGTGGCAGCTGTAAGTGGAATGAACCAAAGTGCTGGAGTAGGAAGATGTTGGGTTAAACCTGGCCTCTGCCTCTTATTAGCTGTATTATTTTGGGCAAAGTTTCCTCATCTACAACAGCAGAATATTCAAACCTACTTCATAGACTTTGGGAAATTTGATGAAATCATATATGTACAAATGCCGAGCACAATGGCAGACCCAAAACAGGTCCTCGACAGTTCTTTGGAAATCTGAATCTGCGGAGAGCTTGGCTGATGTAATATCGGTGCTGCTAACACTGTGGGAGGTGTTAATAGGCATTGCTAGAAAAAAGGATTCTGTGGTCAAGTAAGTTTAGGGAGCTCTGGATTAAATAGGTTTCTCTTTGGCAGGGCTTCTGTGAGCCTTTAGCATGTGCATGGGCATGCTGACTCTCGAGAAGGGCTACTGCAGGCAGGGGTGACCACAGTTTGGCCAGAGCCTTGATGGCTAAGGAAGAAGGAAGATTTGCCTTCTGGTTTTCTTAGGGCCTGACTGGTTGGAGACTTCTCTGGACAGCTCTGGCTGTGCAGGTTGTGCGGTGTGAAGGATGCCCCCGGAGGTATGTGGGGATGTTCCAAGGGTGACTGTCCACAGCAGCCCTGCTTCTACTTTCAGCCTCTTTTCCAGGGTCTCTCTCGCTCTGAGCCTGGCCTCTTGTGCCCTTTCTCAGTTCACTGAAGGGGAAGGGCTTGGAACTGGGGAGGGGATTTAGTAGGAAGAGAGTGATGGGATACAGTAGGTTATTTTTGAAATCACCAAAATGAAGGAGCTGCCCATTTGGCACAGGGAAGAGAGAGGGACAGAGTTGGCCTGTTCCAGGCATTTTCACAATGACTTAAAGTTCATCTAGTGCAGCTTCTTTATTTGAGGAGGAAATCTGGAAGAAGAAACTGAGGCACAGATGTTAAGTGGCCTGCCCAGGGTCACAGGGCAGGGCAGGAGTCCTACTATGAGCCTTTGCTTCCACATAAGTCTTTTTAAAGATTTTGGCATTCAGAAAGCCACTTATATCTTGGAGAGAGTGCCTAGGACCACCTGCAAGGTAGGGGGTTCCCTGTGCCCAGGGATTCCCAGATGAGACAACCAATTTGTTGCTGCCCCCCTCTTAGTCCATGAGCTCTAAAAGTCTCTCCTCATCCCCTACCCCCCTACCCTGCTGCCATTTTTGCCCCATCCTTGGAGAGATGAAGGAAATCTAGACAACATGGTCTGTTACTTTGTAGTGAGAATGTGGAGAAATGGAGAGGTCAGGAGATTTGGGGAATTATTGCTTGAAATAGGGGATTTTCCATATATCATGTTTGTGACTTGGGAAACATACCTAACTTCTCTGTGCCTCAGTTTCCTCTTCTGTAAAAAAGGGATAATAGAAGTAACCAACCTGAGAGAATTATTTTGAGGATCAGATGTGTTTAGAACAGTGCCTGGCACAGAATAAGCATTAATATGCCATCTTTCATTGCATGGTTGAATCTGAGAACGGTGAAGGGAGATGGGAATGGGGGAGGAGGGAGTTGGGTGTCTGCAGGAAGCTAGGGAGCTAGCTTAAGGGTTTAGTTTTTAGGGGAAGCACAACAATGTCCACTAGGTTTGAGCCCCTCAGGGGCACAGGGATACAACTTTGTTTCTTCTTCATGCTTGTATCCCCAGCTCACAGATCAAGGCCTGGGACACAGTTGATGCCAAATAAAAGTTTGCTGCCTACCTAGAACTGCCTGAGGTTGAGAGTTCCAGCTTTTCCAGAAGCACAGTGGGTCTCTAGTGTCCCTCTCTGGTCCAGGTGCTGATAAGAAAGTCTAGTGCAGTTCCCATCAGGGTGAACCCCAAAGTCAGAAAATGGAGGTAAAGGGGGAGGGCTAGCCGTTGCCTCTGAGGAGGGAAAGCAGATGTCCCATACTGCCTTGAGCACTGCCTGTCAAAGAACCTCTGAGGAGAAGTTGCTTAACCTCAACCAATAAACTAAATCCATTAGAACTGACTCCCAAAACAAAGCTGAGCTCTGGACCCTCCCTTTCTTCTGGCCTCATGACAGATAGTAGGAGTATGACAAGGAAGGGTAGCAAGCTGTGCACCTCAAGTTTCCTTTGATCCTGTCACTGGATGGCGTTGAGGCCAAGCCCCAGGATTCTTTTTCCAGTCCCACTGCCCCAGCCTGGGGAATGTGGCTTGTCAGTGCCCCCTCTGAGGTCGCACAGGTGTGTCCCTGTCCCCCACCCCCCACCCCAGCATACAAGACAGGTAGGGAGAAAGGATGTTCCCATGCTCTGCATGGCAAGGCCTTACACAGGGGTCCCCATCTTGCTCGGCTGTGTGTCTGGGCTGCTTCTCTTGCGTTCTTTTTTGTGTATATTTGTGCATAAGATGTTAACACTTCCTAACAAGCCTTTGTGTTCATCTAATCTCTGCTGTTTAACCTTTGACTCCCCCCATTATCAGTGTCTGCCACCTTTGCTGGCCAGACCAGCCCCAGGAAGAGCCTTCAGCCTGGACTGGCTAGGAAGAGGCTGAGGCCGGCATTCCTTCCCCGGTCTGCGGGCAGATGGATCACCTTTCCCTGGGGCAGAGCTTTGGAAAATAAAGCAAACTTGTGGTGCCATTAGGATTCTGGCCCCCCCCCCCACTCCTTTTGAACTGTCAGCCTTTAAGTAAACATTCTTCTCCTGCCGTGGGTCCCAGCACCTTGGTGGGGGAGTAGGGAACCTGGGAGGAGAGGGGCCCTGCAAGCTTCTGCTGAGCTGAGGGATTTGGACAGGGAGAGCGGGGGCAGAAGTGCTGCATTGATGTCAACTATCTGAGTCCCCAGGGCATTGGGGCTTTTGAAGTGGACTTGGAGTAGCTGTCGCAAGGAGGACAGGGCCTCTCTGAAGTATTAAAAGTCACATCCTTTCCAGGCCCCTCACTTGAGTTTGTTTGTACCTGCCTGCAGCTTGTTGCTTCCCAGCCCACACAACTGCTGTAGCAGAAGGTGCTGCTATGCCCAGGTGACAGGTCTGGCAGCCACTGGCCAAGCTGCGGCTGCATTTCCACCAAGGAAAATGGCAAACAGGCTTGTTGTCAGAGATGAGGAGGCTGTTCTTTGTGCTCTGGTGTAATAAGCACCAGGCTAGGAGCAAGGAACTTTAATCCCAAAGCCACTGACAACTGGCTGTGTGAAACCAGGCAAGACATTTCACCTCTCTGAGCCTGAGTTTCCTCTCTGGTAAAAGGAGTCAAGTTTCCTGTAAAACAAAGCCAGTTACACACATTGTGGGCTGAGTGTTGCTATCTGGTGTTAAAAGGGATCATTAATCTCTGGACTGGCACCTGTAGAGGCGAGGGCCTGGGTGTGTTGTGTGAAAAGACAAGTAGGGTCTCAGGGCCAGCAAAGTAGTGCAGAACCCCAGAGCCAGCTTCCGTGATGAGACACATGGTTTGTCCTCTCAGTGTGAGTTTTCCTCGTGGATATACTTTTCTCTCTGGCCTACAAGTAGAGTCAGGCTTAACTAGGCCTTGAAAGACCCTAACAGAGGAAAAGGTAGCTGAGGCCTTCAGTGGAAGTCCCATCTAAAAGGCAACTATAGGTTCCCAGCTTTGGGGGACAGCCCTGGATGTCCTTATTCTGTCCCTTGTCAGAGCAAGTGTCTCCATTTTTTGTATGGTGTCCCCATGAGGTTTAGGGTACAGAGGAGGCCCAGGTTACCTGAGCTATTTGTGTATTCCAGGAGGCTTCTTCTTCCTGTCTTTGGTAATCCTACTCTTAAGTCTGAGAGTTACTCTTATCCTTGATTTAATGAAGGAACAATGACTAGTTTGGCACTTCTACTGTTAGACTGGCCATAAGGCTTTTCATCTTTTCCTTTCAGGGCCACTAAGCTCTTAAAATACTGGTGGTTCTAACTGGCTTCCTTTCTCTCAGGCTGTGTGGAAGGTGTGGGAGAACTGTGTACAAGCTTGGCGGCAGATGGTCTGATGCCCAACTGTTAGGGTCGCTTTACCGGCTGGCCTTATGGACTCTTGGTGTTCCCACAGGTACTACAAGAAGTTCTCCATTCCTGACCTAGACAGATACCAGCTACCTCTGGATGATTCTTCCCTGAGCTTTGCTCATGCCAACTGCACCCTGATCATCTCCGTAAGATTCACCCAACCTTCTTGACTACAGCATCCGGGAGTGTCTTCCTCTTTCCCTGCCCACTTCCCATCCCATAGGATTCCCCAATTCTGGCCTCAGCCCCTAGGGTGTGCTTGCTAGATAACAGGCATCTCTAATTCAGGATGGAGAGAGCAGGGTTGGGGCTCTGGGAGGAGCCTGATGTACAAATCACAGCTCTTAGAGGACAGAGGATGATGGGAATGGGGTAGAAATCACGGGATCTGGGTTTTGGTTCAAGGTCTGCTCCCACCCAGCCATATCATCTTGAGTGAATCATTCAGCCTTGTAGGCCTCAATTTCATCATCTTCAAATATAGGGATTAGAAGGGGCTCTGAATGTATGTGTGTGTGGAGGGAGGGGAAGGCATTTAGTGGCTGAGTTATGTCCACTACTTCCTGATTCCATCCGCAGTACCAGAAGCCAAAGGAGGTCCTGGTGGCCGAGTCAGAGCTACAGAAGGAGCTGAAGAAGGTAAAGACGGCTCACAGCAGTGATGGGGACTGCAAGACCCAGTAGTCAGCCCCCTGGCCGGCACCTCCAGGGTGGGGGTGTGTGAGGTGCCTCCTGTCAGGCTGTGAGACTTGGAGGCTTACGCCTGCCCCGGCATGAGAACAGCCTCCTCTCTTCTAGCAGCTGTCGAGTCTTTGTAAGAACCAGACCCTGGGGCACTCCTAGCCCCTGGGCCATGGTCTGTTTCCTGAGTAAAGTCATTCTGAGTTACTGCTGATGGACTGCCCTCTTGTCCACCTCTGTGTGCTGCCTGGCCCCTGGGCCCACTGGCCTTCCCAGGGAGGGTGCTGTTGATGTCATTTCCTTCTCCTCCATCCTGGCCCAGAGCAAGGACCTTCAACATAAAGCCTTCTGTGTAAAGGGGAAGAGGACGGGAGAATTCAGCCCCAGCAGAGTAAGGGCTGAGTGTCCCCAAACTCAGAGGAAGACTAGGCTGGAAGGGACTCTGGCAGAAGTGGCCCAGAACTCTATAAGATAGATGTGAACAAGACAGAAGTTTTTAAAATGTAGGAACCTTGCAAACAGTTCTAGGATGTTAAGACATTGTGGGTAAAAAGCTAGAAAAAAGGTCATAGTATTACTAATGGGTGAGTGTGTTGGAGTAGGGTAGAGAAGGGTCCAACAACAGACAGCAGCTTAGCCCCCAGGCTTCCCGGAGAACTTCCGTGTTCCTCTCTGCATACCCCCACAGGTGACACTCACTCCACCACCAGGGTCAGTGGGTGGTTTTCCTGAAGAAAAGAAACCTTTGTTCTTTGGGTCACTGAGCCATGAGGCTGGTCTCATCCTTCTGCAGAAGATACATCCCCTAGTTTGAGTCTGCCATTCCAGCTCCCTGGGGCCTCCTAGGACTGCCCAACCAGTCAGGAACCAGATCTGTGAACAATCAAGCTTTATTTTTACAAAAATGAAAATTGTACCATGTCTCAACAGCTGGCCTGAGGTAGGTCTGGCTCAGCACTACTCAAAACTGCTGGGTTTCCTTTGCCCGTTCATAGTTTCAAAGCAAAACCATAGTGCTCCAGGAATGAGCCCCAGCTCCAAAATCTTGGTCAAGGGTGAGGTCTGATTGAGGAGGTGGGGGGGTCGGGGGGTGCCAGCAGCTGGGGTATTGGCAGAGCCTCACCCCTCCTTCCAGGGAACGGGCAGAAAGGGGCCAACTGGGCAGCGTGGAGTACCTCACCTCACTCTGTAAGCTGGTGCTGACTCTCAGAAGGGTAGGGTGCAGGGTGGGCCTCAGGAAGCCAGATCTTTGCTCCGGCCAAACAGGGAAACAAGGCCCGGGCTCAGCTGCAGTCTCCCAAAGCAGCAGGTCCCTTCTCTCCAACTGGTTCCTGGGAGGGACTTCATCCTGGGTAACCCACAAGTCCCCAAGCACTGTGGTCACAGGTGCAGGCGCACAGGCACAGCAGGGTAAGGGATATCACTGCACCTTCCAGGCAAGAGAGGTCCCTGAGAAGCTGGCCTCCTTGGCCCACAGGCTGGGGTGGCCCTGACTGTCATGGGTTTTGAAAGTCCAGGACATGGAGGTTGTAAGACAACGCAGCATAGAGATGCTTGGTGGTGAAACGCAGGCAGTACACAGGACTGCTGAGGGGGGTCGACGTCAGTGGGAAGGCCTGGAAAGGAAGGCCCAAGAAGTGGTGAGAGCTTTCCAAGAGGGAAATGGCAGAACCCTGACCCAGGGTCCTCAGGCCTATGTGCCATCATAACTTCCCCCAGGCCCTTCCAGGCACACCCTTGGCCACATACCCACTCCCAAGATGTAGCCCGTAATAATGAGTCCCGCATCCTGGCGGCTGGAAGGTGGGCAGGACACTTACATGCAGACAGGCTCTTTGACGCCGGTCCCACAGCCGCACAACGCCGTAATAGGAGGAACCGGTGGCCAGCAGGTGGTTCCCATCTGTCTGCAGGCAGTACAGGGTGCTGTCGTGGGGCTCCTCCCACTCCATGACACACTTCCTGTCCAGAAAGAGGAGATGCAGGGGGAGGTTTGGGAATATCCTCCACCCCAGCTTCCCCAGGAGAAGCTCAGGGGAGGGTTAGGGAGTTATTCTGGGCTATGAGACAGAGAAGGCTGAATCACCATATTCTTTAAAAAGCAAGCCTAATGGGGAAAGCATCTTCTGTAAAGGTGTCACACACCAAGCCCCAGACCACAGGGCAGATTCTGTCCTCACTTGTGTTTCCCATGGCCGGCAGCATGTCGTGGAACTCGTGAGGTGGACAGGAAAATCAAGACCTCCAGAAAGGGCTGGGCCAATACCCTGATGGCTCCCGAGGGCTCTGGAACACTGGCCATCATTAGGACCTGTTGGCTGCAGTCCCCCGGGCCAGAGGAAACAGTGTCCCAGGGGAGTCTAAGCATGATATGATCTTGCTGGCCCCTCTCTACCCAGCCCCTGATATGGAGTCTCTGCCTTCACTCTTGAGCTGACCTAGGGCTGGAGCAAGGACTAGGACTGCATGGGGCACCCATCACCTTTCCACCTCTGGCCAACACACTCACCGGACACTGGTGCGGAGGTCCCAGTAGCGAACATAGGTGTCGTAGCCACAGGACAGGAGTGTAGAAGGGGTTTCATACATGACGTCCAACACCCCAGCCCCTGGGGGAAAGTCACTGCCCAGGTGTGTCATCAGCTGCCCACTGGGGAGAGAGAAAGGGCAGAGGCTGTCCCACCTTAGCCCTTCAAATGGAATCAGAGCTTGGGAAATGCAGCTTTCCTTCCTGAGCTAGAATTAGAATCCCTCAGGAAGGGGGCTGAAGGAGAGGCCCCAGACTCTGCCCCTCCCCCAGGGTCTCCTAGCCCCAGCTAAAGGCCTCGATCAGATGCCCGCAGCCCCTCCATCACACCTGCAGGCTGGCTGCCCGCCGCCAGCCACTCCTTCTCAGGGCGATGAATGGGCCTTGCTAAAGGGGTCAGCCCCCCTCACACACACACTTCGTTACTTTATACTCCTTGATCCTGCAGGTCATGCAGTTCTGAGCTGCCCGAGTCCAATGCCTTAATTCCCGCCTGTAATCTGGGGCTCAAACCTCGTTGGGGATAAAGACCACACAAAGGGAGAAGGGGAGTCCCAGGAGATGTTAAAACAAGTAAACACCTTTGTGTCCAGGGAGAGAAATCGCTGAGAAAGCAGCTTAGCGGGCTGGTCCCTGGTGTTCCTGGCCCGGCTGGCCCCCAGCCCAGGGCTCGCACGCTCTGTGATCACAGCCCCCAGCCTGCTGAGCTCCAGCCTGCTCCCCCACCCTCGCCCCTCCCGGGGCCGGGAGCAGATTACTGAGAAGAACAATTTCTTTGTGACTGTAATTCCCTCCGTGACCGCGGCAGTGGGCAGACCCCTCGTCCTGATGCCAGACCCCTAGCAACCACATAGGGGGGCCTCCTGGCCCTAGCAACTACCCCTCAACATCAAGTGCACCCGCTAATCCCTGTGACTAGGGGAAGGGCAGAAGTGTTAAGTGATTGAATGATTGGGGGGAATGAAGGAGAAGAAGGTAACCCTCCAGGCACGACCCCTTGGCTTCATCCAAGAGATGCTGGGCTCTCCTCCATGACAGGACAAGAGAAACAAGGCCATGAACATGTCACAGGGAGGCCCAGGAAGAGGCTCTGGCATGGGTGGGAGAGGACTTCATGGTCCCACCCTCCCAGCTTTGTCCTAAGCAGCATTTCAGCAAAGGGCTGGAGGCAGCCAACGCTGCCAGCGCCATGGCTGAATGCAGACTGGTCCAGTCCTTCCATCTCACAGAGACCCCGACCCTCTGCCCGCTCCTCCCAAGTGAAGCCATCTTCCCTGAAGGCTGAAGGAGTCAAGGGAGGAGGCTGTGCAGGATTCCCTTCTGCCCACTCTGCCTGCCCCTTTGGGCCCTGGACAGTGAGGTGACTCCCTCAAAGAGCACAGCTGCTGTCCAGTGGGGAGTTGGGCCCTAAGCCAGCACCCCTAACCTGCACTCAGCTTCCTCCCCAGGGAAGTTCTCTTCCTCCAGTGTTGGCCCGGGGCTAGATGGTACTAGCCTCTGTCTGTTGAGAGGATCCTGAGAGGGATGAGGCAGAAAGCCTTCTCCCTAGATCAGCATCCCCTAGATATCACTGACCTAGGCTCCCAGAGAACTGCCGTCCCAGGTGGGTTATCCGTCAGCCACCCTGGGCGGCAGGAGCTCTGCAGAGGGCTCACTTTCTCTCTCTCTCTCTCTCAAGGTACGCATGTACATTTGTGCATGCCCAGTAAGAACTGTTCTGGTCCACAGTTCTCCTCCCTCTCCTTCCAGATTTGGGGGCCCTGCTGCCTCCATTAGTGAGGCCTTCAGGAATGACTGAGGAGCTCTCCCCTTTAATCTACAGAAGTAATTTCATGTTTGTCTGTTTGAAATAGAAGATGAAAGGCAATGGGGTTTGGGGAGAGTGAATCCTAGCATGGCTCCACCTGCCCAGCCCTGGTCCCAGGGTTCAGTGGGAAGGAGGGCTGGGCACCCATGGGGCTGCAAAGGGGCACACCCAGACTGAGTTTCTGACCTGGCCACTGCCCCCAATGGAACATGTCATGGCCATAAGTCTCTGTAACAAGAAATACAGAACAGTCCAAGGGCCTCCACCCTCTGGGGGAGGCCCAAGGGCCCTAGGGAGCACCAGCCCCTGGGGGCACGACAAGTGCTGAAAGCCCCTATCTGCCAGACCAGCTCAGCCAGATGGCTGAGGAGTTTCTCCTGCACTGTTCTCTGAAACGGCCACACACACTTTAAATGGGCCAATAAAAAGATACAATTTCTTTTGCCTCTGGGCTCAGGGCCCTGGAGGCTCTGTTATGCAGTGTCCGTGAGGTTAAGTTCAGAGCATAAACTGACACACCAGGCTCTGGGAAATGGCCCATCTCTTCAAATAGCAGCCCAGCGGTGCCATAGGAGCCCTGCTGGGGCTTTGATTTGGGAAAACAAACAGAAACGGCACCGTGGGCCCTTCAAGGCCCCCACCCCAGGACCAATTTAAGTAGAAAACTCTGGCTCAACTGCTGTGGAGGAGGGAGAGATCAGCCCGACAATAGCCCCAAACTTTGGGGGGAAGGGGGACAAAACAAGCTGTCTCCTCATCCCCTCCTCCTGGGCTCCTTTTCTTACTGCAAGTGTGTTCTTGTAAAAACGATTAGATTGCAATTTGTATAACGTGGTGACCCCCAAATTCAGACATTTCACCCCTTTTCTCTGGAAAGAATGTTAAGAATGCTTCTCGGCCTCTCACTGTGGGGGGTGGAGGGGGGTGCAGAGCCTTGGCTGTCGCACAACTTGTGTGGGAACAAGGCTGCGGCTCAGAGCCCCAGGCCAAGTTGGGAGCAGGGCTGAGTCTGTCACTATAGAAGGCCAGACAAAAAGTCCCTTCCCTTCCAGCTCCTCTGGACAAAGCCCAAGCCTCCAGGAGCCACAGAGGACTGGGGGGCCTCCACACCCCAGCCTCCCCCAGCCTGACTCTGGCAATTCTCTCTCGACCCAGGGAAAGATAAAGACAGATGGGGCTGCCCCTGTGAGCCTGAGGAATAAGACCCAGGCTGGGGAGGGGGCAGCTGAAGTAGACCTGTCCCCTTGGCCCTGGCTATGTGCAGGCTTCTCCTGCGAGCCTGCGAGTACCTGGGCAAGAAAAAGCGAGCAGTGGGGCCATGCCCGAGGGGTCCCTTGAAAAGGGAATCAGGTAAGGAGCTGCAGTTGCCCGGCCCAGCCCACCCTGCTGCCTGGGTGATCCTTCTGAAGCTGGAGAGGAAAGGAAACGAACTTCCTGACAGCCAGGGAGGTGTTTAAATAAGATACCAATACCACATCACCTTCTTTGTGGGGACAGATGACTGGAGATAGAAGACCTGGATTTCCCCTGGGAGAGTCAGGCCCACCCTCTGCCCTCCTCCAATCCGAGTGCTGAAAAGCAGGGGAACCTGGTGCCCTGCTTCACTCCAGTAGGTCCCCCTTCCTCCTCTCATCCCAGCACCACACCCGCCATCCCAGCCTGGCCTGTCTGAGCACCCCCACCAGCCACGTCCCATAGAAAGTCCTCCTGTACTGAGATACCTCAGGCCCACACCTAAGACTGCCCCTGGCTCCCACACCATTTTACAGCCATTTTTAACATACTGGCTTCCTGATGGTGCTCCCTGGAGATCCTATGGGTGCTCCTTCCTGCATCTGTTTGGGTGCGAGGACACCCCATCTGTCATGTGCTACCCTGAAATGCAACAATGGCTTCTAAGGGAAGAAAGTGACAAACAGTTCATTTCCTACATCTCCTCTGCTCTGGGGGACAGATGGCCTGAAGGTATAAGCTGGGCCCAACATGGTCACAAGAGAATGAGAAGGTCTCCTTTCCTTCCACTCCTCCCTCCCTGTCTTCCCTCCTTGATCAACAACCATTTATTGAGCACCTTCTATATACAAGGCATTGTGCTTGACAGACACTGCAGAGAGACGTGAGCAGTGACTTTGAAGAAAACATTGTCCCTGCCCTCAGGAGTTTTCAGTCCAGTAAGGGAGAGAAGTCTGAATCACGTATACAACTAACTGAATACAAAGTGTGACTGGGTAGGTACAATAGAGATATAACAGAAAGTTCTGTAAGAGGACAGCTAAGAGAACATCTCTGGCTGGGAGTGTTGAGCTGATTCTTCAGTGAGTGACAGGACTGTGACAGTGACAGGAGGAGGCACTGTGGGTAGAAGGAACAATGACAACAAGGGTACAAAGGGGAGGCAGCTGGGCTGTTTGGGCAGTGGTCAGCAATCCAGCTCAGCTAGAGGCTTGGGTAGGTGAGGGACGGGAGAGACCAGGCTGGTGGGATCTGGCTTCCAGACCATGGCAGGCTTTCAAGTCCACACTCCTCACCTGGTATTAATTCTTTGAGTGGCAGACAGCAGTAAGGCCTTTGAGCAAGGAGTGACTGTCCTAGTCCAGCTTCCTAATTTCAGATAAGGAAACCTACAGCCCAGAGAGGAAGTGTGACTTTTTTAAAGTTCTACAGCAAGAAAGGACTGAACTTCTGGAAAACCAGTCTGGCAGTAGCATTCAGGGCTGACAGGGACAGAGGGAAAGAAGTTAGAGGTCCTGCTCCCTATGTTTGCTTAGGCCAGATGAGAGTGCTGTATGTGTTATGTGATGGCAGAGTAACTACCACTGCAGCTGCAGCTCACATATATTGAGTCCATACTGTGTGTCAGTAGATACATGAGGTAAGTTTTCTTGACCCCATTTTACAGATGAGAAAACTAAGGCTCAGCTGTCACACACCTAGTAAGCGTTAAAGTCAGATCTGCATGCTCCAAGGTATATGGTATTACCAGTAGCACTCCCCGCCTTCACAGACAACACAGTCACTTGGTCACTGCCCCCTCAACATCATCTATCCAGCTGCACAATCTGACTTTCTCCCAAGACACCCAGGGCCACTTTCAAGCCCTTGCCTATTCTTTGCAGGCCTCCCCATCTCCCACATGCCAGGGAATCAAGAGGGCAGATGGTCCCAGCTGTAACAATGAAGTGGCAAAGGTAGAGCCAAGGGAAAACCAATGGAAGCTTTGCTTGCCCCAGCCCCATCAGGTGAGAGGAAAAGGGCCCTTGCCAAGCACACAGCTCTTACGTGCATGTGTGTGTGTGCAAGTGCACACACCCCCAGCACCCACCCGCGCACACATGTTCAGACACAATGGCTCAAAGGCCAGGCGGTCGGGCAGCCCACTTTGTACTGCTAACAAGGGGGACCGTAATTACAGGAAGGGGCAGCCGGGCAGATAAAAGGATACAAAATTTCAACATCTGTTGCCATAAAGGGATAAGGAGAAGTGAAACGCAAAGTATCAGTTTGGTGTCAGCAGGCAGAGAGCCAATTTCAAAGAGTTCAGGGGACAGAGGGGACAAGAAAGAAAGAGGAAAGGGGGGAGAAAGAAAAAAAGAAATTACAGGGTTCCTTGAAGAGGTAAAGAAAAAAGAAAATGAAAAAAGCTGCCAGTAATACTTTCAAAGGAGAAGGCAGGTACTTTAAAGAGGGGCAATTCCGGTAATCACCCTGACTGAGGGCCAGGCCCCCTGCACGGGGTGGGGGCGGAGAGACGAGGGCAGAGACAAAGCGACACCTGGGGCACAGTGGGCACTAAGAATGCCCTCAAAGCAGTCCACCAGGGCTCAGGACAAGCTTCTCCTCCAGAAAGTTCAAAGGGCCTCCTCTCAGGTGCCCCTTGCCACTCCCCGTACCATCAAATGCCCTAATATTCATCTTGTGCTCAGTCCAGCTCAGAGGGGGCGCTATACCAGGCAACACTGCGGCTAACAAGGTGGTCCTTAGGAGTGCTCTAACACCCATAAGGTTCACCACCTGCAGCCACAAGGATCAAGGAGGGCTTCATGGTTGAGGTGCTCTTTAGGCTGAAAAGTGGGCAGGATTTCATTAGGCAGAGATGGGGTATTCCAGACATTAGGGTCAGCCTGAGCAAAGGCTCAGAGGGGAAAAATATTGGGCACCTGTCAGAATGGGTGAGAAGTCTATTCTGCCCCTGCCTTTGGTGAGAAATGGGAGTTACAGGGGCTTTAGGATGAAATAGAGTAGTGGGGAGCTGGGGATGACCCTGGCCTGCAGGAGAAGGGGAGATGAGGGGTGTATGCAGGGCATGCATATGGTCACACATACAGGGCAGCACAGTGCCCAGCCAAGGACTCGAACCCTCAATGCTCTAGGAGTAGCCAGGTCACCAAAGCCTACCCCAACCTCCTTCCCTACCCCACAGTGCCCAGGCTGGCTTAGAGCTGTGGCTGGACCCACTGTGACACCTTCAGCTCTGGGATTACAAACCTCTCCATCCTGGTGCCCACAAGCCCACAGTCACAGGGGGGCCCAGCTCTGCCCTGCTCTCAGGGCACTAATGATAGATCCAGCTCCAATGCTCCTTGGTGGAAAAGACAAAACCCACAGCAAGAGCAACGCCAAGGAGGGGTTGGTGGGTGGGATGTCAGGGCAGTCAGGTCCACCTAGGCTTTCCAGCAGCCAGCAGGTGTGCCACACAGTCAAACACTTGGCACCCTCCCTGGGACCCAGCCAAGGACCCTGCTGAGATGCAGACAGAGAGCACAAAACAGGCCTTGATACCTCCAGACCTCAGGCTCAGGAACGGGATGGCTCTGGCATAGTACCTCAGGGCCTGATGGGACAACAGGGCCTAGTTGGGACACTTGAGTGGCTGGCAGTGCCTGTCAAAATGAGGTGTAGGAGTTCTTGGTACTACACCCTTGGGGGCTGGGGGTTGGGCCTGAAGACCATCTACTCTTGGAAGCTCTGGCACCTCCAGGTTCAGTGAAGGACTGCCATCTTTCTCCCCACTTGGCTTAGATTAGAAATCTTCTATCCTCAGGCCCAGCTCCAGGAGAGGGAAAGGCAGGAAGGGAAAAATGGCAGCATGCCCAGGGCAGCACCCTGACTGTATGCTCCAGCCAGCACCTCCGCCCTCCCCCAGCCAGCCCAGCCCATAGAACAGAGAGGCCTGAGGGTCTGGATGGTATGAAGGGCTGAGGGAGCATGGTGACCCTGATAGGGGTCCCCAAGCATTTTGAGAAGTAGCCCAGGCTGTCTGAGGGTGGGTACCTGAGAGATACACAGGTGGACACGGGGAGGGTACCACCTCTGGGAGCGCTGGTGTCTGGAGGGAAGCCTCCGCCTCTGAGGTATGTCCCAGCTCTCCCAGCATCCCAAGGACAGCCCCTGGAGAGGCGATGCTCAGAGCCAAACTGCCCCTCCAGTACTCCCCCTGACCCCATAGCACACACATAAAAGAGAAAATCCAGGAGCTCCTCAAGTTTCAGCTGTGACAGGTTAAAAGCAAAGAATCCACCCAGCACCACACACCACCCAGCCGCTAAGTCCTGCTGGCGATGTTGTTCCACCTTTCAGATTGGCCTGTCAGTCAGGCTTTGGTGTTATTGAAAGATCAAACTCTGTCCTGCCTGTTCATTACCTTAATCCTATTTTCTACATGGCTTTATCATCTGCTTGTGCTTCTCTGGGAAAGACAGCTACAAACAGTCGTCCTGTCCACCCGCTTCCTCCCTCCAAAAGCGGATGTCTCCACCAGGGCATCTTTCCCTCAATCCCTGCACCCGCTCTGTCCTCCAAGCTTCCCTGGGGACAGGACAGACGTTGAAACAAGGCCCTGGCTCCTGTGAGTGGTGAGGTGGAGAGTCTGGGGGAGTCTTCTTCTGGAGAGAAGACAATGTCGAGTGGCTCCTGGGCCGCCTGCCGCAAGCAGTAGAGCCCACAGGCAGCCAGAGGAGGCTGTGCACCTACGGCACAGCTGCTGCTTGTACGGCTTCCCTGCGAATCGAGGCCCTGAATGTCTAGCGCCCATTCTCACTTGGGTGCTTTCTGGGTTCAGTAAACACCCAGTGTTTTGGATTAGTATGGTCTAGGGATTTAAAAAAAAAACAAAAAACACCTGTTGCTGTTGAGTCGATTCCGACTCATAGCCACCCTATAGGACAGAGTAGAACTGCCCCATAGGCTTTCCAAAGAGCTGCTGGTGGATTTGAACTGCTCACCTTTTGATTAGTAGCCTGAACTCTTAACCACTTTGCCACCAGGGCTCTGGGGATTTCAACAGAGAATGTCATTCAAAGAGTTGGTGGCTTAGAGCTCCATCTGTGCCCAGGAGCACCCTCACCAAGGTGAGCACAGGCAGAAGAGGCCACTCAAAGATTATTCAACCTTTGAGATACAGCTGGGCCGTTGTGGGGCACGTAGACCATCCCTCACCCCTGGCTTGTCCAACATCCTAGGCCCAGGCTGGTGATGGTGCCAAGCCACAATTGACTTTCAGCAGAAATGTCCATCTCTGTGACCCGCAGCCTTACTGTCGAGAGCCTTCTCCGTGCCACGAGGTCAGCAGGTCCTCCTCCCGCCCAATGGTCACAAGGGCCACAGATTTTTTGAGGATTAAAAGGCTGAGCCTCCACAAACTCCAAGGTACTTGTGTGGATGACTGTGGGTGGGGAGGAAGAGAGGGAAGGAGAAGACAGCTCGCATTGGTTGAATGCCCCTGAGGTGATAGGCACAGTGCAGCGCACTTTTTCCGAAAGTTTTTTTCTTCCCCCCACCCCCCACCCCCCACCCCATACTAGTTCTGTTAGGAAGGGATAATTAATTCCTATTTTACAAATGTGGAAACCGAGGCTCAGAGAGGCCCTAGGTCACAGAACTAATAAGCTGCAGAGCTAGTTCTAGAACCCAGGTCTGTCCGATCACACAGCCTGTGCTCCCTCAATGGTTCTTCATAGCCTCCCAGTCACACACTCCCTAGTATGCTTCTTCCACCACCAGGGGAGGGACTCCCCTTGTCTTTGCTTCATTCAGAAGGAAGAGGGGCCAGTGGCAGGAGGTTTGCCAGGATGGATTCATGGGAACAACTTTCACAGACTGCAGGAAATAACATCCCACAGCTATAGAACAAAGGAATCTCGGGAGTTTTAGCTATGCTGGCAACAGTGTGATTCGACTACTGGCTACATTAACAAAAAGAGAATATCTAGAATGAGGGAGGTGATAACATCTGCCACTCATCAGATCACACCTTGTCTGTTCAGTGCTCATTTGTGAATACCCCATTTCAAGAGGGATTAAAACCAGATCAATTTAGAGAAACTTTCAGATGAGAATAGTCCTGAAACCAGTGTGAGGCCAACACTGTTGGTCACTCATCCAGCCACTCCTCACTTTCTTTCTTGTGGACCATACCCTGATTCTGCCATGCCATGTGCATGGGGGGAGTAGAGCTTGGCCCTTCCCCAGGTCCAGGAAGTCAATCTTGATTGGTCATTCCATTCTCCTTGCCAGGGTATGGTTTAGAGTGAGCATGGGACGCAATTTTAGCTCAGCAGATGTGAGCAGAAGTCTGCTTGGGGGGTCCTGGGAAAGGCTTCCTTATCTTAAAAAAGACCCCAGGCAGGGACATATCCTCTTCCTTCCTTCTTTCCTTTGGGAGCTGCCTTATGAGTTGGTGGAACTGCTATAAACAAGCCTGAGGGCAAGGGCAAAAGCTACCTTGACCAAAGGACTAATGGACCACAGCTACTATGGCCTCCACCAGACTGAGTCCAGCACAACTAGATGGTGCCTGGCTACCACCACTGACTGCTCTGACCGGTGTCACAACAGAGGGTCCTGGACAGAGCTGGAGAAAAATGTAGAACAAAACTCTAACTCACAAAAAAGGACCAGACTTACTGGCCTGACAGAGACTAGAGAAACTCAGAGTATGGCCCCTGGACACCCTTTTAGCTCAGTAATGAAGTCATTCCTGAGGTTCACCCTTCAGCCAAAGATTAGACAGGCCCATAAAATGAGACTAATGGGGCACAACAGTCCAGGGGCAAGGACGAGAAGGGAGGAGGGGACAGGAAAGCTGGAAATAGGGAACCCAAAGTCAAGAAGGGAGAGTGCTGACATGTCATGGCGTTGATAACCAATGTCATAAAACAATATGTGTACTAACTGTTTAATGAGAAACTATTTGTTCATAAACCTTCATCTAAAGTACAATTAAAAAAAAAGCTACCTTGACTAGGATGGCAAACCAGAAGCTGAGGAGAATACATGGGCCCTCATGGTCTCATTGAAGTACCCATCAACCCTGGAACCACCAACTTCCCAACTTCTGACTCCTTGTCATTTAAGATAATAATAATAACTTTATTTCTTGAGCCACTTGGAATTAGGTCTTCATTACTTATAGCCAAAAGCACCCTAACTGATTTACTGTGTTCATGAGGAACAAATGAAGGACTAAGGACTTTGGCCTGGAAAAGAGAAGAGCCTGGAGGAGTAGGACCAAAGTTTTCAGATATGTAAAGGCCTATCCTTCAGAGCAGAGGTTCAACTTGCTTCTTGTCCAGCCAGGATCACAGCTCCAGGAACCCTCAATAAAAAGCAGGCATTCTAACTCTCAGACCCAACCAAAGATGTAATGAGTTGTTTTGGGAAGGAGCAAGTTTCCTGTCCCTGTGGTTAGATGACCATCAGAAGAGAACTTTGTAGGAAAAAACTATGTTTAATTAAAACGTCTCATGTGTTAGAAATCCTTGGGAAAGACTGACTATAGAATGGATTTTTCAGAAGAGAAATATGGTTAACATTTTTCTAGGGAGATGGAGAGAGAAGAAGAAGACAAACAAAGCCAGGGCAACTGAGGTAGGAGGCAGACAAGAAAAACACATCTTCACTGCCACTGTGTGTGGTAGCATTTCAAAGACAGAATGTCAGAGCCTAGGGATAGGCGAAGAGTTCTTAGACTTGACACCAAAAGCAGGGTCTATAAAAGAAAAAGTTGATAATTTGGATTTCATAAAATTAAAAACTTTTGCTCTGCAGAAGACCCTGTTACGAAGGTAAAAAGACAAGCTACAGACTGAAAGAAAATATTTGCAAACCATATATCTGACAAAAGACTTATATCTGGAATATATGATATAAAGAACTCTCAAATGCAACAGTAAAAAAAAAATTCAGTTAGAAAATGGGCAAAAGACATGAACAAACATTTAACCAAAGAGGATATACAGATGGCAGATAAGGACATAAAGATGTTCAACATTATTAGCCATTAAGAAAATGCAGATTAAAACCACAATAAGATATTACACACAGCTAAAATAAAAATAGTGACAGCACCAAATGCTGGTGAGGATGTGCAGAAACTGGATCACTCAGACATTGCTGGTGGGAATGTAAAATGGTAAAGATATCCAGGAAAATAGTTCAGTAGTTTTTAAAAAAAACTAAACATATACTTAACAAATGACCCAGCAATTGTACTCCTGGGTATTTATCCCAGAGAAATGAAAACATACGTCCACACAAAAACCTATACACAAGTGTTCTGTAGCTGTAGTTGCAATAGTCAAAAAATTGAAAACAACCCAAATGTCTTTCAATGGGTGAGTGATTAAATAAACTGTGGTACATCCATTCCATGGACTACTACTTAATAAAAAAGAAAGAACCACTCCTAGGTATATACCAAAAAAACCTGAAACCAGAGACTTGTACACCAATGTTCATTGTAGCACTATTCACAATAGTCAAAAGGTGGAAACAACCTAAATGCACATCAACAGATGAACGGATAAACAAAATGTGGTACATACCTACAATGGAATACTATTCAGCTAGTAGGAGAAATGAAGTCTTGATACATGCTACAGTATGGTTGGACTTTGAAGACGTTATGCTGACAGAAATAAGCCAATCATGAAAGGACAAGTATTGTATGATCTCACTTATATAAAAAGACAAGAAAAGGCAAATGTATAGAGACCAAAGTTTATTAATGGTTACCAGGGGAGGAGGGAGGGGGGAAATGGGGGGTTAACAGTGATGGAAAAATCGCATCAATTAAGGGTAGGGTTGCAAAGCTGATTATTGTAATTATTGTCAATAAGTTGTACACCTGTAAAAAGTTGAATTGGCAAAAGTTGTGTGACAGATGTATTTACAACAATGATTAAAAAAAGAGTAGCTTTTGAGGCTGCTTATGTACAACCAAACACCTCACAGGATTTGGTTCCTGGTTTGGAGGTTTAGGGTCATGGTTTCATGGGACATTCCAGTTAATTGGCCTAATAACGTGCTTAGTGCTTCTGTTCTACCTCCTAGTTTGTTGTGTAGTGTCTGGGGTCTTAAAAGGTTGAAAGTGGCCATCCAAGGCACAAAAATTGCTCTCTATTCACCTGGAGCAACAAAGGAAGGAAAGTCAGGAATAGGAGGACATGGAATGTGTGGCTAATAGCCTCCATGAGTTAACTGCCTTCTTTGCCATGAGACCAGAAGAACTAGATGGTGCCCGGCTACCATTACTGAACATTTTGATCAAAGATTCCATAGATGAAACCTGATCAAAAGGGGGAAAATGCAACAGAATTTCAAATACTCATGGGCTCTAGACTTTCTGGAGCCATGGAGGGTGAATGAACTCCTGAAAATATTGCCCTGAGATCATCTTAAACCGTATATCAAAAATATCTCCTGAAGTAATCTTAAAACCAAACAATAGTTTAGCTTAACTGGTAAAATAAGGTGTGCCTTGACCATTATGCTCTTTTAAGAACTATCTATATGGGATCAACTGACAACAGCAACTCGAAAGATTGGATAGGACCTTAGGGGACGGTGAGTTTATGTTAATGAGGGAGGAACAACTCAGAAAAAGAGGGTTAAGAATGGTTGCACAATTTGAAGAATGTAATTAATATCACTAAATTCTACATGTAGAAACTGTTGAACTGGTATATGTTTTGCTGTGTATCTCCTCAACAACAACAACAAAATAAATAAAATTTAGAAAAAAAAGAACCATTGTTAACACACGACTTCAATGAACCTCAAAGGAACTACACCGAGTTTTAAGAAAAGCCAATATCAAAGGGTTACATACTGTACGATTCCATTTATATAACATTCTCAAGATGATAAAATTACAGAGATGGAGAACAGATTAGTGGTTACCAGGGATTAGGAGTGAGAAGGGAAGGAGGAGGTGAGAGGAATGGGTATGGCTATAATGGGGTAGCATGTGAGCTTTGTGCTGATGGAATGAACAGTTCTGTATCTTGATTGTGGTAGCAGTTATACAAATCTACACGTGATAAAATTGCAAAGAACTAGACACACACACACACAAATGAGTACATATAAAACTGGTGAAATCTGAATAAACTCTGTGGACTGTACCAATGCCAATTTCCTGGCTTTGATATTATACTATAGTTATGTAAGATGTTAGGGAGCCCTGGTGGTGCAAACAGTTAAGTGCTAGACTGCTAACTGAAAGGCTGGCAGTTCAAACCCACCCAGTGGCTCTGCGGGAGAAAGACCTGGCATTCTGCTTCCATAAGGATTACAGCCAAGAAAACCCTACAGGGCATTTCTATGCTGTCACATGGGTTCATTATGAGTTGAAATCGACTAGATAGCACCTAACAACAACAATGTAAAATGTTACATGGGTACCTCTCTGTCCCATTTTTGTAATTTCCTGTGGATCTGTAATTATTTCAAAATAAAAAGCTGGATAATAAATAAAAGGCAGATAATCAGATGGGAATGTGTCAAGCATGCCAAGGCAGAGAACCGTGAATAAAACTTGGATGAATTTTAATTGTTCTCTGTAATTCTTTTCTGCATCTGTAGGCCATTGTTACAGATTGAACTGTATCCCTCAAAAATGTGTGTCATCTTGGTTAGGCCATGATTCCCAGTATTGTGTGGTTGTCCACCATTTTGTTATCTGATATGATTATCCTATTGTTGTAAATCCTAACCTCTATGATGTTAACGAGGCAGGATTAGAGGCAGTTATGTTAATGAGGAGAGCCCTGGTCGGGCAATGGTTAAGAGTTCAGGCTGCTAAACAAAAGGTCAGCAGTTCAAATCCACCAGCCACTCCTTGGAAACCCTATGGGGCAGTTCTACTCTGTCCTACAGGGTCGCTATGAGTCAGAATCGACTTGATAGCAACGGATTTTTTATTTTTGGATGTTAAGGAGGTAGGTCAATATACAGGATTAGGTTGTATCTTGAGTCAATCTCTTTTGAGATATAAAGGAAAGAAGTGGGCAGAGAGACAGAGTGACCTCCTACCAACAAGAATGAAGCACCAGGAGATAAGTGTGTCCTTTTGACCTGGGGTCCCTGTGCTGAGAAGCTCCTAGACTAGGGGAAGACTGATGACAAGGACCTTCTCCCAGAGCCGACAAAGACAAAAAGCCTTCCCCTGGAGCTAGTGCCCTAAATTTGGACTTCTATCCTCCTAAACTGTGAGAGAATAAATTTCTGTTATAGCAGCACTAGATAACTAAGACAGAATTTGGTAACAGGAGAGTAGGGTGCTGCTCTAATGGATACCTAAAATGTGGAAGCGGTTTTGAAACTGTGTATGTGTAGAGGCTGGAAGAGTTTTAAAGAGACTAATAGTAAAAGCCTAGATTGTCTTGAAGAGACTGTTGGTAGAATTACAGATATCAAAGACAATTCTGGTGAGGGCTCGCAAGTAAGGAGAGCTGTAACACTGGAGACAGCACAGATGGTGAGAAGCAGCAGCAGAGAAACAGTAGCAGCAGCAGAGAAACAGTAGCAGCAGAACCAGGAGATCAGCACCAGATGGTACAGGAGTCGACCCATGGAGTGAGAGAGCCAACTGCCTTCGGGCAGGAGGCTTCCTGGTGGAGTGGGGTGTCTCCACTTATCAGTGGAGCTAGGCTTGCCAACCCATGGAGCAAGAGAGCTGAGTGACTTCTGGCCAAGGTTTACTGGTAGCATGGGGTGCCTCCAGGCACTTCTCAGTAGAGCTAAAGAGCTTTCGAACACTTGCCCGATCAGGGCAGATGTCAGGCCAAGGGGCCTAGAGGCCAAGGAACCAGGAAGCAAAAGCTGAAGAGACAAGAAGCATAGAAAGCAGAACTGCCTCAGTCTCAAAGGACAGGGCCACGACCTCTGGGGTCTCAAAGAGTAAATCCATGGCCTCTGGGGTTTCAAAGGTTGGGCCCATAGCCTCCTAGGTTTCAAAGAGTCAGGTCTTCACCAACTCAGTTCTGGAGTGTAGGGCTGTCTTTCACAAGTGCTAGTGGGATAAGGCCAGATCTACTGCCCAGAGTTGAGGGGGCGGGGCTGCCATGGCCAAAGGGCAGAAGAAGGTGGCCTGCCAGGGCTGAGGGGGTGGACTCACCACTCAGACAGACTAGTACAATGGGGCCGCCCAAATGCAAGGGAGCAGAGTTGCCCAGGGTAGAATGGCCTCTACCTAGAATCTGGAGAGTTTGGCCAACACCCAGAGTCTAGAGGGCAGGGCCATTGCCTAAATGGTCTCAGAGAACAGAGGATTATTTTCAAGCCTTGAGAGCTAATGTAATGTGTTCTGCTGACTTGCTTGGTGCCTGTCACCCCTTCTTTCCCTCCAATTTCTTCCATTTGTAATTGTCTACGCTGTGCCTTTTCTACCATTGTACTTTGGAAGCAGATAACTTGTATTCTAGATTTCACAGGTGAAGAGGAATTTTGCAGAAGATGAGATTTTGAACTCAGAGTTGATTTAAGACTTTTGGGATGATATGATGGGGTGAATGTGTTTTACAAGTGGCAAGGACATGAATTTTGGGGGGCCAAAGGGTGGAATGTTATGGACTGAACTGTGTCCGCCCAAAAGGTCTGTCATCTTGGCTAGGCCATGATTCCCAGTATTGTGTGGTTGTCCTCCATTTTGTGATCTAATGTGATTATCCTATTAAAGTAAATCCTAACCTCTACTAGGTTAATAAGGCAGGATTAGAAGCAGTTATGTTAATGAGGCAGGATTAGAAGCAGTTATGTTAATGAGGCAGGAGTCAATCTACAGGATTAGGTTGTATCTTGAGTCAATCTCTTTTGAGATAAAAAAGAGAGAAGCCAGCAGAGAGACAGAGGGACCTCCTAATGCCAAGTATGAAGAACAAGGAGGTGAGTGCAACCTTTGAACCCAGGGTCCCTGTGCTGAGAAGCTCCTAGACTAGGAGAAGATTGATGACAAGGACCTTCCCCCAAAGCTGACAGAGAGAGAAAGCCTTGCCCTGGAGCTGACACCCTAAATTTGGTCTTCTAGACTCCTAAACTGTGAGGGAATAAATTTCTCTTTGTTAAAACCATCCACTTGTGGTATTTCTGTTATAGCAGCACTCGATAAATAAGACAGCCATCTTCAAAATTTCTTTATTTTAAAAGAAAAAACAAATCCATGAGGTTAGATGGGATTTTATGTAGCCACATAGTCAGGCACTCGTCAGAGAAAAGTATCGTAAATCCAAATTGTTGTTATTATAATAAATTCTACATGAAACTATTTATCTGTTATAAATTACTTCAGCAGTCTCCTCAAGCTGCCCCAAATGATTCCATATGAGCAGGCACCACAGCTAAGGCTGCTGGTGGGCTTCAGAGCAGGGGTCCTTCCCAGCCCCTCCAGGACCACTCAAGCCAGCTAACTGAAGCAGGGGCTGGCTCAGCCAGTTCTTCCTTTTGCCTCCCTGGCTGCTCTGGCCCCACCCCCATTGGAAGCTGTTGTGAGCTCAGGAATCTCTTACCTGTTGAGGTCCCAGATTCTTAGGGGTGAGAAGTGCCCACAACAAGCCGTCCCTGTCACAAAAGAGCTGCCAAACAAAAGGAGAGCAGAGTCAGACCTGGCTTGTCAGAACTTGTGGCGGAAACGGCTACACAATTGGAAATGCTATCCTCATTTTCCAGGGAATGGTGGGGTTAAGCCAGAATGAGAGCAACAGCCAAGAGGGCCAACAGAGGACTTGTGGGAAGATAGCTGGGAGCATGGTGAGGGCTGGACCTCCCAGAGCTGCCTGGTCAGAGAACCCATGGGTTCAAGGCTACCAGCTTGCTGCTCAGATTGAGTGGTATGGTCTCTATTCACCAAAAAAGCATAATCTCTAGACGGGTAACTCTGAGCCCAAGGTGAACAAGCCTGCCGGGCTTGGCTATACGAACCCTGAGATCACAATGCCCATGGCACAGAACAGCTCTCCTGGGATAGGGAGTTGGGGACTAGAAGGCAGTGCCCTGGCTGGAGGTAGGGATGGCTGGGGGGCATTACTAAAGGTTTTAAAAGCTGAGAGAAGCTGGTAAGTGGTACAAGCACAGGGCAGGTGTAAAGGCTTCAGACTGGGAAAAGGAAAAACATGAAAGGTGAGTAAATCCCATGGATGGGGGTAGGGAGAGTGGGCAATGTGAGAAGCCAGGCAGCCAGGGTGCTGGGAGCGGGATGAGAGTCACGCAGTTTAGAAACTGACACACGCTACCACGAGGCAGGTGAGAAGGAACACTCTGACCATATTTCCCAGAGTGCCTCTTAAACCCCTCAAAAGTTCAACAAATATAATCTGCATCATTTCATTTTCAAGTAGAGGCACAAACCCAGTGTGAAGAAATCAGTACAATAGACAGGTTGGCTATAGTGCTAGGAGTAGAACTTGAACCTAGCTAGACCACTCCTTTGTTAGTGGATTTGGCAGGGGTGGGGAGGGGAAGGCCTTCAGGAACCTTGGGTTTGAAAACCTAAACAGCAAGCAAGAGAGTTGAAAGCAGTCATGTCACTCAGAAGCCCTGGGGCAGGGATGGGCCACGTCCCTACTTGTCTAGTGGAGGGCGGGTACTGGACATACTAATGACAGGTTAGCAATGTGGGGGCAGCTGCCCATCTTCCCTGGCCCAGCCCAGCACCTGTGGCTCTCTGATCCCAAGCGTGTCAGTGGGGAGATGGATTTCCGTAGTGAAGCCTCTCAAGAAGCCAGTGGCTTTGGCTATGCTGGGGAGTCTGGCCCAACAGTTGCTGATGGGGGAGACGTTAGTGTAGGCATTGGCCGAGCCACTGGTTTATAGTCAAAATTGCAGGGCAGGTGTCTGCTTTTCAATCCTAGGCTAATAATAAGGCCATGAGAACCACCCTGGGGTTCTACGCCTCAAGCAAAGACTTCCCCTAGGGACAACGCCCCCTTGACCCATAGGACTGCCAGCAGTCACTAAACTGTAGGGTTTCAGTGCCAACACGGTCATGCCCTTCATGCCCCAGATGACTCCCAGACTGGGAAGCAGCCACTGGACACTGAAGCCCCAAACTACAAAGCCAAGAGATGTTGCTCTCACCACCCTCCCCCCAACATTTTTTTCCTTAGGGTAATCCATTAATAACTGGTAAAGCCAATTACCGTGGGTTGGAAACATAATAGCCACTTGGAAATCATTCAAGCAGGCAATTGGGCTCTCCAGACTTTTGAGGGATGGGGGCAGGTGAGGGGCGCCAGCACAGACACACAGACATCTCTTGAGGAGGCTTGTGGCAGGCACCTGACTGGCCACAGGCCTAAATTAGCGTCAAGGTAAGTCAATAGAGAAGGAATGGGAGGGACCTGGAACGTTAATCCCTGCCACTCCCCCAGATCTGACCTCCCAGCAGGCTGGGTACAGGCGGGGGAGAAGTGGCAGCTATGAACACCTTCCCAGAGACTCCTGTCCTCCTCTATTCCTGCCCCGCATCCCTGGTCCTGTCCACCTGCCACCAAAGGAGGAGTGCCTCTTACCCTCATGCCCTACGAAGGGCTTTCTTAGCTGCCTGGTTATGGCACCCATAACATTTCTTACTAAAGCTGCCCTTTTCCCTTGCCTGACTTTGGTGGAGCAGGGAGGAAGGGAAAGTAGAGTGTGCCTGGCACTTAGGAGACTATAATAGTTTAGTCAAATTTGTTGTTGTTGTGTGCTGTCGAGTCAACTCCAACTCACAGCGACCCTATGTGATAGAGTAATGATGTCCGATAGGGTTTTCTAGGCTGTAATCTTTACAGGAGCAGATTGCCAGGTCTTCTTCCACGGAGCTGCTGGTGGGTTTGAACCACCGACCTTTCGGTTAGCAGCCGAATGCTCAACCACTGTGCCGTCAGGGCTCCTTTAATCACATTTAACACTCAGGAAAAACCACCTGAGCACCAGTGAGGCAGATTTTGAGCCAGGTTCTGCTGGGGGAACCCATATCAGGACTCATCTCCAGGCCACAGGGACGGCTCAGGACTCTTGGAGGTCAGGCTGGCTGCAGACACAGTCCTGCACACCTCCAACTACTCTCCAACACTTGCAGCCCTGCATGCCCTCCAATTCTTACGGCCTTTAGGAGGCATGATGCAAAAGCCACAGACCCTCCGCATTTAGTCCAAAGATTAAAAAGGTGTGTCCAGGTGCAGTATCTCCAGAGTTTGCGACAGACGTGGAGCAGAGAAAGAGAAGGAATTCACTACTCTGAACGCTCGAAGGATGCCTCACACCCCACAACAAGTCCCTGAGGTAGAGATAATTATTCCCATTGTACGGAAAGTGAAAGTAAAGCACAGCCAAGCTCCCATGAATTTACCCAAAACGCTGCAGCTGCACGCAGAACCACTGCCCACACACTCATACCCTTCTTCAGGACTCACCAGGTAAAGTGCTTTGAAAAAGGGGCCAGCAGGGTTGGATGTGTGCCTCAAAGACGGCCTTGTCACCCTCACTTCTCTAACCTCACCAGGTGATTCAGCCTGAGCATAATACCTTGTTCTGATCTCCTGCTTCATTCATATCAGCCTGATGTCTTCAGCCAGATTCCCTCCACATCCCTCACTGGGCTAAGCATGTCAAAGGTTCTCCATAAACACTTGGAGATGAACTAAATGGAAACATGTTCCATCACCTCCATGGCTCTTCCTAAGGACTCCTCAAAGAATCTTCCCCATTAAAAGGTCTTTGTTGTAACCTCAATTTAGAGTTTAAAGTTACTGAAAAAAAAAAAGCTCTTCTCAGAAAAGAAAGAAAATTCAAATGGCTTTTGCCCTCAGTCCTCAGGAGTATCCCAGGCACAGGGCCAGCAAACCTGTACTGAACAGGCAGCAAGGCAGGAGCTGGCAGCCCCCGAGGTGGGCTGACCATGCTTCCTCTGAGTCCTTACAATACTTCACTCTCTCCTCATAGGATGAATGGTAATTTTGGTTATCTTTCCATCTCCCCTTTGAGATCATGAACTGTCTGGTGCCTCCTGTGAACCCTAGTGCCTAGAAGTGCCTGGTCCCGAGGTTTACCTTAGCTAAGGCCAGGGGGCCCATAAGGTGGGTTGAGGTCTGGGTAAGGTCTGGGTAAGGTCTGGGACAGGTCTGGCTTCTGGTAGGGGATTTCAGGTCTGAAATGAATAGAGTTTATGGAGCCAGAATGACTTTTAGACCCTCAAGCTAAGACAGCAAATGAGCGAGAACATGGGGTGGGGGGTAGGGGGAGTATGTGTGTTTTGACATTGATTTTTAAGTATTGTTGGTAAACCTGCCATCACAGAGACAATCATCAGGCTCAAGAGGTAGATTCAGGAGTCCTCAAGATAGAGAAAGACTGTAGGAGAATTAAGAGTTCTGGTACTCAAGTTGAGGAATAGAAAATAACAGGACTTAGAAAAGAGAAGAGGAAGGTAAGGAGGAAAATCAGTTCGGCATGGGCAGGGTGAAAGGATAGTAGATTCTTGGCTGCCTCCGCTATAGCTTAGGCCCTCTTACTAACACTAGTACACCTTCTCCTCACTTATCAACTATCTCTTGATCCCAACATTTTGCATTTACGACAACAGTAAAAAAATCTACCATCTGACTATTTTGTGCATTAATGACATACGTCTGGCAGTAACGAATGCCAAGGTGCGAGGCAAGAACAACACTGGCTGTGATGGTTCAGGTTATGTGTCAGCTTAGCTGGGCCATGATTCTCAGTGGTTTGGCAGTTATGTAATGATGTAATTTGGCAGATACATAATGATGTAACTTGGCAGTTATGTAATGATGTAAACTGGCAGTTATGTAATGATGTAATTTGGCAGTTATATGATGATGTAGTCATCCTCCATTTTGTGATCTGATGTGGTCATCCTCCATTTTCGCATAACACCAATTTCACATAATGACCTGGTCTTTGCAACTTAACAATGTTGATAAGTGAAGAGAGGGTGTGATTTATTGAGCACTTACTATGTGCCAAGTGCCAAGCAAGTATTTTAAAAGCATTATTCCATCTAACCTTCACAACCCTATGAAGTAGGTATCAATTTCCCTATTTTACAAATGACGAAACTGAGGCACAGAGAGGTAATGTGATTTGCTCTAGCTCACAGGTAGCAACTAGTAGGATTGGAATTTGAACCCAGTTGGTCTTGATTCCAGAGCCCAAGATATTATACCATTCCTCGTGCCATAACTTCTCAGAGGGCTGCATTTCAAGAGTTAGTCTCATTTATATCCCCAATACCTAGTAGAATGCCTGACACACATTAAACCCTCAAATGATTATTGAATGAATGAATGAACGAATGGCTCCTCTTGGAAGAAGAAAGAAGAGACTGCGTGGCTCTGAGGTGTGGCAGTAGCAGTGGCGTGCTCAATAGCTGCAGCCCCGTGGCTTGCCTGGAGCCGCCCAGCTGGCCCAGGCCCCAGCAGCCTCTGAGCCTGGGCTAACACACTTTGGCAAGGGAGGCCACCAGAACTGTCACATCATTCACCAACATGCCCATCAAGTGTATTCAGTTCTCTTCAACCAGCATTGGCATTTTAATTACTGTTGGGTAAACTAATTTGTACAAATGAAGGCCGGGCTGCCTAATAGAATATGCAAGCTCTCTGACCTCTGACAGGCACTGACAAGAGATACAAAGGCAGCCGAGGAAGGCTTTTTATCTGAGACTTATTACTCTCTATTACTCCAATTAGTCAGGCTCCAGTGCTCCTAATTGGAGGAAAAATTGCAATTAAATCAATTTTTGATGGGCTGCAAGTGGGCTCCTGAACTGCCCTGCCTGTGAAACACTGATATTATAGCAGCAAAGGTCACAGTCCTCATCAGCACCTGGGGATCCCCCAATTTCCCTTGGCTCCCTCCTTAAATACCTCAAGGAAACCCCTGCCCCTCCATCGGTTCAGCCAGCAAGGGTGGGAAGGAGGGAGTCATTAGAACATGTCAGGTCTCATTGCTGCTGCCGCCATCTGCTAACCTCCGCCACTGACATCATTACAGCGGGTAAGTCCAGAAGCATGAATACAGTGCGAAGGTCACAAAAACCCACTCAGCAAGGGGAAGCGGGCAAACCAGGAACAGTGGCTAGGGTGACAGCACTGTGAGGGAGGGACCAGTGGAGTGGGAATAGCAGGTCAACAGAAGTCAGGAAGGGGAAAGACAGAGGCAGGGTCAGCTGAAAATGTGAGGCAGCCAGTTCCTAAGATTCAGCTAACATGGCACCCCGGGACACCAAAGGGGAAAGGAAAAAAAGAGACAGAGAAATCTTGTTCTCTCTCCAACAGACATCCCACCCTGCAGCTGGGGAAACATCCACCTGAATGCTGTACACAGAACTAGAAGGCTGAGAGTTACATCAGTGATGGGGGACGAGATCACACTTGTGGGACTTCCATCCACAGCAGTGTCTGTCTATACAGTGGGAGGGAGGGTAGCATCCTGAATCAGGGAGGGGAAGATGAATAATATGGATAATAAGACCAAAAAGCCTATCTGAAGCTCGAATGAGTAAAGCTTAAGGCAGAAAGAAGTTCCATTTCACACAGCAACTAGCATACTGTGACCTCAAAGAGATGGTACATACTAAAAATAGAAATTCAAAGGAAGTTTAGCCAACTTCATGGATGACTGAACCACAGTGGGTTAATAAGGGGAAGGAGGATGTACCTTGCCTTCACGAGGGACGAGACAACCATATCAAATTAATGGTGGTCCATCTACTGAGTGGAATATTACAGAGTCATTTAAATGATGTTCCCAAAGAATACAGGCAAGATGCTTATGATACACTGTTATAAGGGGGAAAAGTAGGGTACAAATAGCATTATTACAACTATTAAAAGAATAGTCTGTGCATAGAAAAGGAAAGATTGGATGGAAACATACTAAAATGTTAAAAGTGATTGTGTTCGGGCAGTAGAGTGACTACCTATTTCTTTTCAATTTTCTTTCTTTTAGAAATCTTCAATGAGCATGTGCTACTTTTTAAAGGGAAAAACATATTATTTACATTTTATAAGAGAAAATACAACATAACTAGACATGCCTGTCCACTGACTCCTGGGCTGCAGAGCCCTGGGCCTAGGCAGCCAGGCCATGGCTGTATGGTCAAGAGCAGGTGAACTTGGAGTGAGCTTCCTGCTGGAGCTGATGTCAACAACGGTGCCCTGACACACCCCATGCCTCCCCTGGGCTGAAGCTTTGGGACTGACCAGTAGTGAAAGGCCTAGGTCGGAACCAGGAAGCCCCAGGTGAGAAGGTGAGTCCTAACTCCCAGAGCTGGCAGAAGTCTGGAACACTCTCTCTCTCTCTCTCTCTCTCACACACATACACACACAGCCACACACACACACACACATACATCCCAGGTTCCTCTCAGCCCAAGCGCATCAGAGCTGGATGGTACAATCGGACACAGTGCCCAGGGGCTGCGGCTCCTGCTCCCACTGCTCACCTGCCACCCTCTCTACCAACTCCAACAAACAAGGACCAACAAAACAGGGTTTCTGCTGCCCCATGGAAGACTGCAGCCCCACAGCTGGGAAATGCCTCCACAAAAACACAAAATGGCTCTTTTCCATTTTAACCAATGGTAAAGGGTCAGCCTGAATAAGGATGTAAGAACCTGGGCTAGATTAGGGAAGGCTTGAAGTAGAGGTTGCTCTTCCCAAATGTACCCGCCCCATCCAAGAATCAGAAATTTAGAAACTTGAGCAATGGAAGGATAGAATAATTGAAAAAAAAAAGAAAAGAAAGAAATCAAAAACAAAAACTTATAATGCAGTGGAATTACATCATACGTTCATTCAATCTATTGAAATTCGCTAGATGTGTTGGGGACTGCGGGGAGAAGAGTTTCTAAATCACACTGCCCATCTACATGGCCACTAAACACAAGCAACCATTTCATCTGCTCCTGAAAGGACAAATGGAAACATGTTCCAGTACTAAAGGAAAAACAGACTGGGTCAGATTTAGTGAGAAATGATGATACAACATCCACAAAATTATGTACCAAAAAAGAGCCATGGAAAAAGAAGAGATAAAGCATGGTCGTTATTTCTGACACTAAAATTGTCTACCTAGAAAATCCAAAAGACTCAGCTGAGAAACTATTATAACTAATACTAGGGCTGGATGAGGTGGTTGGCATGCCGCACACCATAATGGGAAGCAGTACAGGCTTGGGAGCATGACTGTGGGTTTGGACTCCTGGCTCTGCCCCCGAGTAATCATGTGATCTTGGGCAAATTATTTAACCCCTCTAAAGCCCAATTTCTTCACCTATAAAATAGAAATAATAACAGTACCTAAGCATAGGCTTGTTGTAAAAATTATATAGGAGATAAAATGCTTAGAGCAGTGTACGGCACACAGCAAACACCCACAGATGTTAGCTATTGTTACACACCAGCAATGACCAATTGAAATGTAATAAAAAAAAAAAAAACCCATTCACTAAAACAATTAAAAAACTGTAAAATATCCAAGAATAAGCAACAACAACAAAAATGAGACAGACCCTTTAGTAAGACAGTCCTTACTAAAGGACCTAGAATTGCTGAATAAGTGGAGAAATACATCATGGCTGGGAAGTCTCAATACTATAAAACTGTCAGTTCGACCCTAATTAATCTATAAATTCAATAAATTCAAGTTCCAACCAAACAAGATTTTTTATTTAATCAGTTCACTCTGAAATTTACCTGGAGAGGAAATGCACAAGAGTAACCAAGAAATATTTGAAAAATGAGACAGAATTTGCTCTACCAGATATCAAAACATACTATCATCCTACTATAGTTCAACAACACAGACAACCTAACAAAAAATGGGCAAAGAACTTGAAGAAACATTTCACCAAAGAAGATATACAAATGGCCAATAAACTCACAAAAAGACGCTCAGTATCATTAGTCATTAGGGAAATGCAAATTGAAACCACAAAGAGATACCACTTTACTCCCGCTGGGATGGCTATTATCAGAAAAAATGGAAAACGAGTGTTGGCAAGGATATGGAGAAACAGAACGCTCATCCTTTGTTGGTGGTATTGTAAAATGTTGCAGCCGCATGGAAAATAGTTCAGCAGTTCCTCAAAAAGTTAAACACAGAGGCGGGGCCAAGATGGCAGAGTAGTCAGACGCTTCCTGTGGTCCCTCTTACAACAAAGACCCGAAAGAAACAAGTGAATCAATTATATATGACAATCTAGGAGCCCTGAAAATCAAAGGCAAAGTTGAAGAATCAGACTGAGCAGCAGGGAGAGAGAGAGACAGTTTAGAAGCAGCGAGGAGTTGACAGACCTGACCCGGCAGAAGCCAGCACCCTTCGGGCTGGATCGGCTGGCGTGTGCAATGAGACAAGCAGTGGTGCTCAGGAGGCGTTTTCCACACTGGGAGAGACCAAGCAGCAGAGAGTCTACTCGGGCCTCCAGAACCAGTGAAAAGCAGCACTCAATCGGCAAAAGATAACTACATGCGTCTGACCTACCACGCAGATCAAAAAACACCCCCTTTGGGAAAAACTTTTCTCCCATTTACCTGCCCCAACCCCGCTCTGGACTGGGTCCATGGCCAGCTTCAGCAACTGCTGAGTCCCCTGGGCTGGAAGTAGGACCCATCATGTGCCCTGAGCCATTCTCCCAGCCTTGGAGACGGAACAAATTAACAAACAGGAAAAAATAATCTGCCAGCATCCCTAAGCCGAGAACTCAGGGTAGGCACAGCTCCTTTGCCTAGGCACGGGCATAAGGGATCCCCAGACTCTGAATGCCATTTATCCCTGCATAGACCTGTGTGGACCCACTTCAACAGCGTAGGCCCTCATTACCACAGTACAACAAGGTATATACCTGAAGCCTAACTTCAACCGTATCAGCTATATGGTGAAGTGGCAAGTTCGTGACATCTGACACTGCTCTTCCCATTAAGCAGGGTCCTCACATACCCACATCAGGGGCCTGAGGACTGGTAGCTCCACCCATGCCACCTAACCGCCTGCAACAGGGGTCCAAGAATAAGTGGAAGCTCCCCGTTGTTACAACCAACAGCATTAGATGCCCACACTCCAGCTGCAAAACCCACCTACCTACGAGCTCTAGGGAACAGGGACATGCTTTCCTCCCAGACACTCAAGGGCAGCCGTCAGCCCCCTTCCTTGCTCAGTGCGTGAACCCCTACTACAGCCAGATACCTGTGCCTACACCAATCACCCCTGCCTGTCTAGGACTGTAGGTAAGAGGCTGCACCACACACTTGATGACCCACTACCTGGATACCTGAGCTGAATCCATACATGGAAAGTAAACGGTCTCTTGGGCTCACATACCTACTAACAGATCTAACCACCTGGTGACAGGATGTTAGAGCTTCAAAGGTGCCAATAATCAAACTAGCTCACATGAGCAGCCTACCCAAGCATACCAAAATAAAATAAAACAAGAAGCTAGGACACAGTAAGCAAACATAAAATAAATAAATATACCAGCTTATTGGTGGGTCGGAGACAACAGTCAATATCAAATCACGTAAAGAGGCAGACCATAATAGCTTCAGCAAGCTCCCAAAACAAAGAATCAAGAAATTTTCCAGAGGAAGAGAACTTCTTGGAATTATTAGAGGTAGAATACAAAAGATTAATATACAGAACTCTTCAAGATATTGGGAAGGAGATCATGCAAAACGCAGAACAAGCCAAGGAATACACAAAGTAATAGAGGAAGTTAAGATTAGAGAAGAGCATAATGACAAATTTAACAGGCTGCAGGAATCCACAGAGAGATAGCAATCAGAAATTCAGAGGATTAATAATAAAATTTCAGAATTAGACAACTCAATAGAAAGCCATAGGAGCAGAATTGAGGCAATGGAAATCAGAATTAGCAAGATTGAAGACAAAGCACTTGACACCAACTTATTTGAGGAAAAAACAGATAAAAGAATTTTAAAAAATGAAGAAACCCTAAGAATTATGTGGGACTGTATCAAGAGGAATAACCTACGAGTGACTGGAGTACCAGAACGTGGGGTGGGGGTGGGGGGATAACAGAAAATACAGAGAGAAATGTTGAAGATTTGTTGGCAGAAAACTTCCCTGATATCATGAAAGATGAGAAGATACCTATCCAACATGCTCACTGAACCCCACATAAGGTAGATCCCAAAAGAAAGTCACCAAGATATAATCAAACTTGCCAAAACCAAAGATAAAGAAAGAATTTTAAGAGCAGCTAAGGATAAACAAAAAGTCATCTACAAAGGAGAATCAATAAGACTAAGCTCAGACTACTCAGCATAAACCATGCAGGCAAGAAGGCAATGGGAT
>NW_004443943.1:28251611-28252807 GCF_000243295.1 Trichechus manatus latirostris
ATATAAAGAAATAAAAGAGTGGTTTAAACTTAGAAAAATAGGGGTAAATATTAAGGTAACCACAAAGGAAACTAACAATCCTACACATCAAAATAAAAAAACAAGAAAAACATAAAGACTCAGCAAATACAAAATTAACGACAATGAAAAAGATGAAAAGAAAATACATAAAGAAAAACAATTCACAACAGAAAATTAAGTGGAACAAAGAAACTGTCAACAACACAAAAAAAAAGACATCAAAATGACAGCACTAAACCCATACGTATCAATAATTACGCTGAATGTTAATTGACTAAATGCACCAATAAAAAGAGACAGAGATTGGCAGAATGGATTAAAAAAACACAATCCATCTATATGCTGCCTACAAGGGACACACCTTAGACTTAAAGACACAAACAAACTAAAACTCAAAGGATGGAAAAAAATACATCCAGCAAAATGACAATCAAAAAAGAGCAGGAATGGCAATACAATCTCTGACAAAATAGACTTTAAAGTAAAATCCACCACAAAGGATAAGGAAGGACACTATATGATGATTCAAGGGTCAATATACCAGGAGGACATAACTATAATAAATATTTACACACCCAATGACAGGACTCCAAAATACATAAAACGAACTCTCACAGCATTGAAAACAGAGACAGACAGCTCCACAATAATAGTAGCAGACTTCAACACACCATTTTTGGTGAAGGACAGAACATCCAGAAAGAAGCTCAGTAAAGACACGGAAGATCTAAATGCCACAATCAACCAACTTGATCTCATAGACATATACAGAACACTCCACCCAATAGCAGCCAAGTATACCTTCTTTTCCAATGCACATGGAACATTCTTCAGAACAGACCACATATTAGACCATAAAGCAAGCCTTAATAGAATCCAAAACATCAAAATATTACAAAGCATCTTTTCTGACTATAAAGCCATAAAAGTAGAAATCAATAACAGAAAAAGCCAGGGAAAAAAATCAAACACATGGAAACTGAACAACACCTTGCTAAGAAAACTATTGGGCTATAGAAGAAATTAAAGATGGAATAATAAAATTCACAGAATCAAATGAGAATGAAAACACATCCTACCAGAACCTTTGGGATACAGCAAAAGCAGTGCTCAGAGGTCAGTTTATAGCAATAAATGCACACATCCAAAAAGAAGAAAGGGCCAAAATCAAAACA